>NC_081574.1:31347688-31641211 GCF_022355385.1 Mustela nigripes | reverse complement strand
TCAAAATAAGCGTGTGGTCGATTACAATAATTAAGGCGTGATAAATAATAATTAACATTCCCGTAATTGAAAAGGCCCTATTTTAAAGAATAAATTAACAAGGAGGTTTAATGTCGTCAAATACATATATGGAATGTGACTCAAAACACCTGGCTGACTGTGGAGAGGGAAGAAACACAGCAATTAGTTAATTTGGAGAAAGACTGTGAACCGTTTTAAAACGCCCCGTTGGGGTACCTGGGTGGCTCAGTGGGTTAAGCCGCTGCCTTCGGCTCAGGTCATGATCTCAGGGTCCTGGGGTCGAGTCCCGCATCGGGCTCTCTGCTCAGCAGGGAGCCTGCTTCCCTCTCTCTCTCTGTCTGCCTCTCTTTAAAAAAAAAAAAAAAAAAAAAACGCCCCGTTTAGGTTTTCTCTGAAAAAAGTGCTGGCTAGTTAAATGAAAAAGAGTAAGGGAATGCATGTGAACCCCATCAAGCAATGTGCCAGGCAGGGGATGGTCATTCTTTCATACTTCCTCTCACTTAAGTCTTAGAACAATCCAGAGGTGGGCATTATCACCACTTTCATTCCCACCAGCAGAGAAATCAGCTTAGAGAAAGGAAATCTGTCCAAGATCACTCAGCCAGGGACTGTCAAAAAGAGGGTCTGAACCCTTGTCTGTTGATTCCAAAAGCTCAGGTGATATGTTAATGAATGTACAAGTCAAAGGCAAAAGCAAAACAGACCTAAGTCATGCATGTTGTGAATGAATGACGCACGCTATCCATCTTAAAGGCGAATCAGCGGGCACGCATGTAACAACATGTAACAAGGGTGTTTAATGGCACTTTAATGGGCTCTGCCTGATATGACATCCCAGTGGATATTTACATAAACTCAACTCTGATGCGCGGCTTTTAATGCAAATGGAAGATAATTTCTCTTCTGGGCAGTGATAATTTCAATGCAAACATGGCAACAAAATGTTTAGAGCGGTATTCCTGAAAATGAGAATAATGCACAGGAATTGGTTAAAGAAAAAAGAATCTTCAACTGTTGCGTCCACTTTCGATGGCCTCTAGCAGTGTTCCCTACCAGTGTTCCGCGAAGACGGCGACAGACATCATTCATTCACAAAACGCATCGTCCAGAATGACTTTTTTTTTTTAGTTCTGCAAAATGACACCAGTATGATGCATTATTTACAGAACAAAATTTATCTAAAATGTGTAATTCTTAGATTGCATGTTGTTTTTCAATGTCCTTATCTAAATGAAATGATTATTATGGAAAGTGGCTGTTATGATATCATAATGTCCTTCCCTGGGGGGAAAAAAAAGTTAAAAGTTGGCAACAATCAGCCAGTCCCTCCTCTTAGAGAGGGGTGAGGGGAGTGATTTTACCGGTCTGTGAAATTCAGAAATTGGAACCATTCAATGCTCTGAAGAGAGAGGCCAAGCAATGGCCAAGCTCAGTATCACGCAGCGTGAAGGAAGAAATGGCGAAGCCAAAGAAGAGAATGTTGAGAGAGAGAGGAAGGGGAAAAAAAACAATTTTGGAAAAACTCAGGCATAGGGGAATAATGAAGTCATCACAAGAAATAATAAAAATAAAATAAAATGTACGCCTTGGGTGTTCACCGCACATTCTCCGTTCCTGAGCCCAAAGTAATAGAGATTTTACTCAGCCAAAGAAAGTAATAAGGGGAAACAAACAAACATAAAAATGACTCAAAGCTCGACACCCTGGATGTATGGACCAAGTGCTTCCCCGTCTCGGCTTGCGATTGGGCTGACAGCCACAACGGAGGGCACAGCGCCGGCTATCACAGAGCCGGCGGTGAGAAGAAATTGCCGTCCCGGAGGCATGGGGAAGTGATAATTTATCCTTTTTGCTGACTCTATCTCTTAGAGCTTGGACCCATTAGTCATATTGATTCTGGATCTTCCACCTTGACTGGTACAGAGCACTTCCAATGACAAAATCAACTCGTTCACATTCTTCATTGTTTTACTTTGAAAGTAAATGGATTTGTCACCGAGAAAACATGATTCCCACAGTGGCTCCATCCCTAACATCGAGAGAGAGGGTGATGGCTTGGAAACAACGCATTAGCCATGACTGGAATCTGATCAACTTTGACAGTGCAGTGGGGGTGGGGGTGAGGTTGGACCATAGGGTTTTAGGAAGACGGCATGATAGAGGCAAACCTCAACACGACCTTACATCGGAACCCGTGATAGTGGGACAGAAACACAGAGGCAGGCCTAGGTCCTCAAACTAGTGAGTGGTATACTATGAGCAAAGAGGAAAATTTTTAAAAAATAAGGCATTAATAGATTCCATTGTCTAATACAAGAACCAATAACAATATCCATTGACCATACTAAGTGCTAAGAATCGAAGTAAATGCTATATTATTTAAGTCAATCTTCACAGCACCCTTCTGAGGCGTTATTATCTCATTTTGCATATGAGGGCCCTGAAGTTCAGGAAGTAGTTACAGAATGAGCCCAAGATCATGCAGCTGACAAAAGACGGGACTTGGATTAAGCCGTACCTGACTTGTGATTCCAAGACACATCCTTTTAAATAATATGCTGATAGTAAATAATGCCTCCCTTGGATTTTAAGGGACCTCCAAAAGATTGCCCCCGCCAATCCCTTGCCTTTCAAGTAGGAAAGGTAATTGTTCCATTCAAAGAAACCCCAAGGGATTCTAACTTTTCCCAGTTATGAGGCTGAGAAGGGCATGTGGGACCCACATCCTGTTTCCTCTCCTGTCATGTCAAGAGGAGCTACACGATGCTGCCGGACATCTCGGGTTTTGAAGGGACCACCCTCGTGGGGACTGAGGCACACACTCCCAGCACACATGCTCCTCCCTGCTGTGTGCCTTTCTGGGGTTGTGAGCAGGCCCTCTGCTCTGAGGGGGCTTCCACTGCAGGGTGGTGGCTTGACGGGATTCATCCAGGGCGGACATTTTTGAGCCACCAGTGTAAGTCCACAGATGCAACCCACCCTTGTGTGATGTGGCTGTTCCCCCCACCACGGGAAGCAAACTGGGCCATCTCAGGAGTGGAGGCAGAGGGTAGATGATGACCAGTCTTTAGGGAATAGAACATACAGCTGCCTGCCTCCGTGTGCTTCTCATACTGATTTCCTTTCTATCTGTCTCTTCTTGCCTAAGGTCCTCTCACCCTTCACTGGCGGGTCAGCTCATACACCCAATACGTGTAGCTCCTCAATGAATCATCAAAATCTAACAATCACTTCTACTGGAGCTCCCTGCCTCCTCTTTCCATGTAAGCACTCCCTTGACATGTACTTTGAGTGCCTTTTACCTGCCAGGTACTGTGCTGGGGGCTGGCTATGGAGATGAATACAGCATGGGTTTCACCGCCTCGATGTAATCACAGGCCAGCAGGCCTATGTGAACAGCTACGGGTTGATGCTGGGCTCAGTCCAACCAAAAATTACGAGCACCTGCCATACGGTAGCTAGTGGGTTAGACACTGTGCGTCCAGCATCTTAGTGGGATTCTAACCTACAGCAAGAACTCCGTGTCTCAGGGATTCTCAGTGAGGAGTGACATTTGGCAAGGTCTGGAGACATTTCTGGTGGTCGCAAAATGGGGTGTGAAGGTCAAGGTGCTGCTAGTGTCTAGTGGGTAGAGGCCAGGAACGCCACTAAACATCCCCCCCAGAGTAGGCCCCCCCCCACAATGGAGTAACAGGCCCCAAATGTCAGTATCAGGCTGAGAACCCCGCTCTCTTCCATGCTCCTCCGAGTCTGGGTCAGTGTTAAGTACTGAGTGACCCGTCCCAGAAAAGGGAAAGGAATTCTCTTTGATAGAAGCTATCCTCCATTGCTTCAGGACCCACAGTGGCTTCCGGGAGCCAGAAAGTCAATAGAAAGCAGGAAACAGGATGAAAACCCAGTAATGAGAGCCTGATGAGGCCCAGGCAGAGAAGTGAATTAGAGGCAGATTTGAGACTTAAAAGCAGGCAAATCAAAGGAATAATGGTCCCCACACTCTAAATGCAGGCAGGCGGGGAGGGAAGCCGTAATAGCACGAGGACACACGGCTGGATAAAGCCCAACAGAAAAAACACATGTGGGGCGACATTGAGACAATGGGGAAAGGGGAGGGGGTGAGGGGAAACTCACTTCACAGGAGGCCTTGCAGAGGTAATCTGAGAGAAAACAAAAGCTCTTTCCACGACTGCGGTTCCAAAGAACCTTTGAGAGGATATCCACATCATCTGGATGAAAAGATCCTGCCTCCCAGAAATAATGACAACACGCCACTGTCCTTTGTCTGCCCCGAAAACCTGGGCTTTAGCGAAGTACCCAACGACGTGGGACAGCCTGAAAAGCCAGAGCTGCCGCACAGGCCTAATGGGCTCCCAGTCGCCGGCCAACAGAAGGAGCTCGGCACGTTTCAAGGAGAATGTGGAGCAAGCACAAAGCAGGTAAAGGGTACCTCAAAGGCTTCGTCAGATAGTTCGGGAAGCCCACGCTGAACACAGAACGGGAGGGCTGCCGCAGGGGCATCTACCGACAGGCAGACGGCGACCCTTCTCTTCAGCTGCCACTTCTGCTCTGAAGCAGGGGAGGGGAGGGCCCGCGTTCGGTGAGCTGTGCCGTGGGAGCGAAGGGAATCCAGGCCCTCCTGCTCGGCGGCGCCAGCATCGAGGCTGGTGAACGCAGATGTCCCCGTTGCCTGCACTTCCACGTGCAGGAGTGACAAGAGGCTTTGGAAAGACAGGCCAGCTACTTGCCCGGGTGGTAGAGGGCGGGTAGGTGGTCAGGGTGCTGTTGAAAGCAGGCTTCCTAGTCTCCCTCTCGAGACTTTTCTGCCAGTTCCCCCATTAAGTGCAAATAGTCTTGAAAAAGCGAGGTCCCACAATGACATAGACACACATGGATTGAAAACTTCCTACAGGCTTCCCTGTTACAATCTCATTAGGGGGTCCTTGCACTAAAAAAATCAAATATGGGGGAGCCTGGGTGGCTCAGTGGGTTAAGCCTCTGCCTTCAGCTCAGGTCATGATCTCAGGGTCCTGGGATCGAGCCCTACATCGGGCTCTCTGCTCAGCAGGGAGCCTGCTTCCCCCTCTCTCTCTGCCTGCCTTCTGCCTACTTGTGATCTCTATCAAATAAATAAATAAATAAATAAAAATCTTAAAAAAAAAAAAAAAATCAGGGCCGCCTGGGTGGCTCAGTGGGTTAAAGCCTCTGCCTTAGGCTCGGGTCATGATCCCAGGGTCCTGGGATCGAGCCCCGCGTCGGGCTCTCTGCTCAGCAGGGAGCCTGCTTCCTCCTCTCTCTCTCTCTGCCTGCCTCTCTGCCTACTTGTAATCTCTGCCTGTCAAATAAATAAATAAATAATATTTTTTAAAAAATCAAATATGGACACAGAAAACACGAGCAAATAAATTGGGCGTCTTACTTCTCGGATTCAAATCCTTCAGGGGCTCCCCACCACTTAGGAGCAAAAAGTCCATTTTTTAGGATGGCAGACAAAGTTTCCTCTGACCCCTCCCTACGACCTAGAGTGTCTATCCCAGTCATTCTCCCACGTGTTCTTTACCCTGTCTCAAATCAAAACCAGCTGGACTTCCCGGCCAACCAGGCTATTTCACAGCTGTGTGCTTTTAACCATCCTGATCTGGCTCTCAGAATGTCCCATGCAATGATTTCCTCCTCATCCTCCACAAACCCGTATGGGAATTATATTTTGCCAAGTCCTGGCTGACCACTCTGGCCAACAGAAATAATTATACACCTTCTGTTTGATTGTTGTTATTCTAATAGGGAGTATATGGTCTTAGATAATTATTTACATATTTATATCCCAGTTATTGGTTGCTGGAGCTAGTCAGGAATAAAGACCGTCTCTCATATACTGTTGGATGTCTTGAGACAAAGAAGCCGTCTGTGAAAGCAGGAGGAGATTAAAGCTGTATTAGACCACACAAGAGATCGTCCGCGAGTTGTCCTGAAGTCATGCTCTGATACCAGATACCACAAAGCTGACCCAGCACCCATGGGTGGGTGGGGTGATATGAGCTATAGGACTCAATACTGGAATCAGATACATCCGTGCTGGGATCTCTTCTTACTTGCTTACCAAATGCATGGCATATGGTCAGTAACAAGAGACACTTTCATTATCTCAAGATTTGGACTTTGTAATCAAAGAAAACATGGCCCCTTACTGTGTGAGGGGCTTTGGGGAAGTTACTTCACCAAAGCGTCAGTTTTCACATCTATAAAATGGAAATGATAATTCAGCTGAGAGAATGAAATAGGATGACAGATGGTAGTGCCTACAGCAGAGAGCCTGCCATGTGGTCCTCGATACATGGTAACTAACGAAGATGATCATTAATGGGGAGCCTAGTATCTTGGCGAAACACAATATTAAATGCCATTGCATATAAACACAATCCATCATATATAGCTCCCATCTCCACTTTAGAGCTTCTTTTCCCCCTTAGCTTTATCATCTTTTCTACTGTTACCCCTCGATAGCACCAATTCCTGCTGCCTCCTGTTTGATTGATTTAATTAAAAATGAGAATGTGAGTTCCTGGGCTCTGAAGAAAGAGACACTTTTTACCCCCCCACCCCCAGGCAAATGCACAATGTCCATTACCACATAATCCTTTACCTTTTCTAAACATACCCAGATTGGGCGCCTGGGTGGCTCAGTGCGTTAAGCCTCTGCCTTCAGCTCAGGTCATGATCTCAGGATCCTGGGATCGAGTCCCACATCAGGCTCTCTGCTCAGCAGGGAGCCTGCTTCCTCCTCTCTCTCTGCCTGCCTTTCTGCCTACTTGTGATCTCTGTCTGTCAAATAAATAAATAAATAAATAAATAAATAAAAATGAATAAATAAGTAAACATACCCAGATCTATAACAGTGGCATTTCAGGGCATGCACAGGAAATGCCATGCACAGATGACAATGTGAAGAGGAAAGATTAAACTGACTACCTAGCCTCATACAGAAGTGATGCCCCAGAGTGACTGCTCCTGTGTAATCTGGGTGGGGGGAGGAGCAGTATGATGCCTGGTCCATTCTTTCCCTGCCCTGCAGTAGAATGCTGGAGCTGCCTCCTGAAGGTGATCTCCAAATGATACTGTTGAGCCAGCACATGAATCGTCCGTCTGACACTTGCCGCACACGGAAATCAAGGTTTAAAGCATCGCATGTAACTAGCAGGCACCAGGGCTGGGAGTGCACAGAGGGTGAGGAATATGGCACACGGGTGACACACATGTCTACAGAGATCCCACTGGAAGGACAGACAGACGGCCGCACTGGAAGGACAGACAGACGGCCGGATCTCTAAGTCTGATACTGGATCAGTCATTAAAGAACAGGCCCAATTTAGCTAAACCAGAGTCAAGAAAGACTCATTATATCTAAACCAAAATTCCTCATGGCAAGGAATTTTTTTTTCTTTTCTTTTTTTTTTTTTGGAGGGGGTGGAGTTTAACTGATAGACCCAAATCTCAGTAAGTCACTCTCTTTCACGCAGTGTACTCACTGCACTGAACCTAAGGTGGCTGTACGGGATATCGCAGCCCCTTTAGACTTTACGAAGTGACATTTGAGTGCCATGCAGTGCAGCGGAAGAGGCCACCAAGGCTTCTCTCCACAGGCACAGATTCTGGAACTGAAGTACAGCTGCAGTCAGGCTGGTGGGGGAGGGGTAGCTTGGCAGCTCCTGCAGGCAGGTGCTCAGTCCGCACATCCCTGCCTCATGAAGCCAAAATAGGCACGCTCTATTTTACGGGTGGTTATGTGAAAGATGTCCCGAGGTGGGGGAGAGGGGAGCTGATGTACCTTTTAGCCCCCCACAGTTAACTAAAAAAAAAAAGGCATTCCAGTAAGCGTCACTGTCTCCCCAAAAGGACCCTACAGACAGCGGGCAGGATTTGGGGATCGTGGCAAAAGATTACCCGGAGAAGCTGATTATAGTGGCGGCCCGGTGTTTCTGTTTTCATGAGGTCTGCCTACAAAACAAAGGCATTGGCTAAGTGAATCAGGATGGTGTGTGCTGTGCTTCCCAGGCACGTGAACATCCATGCTGTCTCAGCAGGACTGGGATGGAGCTCTTGATTCATGTCCATGGAGCATTACTGCTGAATTACAGAACCGCAGCTTTATGTGGAGGCCTCCCAGACTGCTTTTACTTCTGCATAATTCAAGATATAAAGACTGTTTATTGCCGCTAAACTGTGAAAAAAGCGCAGGACAGAGAAATGGCTCTCCGCCTTCATTAGGTTAATTTAGAAGTCATACATTTCCTTTCCTTATGTGTTTTCCTTTAAATTTTGTACTACCGATTGACTGATGGCTAGCCTTCTGATTTTTTCTCCAAACCGCCTTCGCTCTTGATCCATTTGCTTCTTCTTCCAATTTGAGAAACCTTAAATACTATATGCAAATTTTATATTTCTGAAAGGATAAAGGATGTCACTTCCTGTCAAAGGAAAAAAAATGAAGAGGAGGATAAAGAGATGCTCTGTTAGTAGGGTTTCTACACCCATCAAAGCCCACTCAAAGGTGTCACTGGCACTGAGCCACTCAGCAAAACCATCTCTAGAACTCGAACACAATGCAGATTCCAATGCCGTCCGGAGATGGGGTGTCACCGCAACTGGAAAAGCAACAATTGGCTTGCGAGTGGGCCACACATATGTATTTACAGATGCCATTATCTTACTTAATACTTTTAGCTATAATATGCATGAAATGAGATGGTGGTCTAGTTAATGCCAGGCAATGAATCTTAACCAGCGTGCAATGTCCGACACATAGAGAAGCTTCATCAGATGGATTTTAAGAGAACAGGCTCAGAAGCCAGGTTACCTGGGTTCAATGATTGGGTCAGTCATTTAGCAACTGTGTCCTCCAGTGAGGTGCTTAAGGCTGTCCGAGCCTCAGTTTCCTTATTTATAAAACTGGCAGATTATCAGCATCTACCTCAGAGAGCTGTCAGGAAGGTCCAGGGAACTGCGTTGGACATTGAGTGTATATGCAATAAATGTTAGCTATACAGTAGTTTCTGCACCAGTTTATATCAGAATAAATGACTCTGTAAATAGAGTCATTGCATAATGAACGCTCAGGGAAATTAAGAAAATGGTCTCATTTGCAAGTGAATCAAAAAAGGTATAATGCCTAGAAGTGAATTTAACCAAGGAGGTGACAGACCTGTACTCTGATAATTATGACATTAATGAAAAAAACTGAACATGACACATGTAAGTGGAAAAATAACCATGCTCATGGATTGAGAAGAATTAATATGGTTAAAATGCCCACGCTACTCAAAGCAATCTACAGATTCAATGCAATCCCTATTGAAATACCAATGGCATTTTTCATAGAACTAGAATAAATAATCCTAAAGTTTGTATGGAACTTCAAAAGACTTCAAACAGCCAAAGCTATCTCGAGAAAGAAAAACGAAGCTGGAGGTATTACAAACTTCCAGATTTCAAACCATACTACAAAGCGATAGTGATCAAAACTAGCACAAAAACAGAAACAAAGAACAATAGAATAAAATAGAGTGTCCAAAAATAAATCCAAGTTTACATGATCAGTGCTCATCAAAGGAGGCAGGAATATACAATAGGAAGAAGACAGTCTCTTCAGTAAGTGGTGTTGGGAGAACTGGACCAACACATGTACAAGAATGGAATTGGCCCACTTTCATATACCATATTCAAAAACAAACTCAAAATGGATTAAAGACTGGAATGTAAGACCAGAAACCATAAAACTCCTAGATAAAGCACAGGCAGTGAGCTCTGGGGCATTGGTCTAAGCAGTACTTTTCTGGATCTGTCTCCTCAAGCCACGGCAACCAAAGCAAAAGTAAACAAATGGGATTACATCAAACTAAAAGGCTTGTGCACAGCAGAGGAAACTATGAACATAGTGGAAAGGTAACCTACTAGATGGGAGAACACGTTTGCAAATAATATAAAGGGCTAATATCCAAAATATAAAGAGAACTCACACAATTCAACATCAAACAACAACAACAACAAACAAACAAAAAAAATGAAAGCAATCCAATTATAAAGTGGTAAGAGGATCCCAGGGTCCTGGGATCAAGCTCTGCATCAGGCTCTCTGCTCTGCGGGGAGCCTGCTTCCTCCTCTCTCTCTCTCTCTGCCTGCCTCTCTGCCTACTTGTGATCTGTCAAATAAAAAAAAAAAAAAAAAAGTGAAATCTTGCCATTTGTGATAACATAGATCGACCCAGAAAGTATTATCCTAAGCTAAATAAGTCAGATAGAGAAAGACTAATACTGTATGATTTCATTTATACATGAAATCTAAAAACAAAAACAAAAAAACCAGAAATAGACTCGTAGATATAGAGAACAGTTTGGTGTTTCCCAGAGGGGAGTCAGTGGAAGGATGGGCAAAATCAAGGAAGGAAATTAAAAGGTACAAACTTCCAGTTATAAAATAAATAAGGCACAAAGATACATACTGCATAGGGAACATAGTAAATAATATATAACATCTTTGTATGTGGACAGATGGCAGCTAGATTTATAGTAGAGATCACTTCCTAATGTATACAGATGTTGAATCACTATGTCACGTACCTGAAACCAAGATAATATTCTATGTCAACTACAGTTCAATAATAAATAAATATCAGAGATACTTCTATATTTGCCTACCTACAAATTGTAGCTTTAAGAACCCAATAAGTCAATATACGTGAAGATCTATGTAAATTTTAAGGTGAGAGCTTAAATTTAAGAGCTTATTCTTGGGTACCTGCGTGGCTCAGTTGATTAAGTGTCTGACTCTTGATTTTGGCTCTGGTCACAATCTCAGGGTTAGGAGACAGAGCCACACATCAGCTCCTTGCTGAGTGTGGAGCCCACTTAAGGTTCTCTCTGTCTTCTTCTGCCCCTCCCCCCACCAAAGATTTTATTCTTATATGTAACATACAGCCATTGTGTAAATATTCAACCATTAAGTTACAAACACTGGCCAGGTATCTACTATGTTTCTAGGTGCATTTGTGTTAATCAGCTAAGGGAGGTGGGAAAGGACAATGAAAAGTTTAATTTGCATTTCCTATCTTGAGGAGAATTACCTTGAGGAGATAAGACAAACAGTCATGAAAAGGTAAATACAGAGGAACTGGGCTGGGTAGAGAAAACATAACCTTCAAAGCAATATGCTATAGAAGTCTTCAGAGGGAGGAAGAAGATGCTGCCTTTCCTTGAGCAGTCCACACCAATCAGATTAGGGGTCTCTATGTAGGAGAGCTCATTGTCAGCTGGGATGGCCAAGGTAGGAGTCAGAAACTGCCTGGGTGAAGATGGATCCTCCAAGACCACGCATGCTATAGATAGATGTCCAAAGTCATGGGCATTCCAAGCAAGGAGAAATTGGGGAGACACAGAGATAGGACCATGAATAAAAGAGTGTAGTGCTTGGTAAGAAAGAGATGGGGTGAGTGCAGCTAACCAAGGAGATGCAGAGAAAAAGAAAAAGGAAGGCAAGACCAGCATCTAAGCAACCTTTGCAAACTCATTGTGGGCCCCTGCCCTTGGCTTTGAGAAATGCAATTCTATCTTCCAGGGAAATACAGAATGAGAAGAAAAGATGGAAATAAATACAAATCAGGAACTTCAGATGTCTTCTCTCCTTTTCTTCCTCAGTGAAGAAACAGAGCCTCCCAGTTAAGGATGTGGTAAAAGTCAGTACATTAATAAGATTTAGGTAAGGACCAGTTTTAACCATGAGGGTATTTGGGCTGTAGACAGTCACCTCTTAAGTAACTTATATTAACTTCATTCTCCCATCTCTCCTACTACAGCAATTTTTTTTTTTTTTTTTTGGCAGAAATGTTTTTAGAGAAGTAATTTACTGGCACTTAATTACTAGTATTTAACCAATTCAACATTCTCTTTTCTTAAGAGTCCATTAGGTTTCTATTACAATATTATACATTCTAATCAAATGTGGCTTTCTGCAAAGGTCCTCATTGTCAGTCTCCTCAAAGCCAAGTTTATCTGGACTATTAGACATTCTCTCTGCTTTGGCTGCACCAAATTAGATTAATTATTTATACCTGAGGTTCATTGCTTCAGAACTTGGGCACCTCACTTAACATTTCTCTAGTGGATTATTAAGAATCTTATTTTTAAAATAAAGTCCTCATTTCATAGTCTGTTTGATTGAGGTTAAACACAATAGTCTAGTGATTCTTGTATTAAACAGTTCAATGTCGTAAGATTCTCTCCTGGGTTTTATGCCAATGAACACATTTGAAACAAATGAACCTTTCATTAAGAACACCCTCACAGGGGATAAGAGCAAAGGGCTTCTGCTTCAAAAGCTGGCTGCCAAGAGTCTGGGCAGGATTATTTAAAATGAGTCATAGAAAGGATGTGGATTTCACTGTTTATACATCAGGAATAATTAGAGATAATTATTTTGCAGATAAAGAAGAAAGATACTAACATCCCATAACTTTTACAGATAGTGATTATTTTATAGCTAAAGAGAAAAGATATTAATGTCCCATAATTTTAGCTTGTAGTGACTTGCTCTATTCCAAAGGTCACTTGGAGGTGTGGTTCAAAGGCATCCTTAAAGACATGTTAGGTGCACTGTAATAGTCCGGTCTCTCGACTGCAAACAACAAACCTGTTCTAGCTGGTGTATGCAGGCAAGGACTTGATTAAAAAAATATGAGTAGTTTCCAGAGCCTCCAGGAAAGCCAAAGAGCCAGGCCAGGGGGCCAAGCAGCCAGGAAAATGTTCAACCACACTGTAGGGAAAGGGAGAGTCCCTCGGCAATGTCCTGACAGTCCAAAAAGCGTGACACTGTTCACATCTCCTCCCGATCTGTTCAAGAACATCAGACTCATGGGAGACTTAACCGCAGAGTAGAGTAGACAATCCGCTTTTTCTTTTTTGTCTTTTACCTTAAAAAGGGGATCCAAAAATATTCCACAAATGTAAGAAAACATGTCAAATGTTCCAAATGTACCAAGATGAATAGGGGTTCTCAAAATTCCTTTGATTTCCACCTGGGCCTCTGTAAAGGAAAGGCTCTCCTGCCCCCAGATCCCTGCCCCCGCCTCCCCTCCGAAACCCCCACCAATAATTTGGCTTCTTCTACTCGTAGGACTCTGACACAATTTATGAAACAGAAAATACATTCTTCCGTTCCACTCTTGGAACCTCCCCTTGTTATACAAGCATTCCAACCTAATCATCAGTCAATGACGAAACTGATTTGGTGCCCAGCAGCAAGAAGGGAACCTTCTTCTTATCCACACTGAGCTAAGGCCCCTGACCTTCTTGAATTTTCTAATTCCAGCACCGTCCTGACTCCTTGGTGAGGTAGAAACAGGAACAGTGCCTGGCATGCAATGGCTCAAGGCTAGATTCTGCCAGTTGCTTAGCTTTGGGGCCTTAATTCTCAAAGACCTTGAGTTATTTTGAGTAGGCTGTTTACCTTGATGTGAGCAGAATTAGCCTTAGACACTAAGCCTTTATGGCAAGTTTTATTGTCCAAGGCAAATATAACCTGTTAAGATTTACAGGCTTTATTAACAGCAATAACCATTTTATAGCCAACATCAGTAAATCAGGGTTTATTGAGAACTCTACAATTTTAATCTGTGGAAAACCATTAAAATGTCGGATTTTCATTGGACATAATTTCTAACTTTTATGAAAGATAGATTTTCCATTTAATTGGGGAGTATAAAAAAGTGCAGTGTGGGATAATGAATTGTTTTGAAAAGAGCAAATTTGTTTTAGCTAAACAACAAGTGTCAAACACTAAAGTTGCTCTCTTTAGTTAGAACTGTCCCAAGGTTAAGGTTAAATGGAACCTCAAACAGGAGAGAGACAACGTGCTCTAATACACCCAACTATAGGAGGAGCTCACGGCATTTAGAAAAACTTGAATTATCATCTGTTCACATTTCAGGTATTTTGCAAAGAGCATGTGACCTATTATTTCATCTAAACCAGTGTGTAAATGCATCTGGTGAGAATCTTCCAGTTCGTATGCTACTTTTTGTAAAGTGTTTTACTACTAATGATACCATACATTAGGCTCTTCAAGGGGTAAGCGAGGTGAACAAACATGCATAGTCACCAGCTTCTGTTAATAACTATTTATTTCCTCCGTGTGATAGATTAAAAGAGAGGGAAGTGGAGAGCATGTCTTTGTCCTTGGATGAGCTTGAGAAGTAAGAACAGAGGGCTCAGGCAGGAGGCAGAGGTCATGGGTGGTGCGGGGTAAAGAGAATGGTCTTAGCAGCTCTCAGATTTCTCTTGGGGCTGAAAATATGTCAGATATCTTAAGAGTCTCAGTTTTAATCTGGATCTTCAACCACAGTGGAGCTCTAACATTTTCTCTGAGAATCAAAGTGTGTGATCTCTACTATGTCTTTAGTACTAAGAACTGTTTTGCATATTCTCAAATTCTTTTCCTTCTTTGTGTCTTAGCAATCCTACAAGGAAAAAGCATGGTTCCTATTACTGGATGAGGAATCTGAGGTTCACGGTGGCTAGTAAATTGGTAGAGGTCACAGAACCGGGAAGTGATAGAGCCTGACCTTTCGTGAAAATGGGATCTGTCATGGCCAATGCCACACATAGGAAAAATGTAATGAAGGTCAATATTACCCTAGGATCTCTCCCTTCCCCTTTTATATGTCCCTTTTTCTTCTCCTCCATGGCCTCCTCCCTGAATGTCTGGACATCCAGTACTTTCCTATCTCCTAGGATATAGGAAATATCAAACCCAGGCTCCTTGCCCCCCTGAGCTCCCAAAAATCCCATTTTTTTTCATTTGGCGCTGTTCTTCGTTTCACCACAGGATTACCTATCTCAAACAAAAGAACATAATTTACACAAGGTTTAAGATTGGCATATTAGCTAGAAGAAATTTTACCCTGAAAAATCCATTTCTAAGGATTGAAAGTCCAGGACTATTGCAAACAGAAAGGTTACTGCTGGCTGAGGGGCTCTCAAGTTTCAAAAAGGCTTGAGGAAACTGGCTGAACCCACAGGCTCATGAAAAACCAACAAAAAATATTAGAGAGAAGAAAAAAAAAAATCTGAGCTTTAAGGTTAGATTGGCTTCCTGAGATCTGAGAGCCTGGATAAGTTCCTATAAAAAGGACATGAAAACCCCTATATTTTTCTGGCATCTCTTTGGCAAATCAAATGAAATAATACAGAGAAGGTACTAAACACAGTGCCCAGCACGTGGGGATATTCTATACATGGTAGCTCTTCCTATGCTTCTCCAAACCACCTTCTGTGCTCGTACAGAAGTTAGTTGCCTAGGAAGTTCTACCTCACAGAGAAGAAGTACTTTTACAGGTCTTCAAAGTGCCAAGGAGGAGATCTCACATGTTACTGCAGGACAAGACCAGTTGATGCACCAGGGGTCCTGCCAGGATTCAGGGATGACCCTGCAGCCCCCGCAGCAGGTGGGCAGAAAGGGAACCACATGGTGGAAAGGGAAGAATGTCCCCACTCAAGGAAGATACAGGGTTCAACCTTTACAGTGACAATATTGATGTAAGTGATCAATTTCCAAGCAGAGTTCCCAGTCACTGCCATCCTGGAGAATCATGAACTACAGGTAGTCACCTGAGTGCGAGGTCAGAATGCAGAGTGGAGCGCCGCTGGAGATCTGAAGATCGTGTGACGGGCAGGGGTGGGCATCTCCACCCGGGGAGACCCACTTAGAAGGGTCTGCGTGTTCTCCCTTTCCTTCCTTATCCTTGACCTTCTCTCGCTCAGCTTTCTTCTCTCATTCTGCCCTCCCTTCAGCAAAAACACAGATGTTGGTGGTAATAACAACTGTGTAAGCTATTGCACGCTAAAAGGGCTGTGAATATCGGTGTGTGGATGTAGGTAGTATCCAACTCATACATTCCTGGGTAATCCAAGTGTATGGAATTGGGATGCTTTCTTGCATTATGATGATGCTATCAATGCTTGTCAGGGCCCCACAATAGCTCATTAATCCACCATGTAGCTGAAACACTCTCCATATCATCCTACAAGACAATGTACAAAACACAGCTTTCCTCTCACTCTCAGCCTGGATGCTCCTTGGAATGGCCCTCTATTTCAAGTCAGCCAGCCTGGCTCTGAAATTTATTCCTAATAACATACACGTGGTTAAAATAAAAGGGTCATATGATGTCAAAGGCAGAATGGGAAATGCACTGACTTAAACAGCCCTCTCCCCACCCCGCCCCCTGATTTCATGTCCACATGGACATCTGCAAATCGGGATTTTCAGGGGTGGGTTGAGCAGACTGCTTATGCCCAGGTCAGACTCCCAGGGACACTTGGGGGGGGGGGTCCTGAAGGGGAGGGACACATTCCCCTGTGCACTTAATGGCCTGTTGCCCCACCTCCCCACTCCAGAAGCCAGAGCACGCTCTATAAGGAGCAAGAAGAGAGCACAAGAAGATCAAAAATCTTTCTGTTTCACATTAAATAAAAATCTAAAAATAAGCATTTTCCTTTCTAATCATTTTCTATCATGCATGGAAGGTTCACTTTAATTTTCAAGTCCGTTTACTTCATTTCTGTGAACTACTTGAGCTTTGAATAGTGTCCACCCAGCATGCTTTCTGTCTAAACATGCAAGTGTGTGTGTTTTTCCGTTCCCCTTTCTCTATTCTTTTGTCCTTCCAATTACAAAATCCCACAGCAATTTTAGTGAAAAATGTGAAGCAAAGGCTCCTTTTCTTCTTTTTCTTTCTTTTTTTTTAAATCTCTATTTCTCAATGAATGAACAAGCCATGGCTTTAAGGACAAGTTTCCTAGCTTCCCAAATGGACTATCTATTGCTCAACCCAGGCCTCCATTTAGAAAACTTATCATTTCTAGGAAGGGTTCCTCATCCTTCCGTGTCCCTGCCCTCACTGCTGCCTTCACGATATTACTCCTCTATCAGGATATCTTTTAAGAGAGACTGAAAGACTTAGGAAGGCTTCCCTATGACCACAATATGTCATCACTGACAATTATATGGTAGACGCTCTAGAAAACATGGTGGCATGTTTTCTAGAAGGTATGGTAGACCTTCTAGAAAACACGCAGGGAGCAAAAACCAGAGTGACTCTGGATTCTAGACTCCCACTGCGAAGAAGACCTGTGGCTCCATCCGCCTTTTATATCCGCCATGACAGCACAGGGCCTATAGCCCGATAAATGTTCAAGGAACATTTGTCCCGTAAGTAAAGAAAGACACAAGTACAAACGTCGGTGGGACTTGGCAGTAGGGGCTGATCTCCTTTCCTGAGCACTTTTTCACGTGGCTTTGCCTGTTAGAGTTCAGGGTAGTCCAGGACCCAATGTGTGTATCACACCATCCAAGGTGACTGAGGACATAAAAGATGCCACCTGTGTCGTCTGAGGTCACCAGAATCAAGAACATGGACTAAATCCTACTCAGGCTACCGTGCAAGAGCTTTCTGTCAACCACAGAGCAGACAAGAGACAATTTCTTCTTCCAACTAATTTCCTTCACTCTTTCTTCACCGCCTTTAGCAAATGGATCTGGACAGCAAGAATGCCACACACAGGCTCTTCTGCTTAAGACCACACAGGATGTCACTCTCCCTCCTGGGACCAGGTCTGGTCCTGCGAGTCACTTACCTCAGCCGCAGGGACTCCCTCGGGCGGTCGGCAATGCAGCACTATCATGCCTTCAATGGGAACCTCCCTTCCCTGTGGATCTTGTTCAAAGTTTTTCCGTAAATCTGATGGGGGAGGAAAAAAAAAGTATGAGGTCCATGACAATTTGCTCTAGGGCCAGTATTATTCATATTTGTTCCAAATACAATAAAATAGTGAGCTTAACCTCAAAAACTAGATATAGACAGAGAAGTCTGGGTTTCAGGAATTCCTGGAGAAGAAAATCGTTTTCCCAAATACTCACAAGCATATTGGAAATAAACCTTAACGGCACTTCCTAATGCTCTACACTGACGTGAAGGAGAAAAGATTTAGTGGGGGAGCAGAACGAAAACAAACAAACAAAAAGCAACTCATCATTCCCCGAGTCTCTGCCAGCGTAATCTGCTTAGCAGCTGATGAAACACTTGGCCTAATAAATTGCTATCCACAGCTATTATGCAGTGGAGATGCACGTGATTTTTTTTTTTTTTTTTTTTTTTTATTAACTGAAGAATGCCTTATTTATCTGTAACCTCTGCCTTTCTCTTAACCCTCTAGGGGGCTCCAGAAGATGGTAATAGAGTGAGATTATCTATTAGTCTTTTATGCGTAACCAGGGAGAATGGGGCAATGTCCAACCACAACAAAATCTATAACCCATCCAACCAAACATATAATTAAAAAATACAAGGCCCTCCAGTCAAACAGCGATGCTGGGTATCCGTGTAGTGCCCTTCACGGAAGGCTCGAGGCACTTTGCAAACAAGCTGCACTATTAACCTTTTACACACGAAAGGGTGATGCTCGAGAGGTTAATTGGCTTGCCAGTGGTCACAGAGAACATCAATGCCAGCGAGGGCGAAACAGTCACTGAGCTTCCGGACAGCCAGTCTCTGCCTGCTAACCAGCCAAACATTCCCAGGAAAAAGGACACAGAGTTGCGAGAGGAAACGCTTTGCTTTGTGTGGCTTTCCACGTGAGCCTCTGTTTCAAGAACCAAAGTGGGAGTTGGCCTCTGCTTTTGCTCTGAGGTGTCACCACAACCCTTTGATAATTTTACACCTCAGGCTTAACTCTTGCTGTCATTCAAAATTGTGGGATGGTCGAGCTGGAGCGAAGACAGCTTTATGAGTCTTTCTCGATGTAAATGATTCCCCCTCCCTCTCAGACAATGTCTTTTTCTCCAATTGAGTATCTCAAATTACAGGCTGTGGATTTATTGATTTAATTTTCTTTAGTGCTTACAATAACATGAAATATGCTCCCTGTAAAGAGCAGAGCTCCGGAATCAGTTACATTTTTACAAATTGTATAAATACATTAAACTTGCTTTTAGCAAATCAGAAACACTGGGTGAATATCAAGCGGAGTAATCCATGTATCTATCCACTTTCTTCCGAATTCTGCTCTTAATGTTTTCCCTCCCAGAGGCAACTGATGTCTTTTGTCAGTAGTGCTATGAGTAGAGATCTTCATGAGTATATATGAGGCAAAAGATCTGAACAGTGTTTGCACGGCAGGCAGGGGACAGGATCCTTCTTCTCTCTCCTCTGCTATCCCCCCGAATCCTAAAGCTATCTTCATTCTATTCGAGATCCGTAAACTGCCATAGCCCTTATGATTTGGAATTTCTGACTCTAAGGGGGATGAGGGTCACCTGACTTATGATAAAAGTGAGTGAGAAACTGTGGGTAAAGACCACAATGAAAAATCTCCCACTGCCTGGACCCCTGGACCACCACGTCTCCTTTGCTCTCCCCACAAGGAAGCTGTGAGCCCCAAATGCCTCCTCCCTCGCGTTCATTTAGTCATCAGGACCGCACGGAAATCAGCCTAGAGTACCGTGTGAGGGTGACTCCAGCATGAGTTTTGCTAACACTCACTTTGCTGATGGAAACAGTGGAGTTTGGGTGGCTATTTTTGTTTGGTTTCTTTGCCATTTTGTTTTCTTTGATTGCTTTGTTTTCTAAAGGAAGCCTCTCTTCGTGCTGTTACAGAACGGTTACAGCTGTGACAACACCAAATACTGTAAATTCAACCGGATGAAGCACAGAAAACGGAGGGTGGGAATTTCTACTCCATCTTCTACGCCCATTGCCTTTCTTTGCTCAGAAGAAATGGGCAAGGTAGCAAAATGCAGAGTTCATGGTCAGCTCAGCACTCCACGATGTGAATATGGAGACAGATGAAAAGAAAATGAGAGCGAAATCATTTTCCCTCCCCATCCCCAACTGCTCAAAAAAGAAATAAATATGTATATTGAAAAAGGAAACCCAGTATTGACCCTGGGATGTAAGCAAAGGTACTTGGAAAGAAATTCTGAGGAAGTTCTAACAGATCTCATCCAGCCAGGACCGAACTAAAGAAGGGACCTACCCAACCTTTTGCTCTTCCCCACTGACAGTGGAAATCACTGGAAGGGTTCCAACAAGAAGCATCTAACACTCTTCAGTGTGGAGATACAAAGATTAAAGATTAATCAGCAACAGACTACGGGGTCAGGGTAAAAATGCAGTGTCGTGTATCAGGATTCTAACAAGCAGCCAACCACGAACACCATCACACCGAGGGAGAAAGCATGTATCAATGAGTCCTGGTCTATACCAGAGCCTGGTGGAGAGAGCTCTGGCATTTGTGATTCCCAAGAAGGGCAAACAGACCTGAAAAATTCCAGCTAGCTACTAAATGTATCAAAAACCATGGAAATTAACTCTTAGACACAGATGTACAGGCTTCCAGCTCTACCTCTGATTCTCGCCACAGGTCGCCCAACCTAGTTAAGTCTCTGAATTGGCAAAACCAAGTATTCTTATCATCTATGTTAGTTCCAAGGCTTGAAAAATTCAGATAGGAACCCATGCAACTTCCCACAGTAGGGAAACCATCCCCCGCCATATAAAAAGAATTCTACAAATAAAGGAGGCAAACCATAGAACTAAGATTGAGTAGCTTCCTCTAAGACAAGAAACAAGAGGCATTTTTGGATAACTTCTAATTTAAGCTCTTTAAAGTCAAAAGGAAATAGCAACTGAGAATCTAGAGTAGGGAGTTATAAATAGGATAACATCTGAGATCAAGAAAACTGCCACTATGCAGGGGGAAGAAAAAAACAACATTAAGTGCTGAGTTAGAAATATACATATCATGAAGACGGTAAACAGCATTCTGAATACTGCAGAAAATCAAACTAGGGAGGATCCAGGCAGGAAATTTAAAAAGGCAAAGGGGGACAGGGGGGCCAAAAGAAGAGTTTGGGGTAATGGAGCTGCACAGCGCTGGGTACTGGTGCTAGCACCTAAGGAACTTGGAAGAGGGAGCCAAGTCAAGACCCTGACTTCGGAAGAAAGACTGCCCATCACCTTGGTGCTGACACTTCTGCGGGGTCTGACAAAGCTGGCTCTGGAAGTACTGGGGGGAAATGGTAAGCTGGAAACAAGAAGTAACTGCCACTTCCAGGTTCCAGAATGAAGAAATTCTCCCAGGAGCAGGGGGTGGTGGCTCGTGATACTGACCTAGGCAGAAAATTAACAAGCAGCAAGCTTTCTCCCTCTTCCACTGTTCAGTCCCCTCTGGCACCTCCTGCTGGTGAAACCTTGTAGGGAGCCGGGATCCAGCAAAGAAGTCCCCAACCACTGCTTTACAAACTGTAAAGCAGTGGTTTTAGAGGCAAGAGATAAAAGCTCTGTAACCAACAAAATCCAGTTTAAGAAACTTCCTCTAGCAGAACTTTTGTAACTGCTTACCCTCATTTGCTTTCCTCACTAGATCATCAGTTCTCAGAAGGGGGGCTTTATTTCTGGGATAGTCACCCACAGGTTCCCAGTGCCTACTAAACACCTGATACAGAGCACGTCCTTAATAAATATATGTTGAATGAATGAGTGAAAGGGAAATGATAAAATGATAATAAATTTACCAGAAAATAAAATAAATAACATTGAGATAGAAAAATACAATATTAAATATAATTGGAATTTTAGAAGGAAACAACAAGCTGAAAGAAAATACATAATCATCATTTTAATAATGATAATAGTTCTTCTCTGAGCTGTAGAAAGACTTGAGTTTGCAAAAGAGCTCACTCGATACATGGTAAAATAGTCTTAAAAAGAAAAAAAGAAAGATCCTAAATATGTCATGGTTGAAATTTTGAATTTTAACAAAATTGAGAAAAATATACACATAATAATTTCATAAGTATCTTAGGAGTAAATAAACAGATATAACTAACGATATCATGGACCTGAAGAATTCATATTGTTAAAATTTCTATACTATCCAAAACCATCAATAGATTCAATACAAACCATATAAAAACTCCAATGGCATTTTTCACTGAAATAGAAAAAAAAATTTCTGAAACTCACATGGAACCACAAATGACCTTGAAAAGTCAAAGAAATCTTGAAACAAAAAAGAACAAGGCTAGAGGCACCATATGTTGATTTCAAATTACATTACAAAGCTACAGTTATCAAAACAATATAGTATCAGCACAGAAACAGACACACAGATCAATGAAATAGAATCGAGAGCCCAGAAATAAAACCTCAAGTATACAGATAACTAATATTTAACAAAGAAGCCAATTATACTAAATGAGGAAAGGAACTCTCTTCAATTACAGGTGGTGGGAAAATTGGATAACTGCATGTGAAAGAATTATACTGGACTCCTATATTTTAACACTCACAAAAATTAACTCAAAATGGATTAAAGACTTGGGGTGCCTAGGCAGCTGTCAGTTAAGTGCCTGCCTTCATCGCAAGTCATGATCCCAGGGTCCAGGGCCTGAGCCACAAGACAGGCTTCCCTCTCAGCAGGAACTCTGCTTCTCCCTCTCCCTCTGCTGCTCCCCACCACTCATTCTTGAGCTCTCTCTTTCTCTCTCTAAAATAAAATCCCTAAAAAAAAAAGAAGACGACGATGACGATGACGAAGAAGAAATCAATGAAAGACTTAAATGAATGACCTAAAACCATCAATGACTAGAAGAAAACCTAGGAGGAAAAAACTTCTTGACCTCGGGCCTTGACAACAACTTTTGGAGACAACAAAAACACAAGCAGCAAAAGGAAAAACAACCGCTCAGTACTGGATTAAATTTAAACATTTTGTGCAGCAAACAAAATGATCAATAAGGTAGAAAAGCAACTTACAGAATGGTAGAAAATATCTGCAAACCATATGTCTGATAAGGGGCTGATCTCCAAAAGACACAAAGAATTCATTCGACTCAGCAACAAAATAAACAATCCATTAAAGAGAGGGCAAATGACTCAGAAAAACATTTTTCCAAAGAAGACATACCAATGGCCAACAGGTGTGTGAAAAGATGCTCAACATCATTAATCATTAGACAAATGCAAATCAAATCCACGGTGAGATATCACCTCACTCCTGTTAGCATTGCTGTCACCAAAAAGACAAGAGAAAAAGGTTGACTAGAATTTGGAGGAAAAGGAAACTTGCATACTGTTGGTGGGAATGTAAATTGCCACAGCCCCTGTGGAAAACAGTATGGATGTTCCTCCAAAACTTAAACACAGAACTACCACAGGATGCAGCAATGTCATTCCTAGATGTATATATCCAAAGGAAATAAAAATCACTATCTCAAAAAAGATGTTGACACCCTATGCTCATTGCAACATTATTGGCAAAAACATGGAAACGACCTAAGTGTACATCAGCAGATGAATGGATAGAGTCTGTGTGTGTGTGTGTGATAGATATACTCCCATACACACACACACATATATATATATATATATATATATATATATATTCATTTAGCTTTAAGAAAAGAACCAAATCCTGCCATTTGTGACAACACAGATGGACCTTAAGGGCATTATCCTAAGTGAAATAAGTCAAAGAAAGATAAATACTGTATGATTTGGAAGACAAAAAAGCTGAACTCACAAATAAGGAGTAGATTCATGGTTGCCAAGGGCT
The DNA here is from genome assembly GCF_022355385.1 of Mustela nigripes. Classification (NCBI taxonomy): domain Eukaryota; kingdom Metazoa; phylum Chordata; class Mammalia; order Carnivora; family Mustelidae; genus Mustela; species Mustela nigripes. The sequence continues at coordinate 31,617,536 of NC_081574.1, read as the reverse complement.
GGGGAGTGAGGGAAATGCAAAATGGAGGTTAGTTAAAGTGTTACAACGTCTAGTTACAAGATGAGTAAATTCTGGGGACCTGACATACAACATGGTGAATATAGTTCATAATGCTGTACCAGACACTTGGAAGTTACTGAGAGAGTAAATTTTAAGTGTTCTTACTACTAAAGAAGGAAAAAAAAATGTAGCTATGTGAGGTGATGGATATATTAACTAACCTTATTGTGGTAATCATTCCATAATACAAACATGTACCAAATCATCACAAATCCTAAGTTATACAATGATATTTGTCAGATATAGCTCAATACAACTACATAAATTTTTTTAAAAAAGTAACTGACAGGGCGCCTGGGTGGCTCAGTGGGTTAAAGCCTCTGCCTTCGGCTCAGGGCATGATGCCAGGGTCCTGGGCTCGAGCCCCGGGTTGGGCTCCCTGCTCAGCTGGAAGCCTGCTTCTCCCTCTCCCATTCCCCCTTCTTGTGTTCCCTCTCTCACGTGTCTTTCTCTGTCAAATGAATGAATAAAACCTTAAAAAAAAAAAAGTAACTGACAATGAAACAAAAATCAGGCTATGACTGAAACTTTTTCCTATATTAGCATATACCAGAGTATAATTAATCATATCTGTGTTTTTATTTTTGAGGACAAAAATGCATGGGCACTAATTTTTTATTCCCAAACAAGTTATTATACGTGAGCAAACTAACAATTATATCGTCTCAGACATGACAGGGCCAAGAGAGACTGTAATCAGCCACATACCCTTCCTGGAAACATCACCTTCGTAGATGAGGCTCAAAGCAATGAATTAAATATTCAGAAGTTGTGGTTTCAAAAACTTGGCAGTGGCCAAGAAAAAACACCTTAAAATGTTTACACCTAATTTTTTTTTTAATATAGCAAGGAATATTCATGTAATTATCCCAAAACTATGGAAAGAGAAAGGCGTAACACATAATAATCGGACGTGATAATTAAGGATAAGGATTTAAACTCCTAGGTCATCTCTTTCAGAACTCTAGCAGGGAAGACTGAACACTTTAGTGGAAGAAGGTGGGAGTGGAGACTGAGTATCTCTTTGAATTCTGGGTCTGTCACCTACAGAACCTTGATTCCATAAATATCTTTAGCTCTCTCTGCCTTTGGCTCCTCATCTGTAAAATGAAGACAATAATTTCTATTACATATAGTTTTTTTGAGCATTAAATGTTAATATGTTCAACATCTTTTCAAGAGCAGGGTACAAAATATGGGTTAGTCAAGGTCAGAGATATGACTAAATCCTATTATGAGACCGTGACGATGAAAAAGGGTTGGCTTTTTCAGAAATCAGATATACATATTAATTATAAAATTTAGAGCATTTTCCAAAGACACTCAAATGAAAAGTGTAAGTTAGTATATGGTAAAACCACAGCAGTAGTAAAATACCTACTGGGTCTTAAGATGGGGAAGACGATTCTAAACAAAATGAAAGGAAGAATGCTTGGGGAAATGATTGGCAAATAATTGTTTTGGCAGATACTGTTAAAATTAAATTGTTTCACTCTCAAACATTACAAGCAGCATTACAGGCAGAGGTTTGATAGCCTTAATACATAAAGGGTACTCTTGAAAGAAGTGGGAAAGATAAATACCCTAATATAAAATGGCAAAGTGATATTTCCGCAAAATTTACAAAGAAGAGATATAAAGGGCTAATAAAGATAAATAGAAGACCCAACAGAACTCATTATAAAGAAATGTCCATTTAAAAAACACCAACGGGTCTTTTTACTTTTCCAAACACGCTTTCTTTTGTCCATTTCTTTAAGTACTAATCCCTAGAATTAGTGTGAAGGGGCGCCTGGGTAGCTCAGTCAGTTAAGCGTCTGCGTTTGGCTCAGGTCATGATCCTATGCTTTGGAGATGGAGCCCTGGGGTTGGGTTGGCTCCTGCTCAGGGCTGCAAGGGGTCGGCTTCTCCTTCTGCTCCTAGCCCTGCTCCTGCTCTCTCTCTCTCTCAAACAAATAAGTAAAAGAAAGGGAAGAGAAGAGAAAGAGAAAGTGTGGAAAACCAGATAGGCAATACTGCTAGAGGGAGTGAAAATAGGTCAGCATGAAAAGCTAGCTATAAAATGTGTCAAAATCACTTTACAAGTTCATTTATACGTTCAATTTCTTTTTTTTTTTTTTTTAAGATTTTATTTATTTATCAGAGAGAGCGAGTGCACAAGCAGGCAGAGTGGCAGGCAGAGGTGGAGAGAGAAGCAGGCTTCCTGCCGAGCAAGGATCCCGACTCAGGACTCAATCCCAGGACCCTGGGATCATGACCTGAGCCGAAGGCAGTGGCTCAACCAACTGAGCCACCCAGGCATCCCTTATATGTTCAACTTCTAATGAATAAATATGTAGCATATCCATACCATGGGATGTTATTTGGTAATAAGAAGAAATAAAATTTTTTTTTAAAGATTTTATTTATTTATTTGACAGAGAGAGATCACAAGTAGACAGAGAGGCAGGCAGAGAGAGAGAGAGGGAAGCAGGCTCCTTGCTGAGCAGAGAGCCCGATGCGGGCCTCGATCCCAGGACCCTGAGATCATGACCTGAGCCGAAGGCAGCGGCTTAACCCACTGAGCCACCCAGGCGCCCAGAAGAAATAAAATATTGAAGTACATATTGCAACACAGATGAATCTTGAAAATAATATGCTCAGTGAATGAAACTGGACACCAAAGACCACATATTGTATGATTCCGTTTATATGAAATGTCCAGAATAGGCAAGTCCAGGGACTGAGAAAGACAAGTGATTGTCTAGCATTGCAGGCAGCTGCGGTGGAGGGTGGGGGAAATATCACAGTTAATGGGTACAGTTTTATTTTTTGGTGTGATGTAAGTTTCTAAAACAGACTCGTGATGGTTGCACAGCTCTGAGAACACGCTAAAAACTATTAAAATGTAGACTTTAAATAGAGGCACTGGTGGCAAGGTATTGGGGATTATATCTTAATAAAGTTATTATTTAAAAGGGTTCATTTACATAATTCAAGAAACCCTTTTCTAAGAAAAGGACAACAGAGCTACCTAGAAAAATATGGTATGGGAACATTGCTCAAATCATCAGTTATAATGCTGAACCTTTGCTAACATTTTAAATGTTCAATAATACAATACTGGCTAACATCTTCTGGTGCATTCATATAATGGAATACTATGCAGATGTTAAAAAACTCAAAGATTATTGTAAATTTCAACTAAATGTTTGAAAAAATTACTACATGAGATAAAATAGCATGGAGCAAATGGTCTCTTTTATGTATTTTTTAATATGTGAGATCTGGCCTCCTCAAATGTAATAATTATGTTTTTATAGAATGTATCAACTTCCAAATTAAAGTAAGTACATCTACATACAAACTGGCTTTGGTAGGCACACCTCCTAATTTGCCTTCACGTTTTCAGTGTATGTGCAATAGCATCCTTCACCCACTCACGCTGTGGACCATGGGCCACTTTTGTATCAGGCAGGGAGGTGCTTTACTGAACTTGACACACACCAACTCAGCCCTCCCACAGAATATATGACAGCAGAGAGAAGAGACATGAAACAAATTAAGATGTATATAAATGAATGAGGAGACAGATCTACCACAGTGGACCCTACATTAATCTAGTGATCCCAGGAAAGTTCCTTGAGAAAATTCTAGGTAAACAGAGGTAGAACATCACCCAGCCTACATAATGTACACTGTACCACTTTTACTGTTTCAATCAGGCATTTACTGGCTTTTTTTTTTTTTTTTGCACATAGATGCTCTCGTTTCTTTTTTGCAAGTCTCTGCAAAATGCCTGCCTAGCTACCCCTCTTTCCATAAGTTATCACATCACATAAGGACACTCTTTTATTAGACTGGGTCTTCTATTCATATATATTGAGAGGGTGGAATATAAATAGATTTCCACTCTCCGATCTCACTTACAATCATGCTCACACGGCCTCTGGAAAGAAGAGAAATAATAATTTTCACGTTATTTTGTATAAGGGAACTGAACCAAACTACATCTATACACAGCAAGATTGAAGGTTTTAAATTTTTAAAATAGCAACTGGTGTGGGATTACTCTATGTGTTATAGGAAAAACCCTAAAGAGAAACAATTCAACATGTCAGCGATCTGCTACTGGATGAGTCTGGGTGTACCAATTCTCTTCTTCATTGGTTTCTGCATTTTCTAAAATTTCTGCAATGAACATAGATTATTTTTATAGCCGGAAAAAATACTGTCCAAAAAAAGTCACTCTTTCCTAGGAGTTGTCAGGATTCTCTAAAGTAGATCAAAGTGAATCAGAAACCAGGGAAGAAGGACACTTTGTTTCATTTTATTGTAGCAAGTTTCACTCTTACCATGTTCATAAAGGAAACAAGGAGGACTCTATTTTTCAACCTTTTGTCAATTCTAAAATATTCTTTTTAAATTTGACTAACAGGAATCTGTGCACGAGGTCAAAATTTTTCATTTGTTGTGTTCACTGACTTGCCTCTAGTACCTAGCAGGGTATACAGTAGCCACTCCATAAGTACTCGTTGAATGAATGAATGAGTTTCCATTTCATCTCCTTCGAATGATTATGAACTTCTATACAACTAGATCTCCAATAGTTATGACTAGAAAAAACAAAACCATGAAGAGATAAATATACTATAATAATGTTAAGGTAACACTCATTTCCCATGAGTATGCGCGTGCACACGCACACGTGGGCACATGTGCTGACGATGCTAACAGGACTGGCACTGACCAACGTGGAGAATTTCCCTGGCTACTTCCGCTCCTTCTTCACCCCACCGCCCAGTCCCGCTCCACGGCAGAATGCCATCGAGGCACAAAGTGGCTGGAAACAAGGACAGCAGAAGGGAAGAGGCGAACAAGGTGATGAAGCCAGGTATTTGGCTAACCTATAAATCATCTCATCAGCACCAGGATCATCCCGAGTCAGCAGCACCTGCCAATAAGCAGTCCATCTGGGGCGAGGCCATGGGAAGCGGCAAGCCTCCCCTTCCTCACCCCATGCCCTCCTTGGCCTTTTTCTCATTTTCCTTTCATGCTACTATGTTAGAAAAGTCATTGTAGCACAAGAAAATCAATAAAAATTCAATTCCGAATAATAGTTCTTTGCGGCTCAGCAACACCAGGGACTTATCGGCTCATTCAATGTTCTGGCAGTTAATGCAATGAAATAAAAATAATTTACTCATTCAAACCAAATCAGCCAGTGAAAAATCATAGTCATTTTTTTAATAGTCATAGTCATAGTCATTTGTTAAGATTGCAGGAGGATGGTACCATGTCCCATTAGCGTCCAACCACACTGGTATGCAAATCGGCGCGGAATCTCTCCCACTCATATTTTTCGGAAGGAACAACAAACCCCATTTGTCATACATAAAAGAAATTTGTAACTTAGCCAAATACAGCTCATTTGTTGGGGTAAAGGGGCTGGTTCAAAGGCAGAACAGATGGATGCCAGCAAAATGAAAAGTCAAGGCCCAGTGCCCCCACTTGGTTCTGCCTTAGCCCTCCAGCCTTTAGGTGGTTACGGCCTAAGATGTCAGCTCCTAACTCCAGTTCCCTGAGGAAGCATATAAAAGGCTTCCTGTCAGATCCATGCCTTCCTCTGTATGTGCTTTCCTTGCAGGCCTGGCTAAAGCTCTCTGCCTTGCTGAGATCTACACATTCTGCACATTTCTTGACCGCCGAACCACAGTGAAACCAGACTGTTCCTATCTTTCATTTCATGTCTTCACTGTGGATCTTTTAGTTCTGATTTCACCATGTGTCCCCAAAGGACAACTGGCCCCAAAGTGTAATTCCACATCTACGTCTGTCTTTCCTAAGATCTGTGACTATTGTAGGCTTGCCTCCTGCCGAGTAAATCCTGCAGCACTAGTGAAGGAGGGACACCTCTGGCCATAGTTGAAGTGCATGGGCTTCTCTGTCCTCCCCCTAGCCCCACCCTGGTGCCAAGCCATGAGGGGGCTCTGTTTATGGGAACAAGAAGGCATTTGGCTGATAAAAGGGGTCCTGTATTCAGGGACTCCTCAAGGCTGTTTTTCAGGGACATGGAATAACTCTGGGACTTTGCTAGATCGCCCGTACTGAGCCATCCCTCTGCTGTTCAATGGCTGTTATCCATAAATCATTTTATAACCAGTCCTGTGTGTCACTACCCCTTGCACACTAAGTAGCCTAGTTTGTCAGGCACCAGTGGTGTTGCAAAAGCAGCATTCAGCAATAGGGACACATTACGGCGGGGAGAAACAGCTGCAGCTTTACAAACCACTCGGAGCACTAATTTAACCTGCTCTCTATCAAGCTATTCCCAAGTCAATCCATTCCATTGCATTGGGCCTCTTTTGTCGACAAGGATGCAAAACTTGGAGTCCATCAAAAATTGAGCATTTATTGAAAATCAGAAGGACAAGAATCTTCCTTTTGAGTCCGGGACTGATTGGAAACCAAGAAAGACCAGACTTGAAAGAGAAAGTGTCATAAACAAGCAGGTCCTAAAGAGGCTGTAACATGACCAAGCAAGGGGATGAAGAGATCCAATGTGATTCTATGTGCTGGGTGACTGCATAGTCCTCTTAGCACAGAGGTGGCCTTGGTCATTTGCACCCGCTCTCATCAAAGGCCTCTGCTTCTCTGTTGCTTACACTCACGCATGTCTTCTTCTCCTGTCTCAGGCCACCACAACCTGCTTCTTTGTCACTGTCTGTCCCTTTCTCTTGCCTTAGCCAACCATTGATTCTCTTTCAGGATCAAGTCATCCAAAAGAGCAAGAATCTAGAAGTACATGATCATGTGAGGCCTTCTCGAGAGGGTCTCTCGTACTGAATTTACTCCTATGCAGTCGACCTAAATATGCATTCTTGGTCCGATGGACATGCTAGCGGGCCTCGGAGGGACACAGCATGGCCCCTGAGGCTTATCAACACTACCTCCCTCAACAAAGAGATATAGGCAAGACTCCATACAAGGGAACCATGCCTGTAGAAGGATTTCTGAGGTTTGCTTGGACTCCAAGCTCCATTAAAGGCACTTTCTGTGTATTGATTATATTGATTTGGCTCATAGAGGAGAGCTGAAGTTTGACCTAAATAGCAGATCTTCACAAGCTTCAAGAGGGAAAAGTTATTAGGTGAAAATACAGAAATTCTCAGCTCCCTTAGTTTTAAAGCATTCAATCAAATTAGAAAAAGCTAATATCTTGCATATGGTTTCTTTACATCGTTGAACGCTCTCGGGACAGGGCACCCCTAAGCTCCACGACTGCTCTCCCTGCTGTGCTAATGGGGACACAGAATCTGAGATGCAGGGAGAAGGAGACACCGAACCAAAGTGCTTTTGAGGGAGGGGGGAAAAGCGCAGTCCCAGGAATCATCATTGACTAGACTGGGCTGCCCAGCTCTGAAGGAGTATAAAGAAAGGTCACACCGCTCCTCTTCCCACTGTCAGGATTCCCTCTCCCCAGTGTCCCTTAAGTCCCAGCCCTCCTCCCAGCTGCACTAGAGTTCCTACAGCTCATCATCCTGATGAACACTCGGATGCAAAACAGACTCCGTCGTTGATGAGACAGAGATTTAAGAGCAACAAAGACATGTTGAATCATTCCTGACTTTCCCGGCACCCTCACAGCCCTCCGCAGGAGATCAGAAGGATGAGAACCAGCAATGAGGTTCAAAAGAGATGACCTAAAAATAACCTGAAGTTTTCCAGACCCACTGTCTCATTAGAATTCAGTACTAGTGCTACTGAGATGTGGGCGGGGGCAGAGCACGGAATAAAAAGTAGAGGAGAGTCCAAAAGAAAAAGCTACCCCAGCAGTAGGGAGTGTATCTTTTTTGTTGTTTTGTTTTGTTTTTTTTGGTTTGTTTTTTGTTTTTTTGTTTTTCTTTTTTTTTACCTGCCTTGTCAGCTTTCTGATTCTTCCCCCAACTCCAGGCCTCCCTGAAGAAGCCAGGAAGGTCGATCAGCACAGGATGTGGCCAGTGTCTTGAGCATGTCAAACCAACCATATACCACCAAACATCTAGCGCCCCTGCCTCCTACTGGGCCCCATACGGCAATGGAGAGAAAGGAGGAAAAACTGCATTCTGCTTTACTTCGAATGGATCTTGCCAGAACAAGAAGGATCTAAGAGATCACACCAACCAGAAGCTGTGCACCTTTCCGGAAGCAAACGCATTGCGGCTTCAGTGTGGAGAACGGATTTTAAGATGTTAAGAGTGAAAGCAGGGAGGAGAGCATCAGGGTAAAGGAATAACAATTATTAGTAGCAATGGAAAGAAGTGGGCTGGTTCCGGGTGTGTTCTGGAGATAAGGCTGCTACTGGGTGGGATGTGGCTGGAAGAAACGCAGGCCTCAAGGATGACGCCCAGGTCTTGGCAGGAGCCCCTGAGGGGCCACTAACTGGGCCAGGAAAGACTGGAGGACACACACAGATTTGCAGCAGTGTTGACGGCGTGAAAACCAACAGAATTCTCTTTGGCACGTATTATGTTAAGGATGCTTCCCAAATATCCAAGGATATACGAGGTGGGCCGTGGGTAGAGAAGTCAGGAGAGGAGGTGTAAGGTCAGGGCTGAGAGTCATCCACAGTCCACAGACAGGACCTGAAGCCATGGAGGAAGAGCTTTCACCTTGGGTGAGTCTGTGGCTTGAGGAGAGAAAAGGTTTCAGGAGGGAGGCTTAGAGCACCCCAATACTTAAGAGGTGGGAAGAGAAGGAGAAACCTGCACAGCACATGGAGTTGTGGGTAGTGAGAAGGAGGAAAGACAGCAACGGTCACTAAAAGCAAGCTTGGGCCCCACCCCCAGAGAGCCCAATGCCGTGGCTCTCCAGCAAGGTCTAATCATCTTAATCTCGAAGCATCTCTCATGTGGATCTCACGTACAGTGGGCTTGGGGGGTTCTATGCAGGAGTGCAGAGCTATGTAGTTGAACCCAAAATGCAAAGCCAGCTCCTGACCTCTCCGCCATGCGTTCTGCTGCTCCTGTTCCTTCTCCATCAGCTTTGAGTATAGGAAGCCTATTAATCTTCATGCTTATATTAAATCACTGTCTATTCCTCACAAGGTTAACTCTAGTCATTGCTCTAACTTCTCTATGTGGCCAGATTTTTGGAAAAGGCTGTTCATACCACCTCTGGTTCCTCATATCCTATGGATACCTAGATCCACCATGATCTCCTAACACCTCCTCTCAGTACACTGCTTTGCCCAGACCCAATGAAGCCTTGACATGATCACATCTCATGGACTCTTCTCACTTCTTACCTTCATCTTTGGATTGTATGAACACTAACGACTGCTGACACCTTCATACAAGTCTACCCTCCCTCTTGGGTCTCCCAGGACCTCTTCAACCTTCCCCCCCTCCAAAACCCTGATCTCCTCTGTGTCTCTTTCTCCATTCACCCTTTAACCTTTTACAGAATTTCACTCCTGGACTGCTGTTGTCTTATTCCCCTAAATCTCTCTGGCTCAAGGGAATGGGAGGGCATGGGATTTCGTAAACAAGGCTACAACACTGCCCTGTTCATGTCACTTCAGTGGCACCAGGCCACATCTTGGATGAGTCCAAACTCAACCAAGAATTCAAACACCCTCTTTGATGTGACCCTATCTACTCCTAGTGGCATCTCCTAATTTTCCTAAGTAGTTCATATCATTCCATCTTTCTGCACTTTGGCCCTGTTCTTTAAATTGTTAACCCTTCTCTTTCCTCAGGAAGTAGCTCAGATATCAACTCAGGAAGTGTATCTAAGATCTTGAGAAGCTACAATGTGCCCCTCCTATGGGCTCCCAAAACACAATGAAGTTACTGACCACTAACCATGCTTCACTGAAAATACTTGTTCCTAACACAGCCCTTCCCTAGACTGTAAACTCTTCAAAGGAAGGGATGGAATTTGATTAATGGTTGTGCCATCTAGAATATGACAGAATTATTCATGATTGGCTAACACTTCTACATCTAACTTAGCTTTTCTTTGCTACTTATCATCTAGAATGTCATCGTTCTTGTGGAGAGATGCAAGACTAATTTAATACTATCACTAAACTCAGAGTCCTCGAAGATTAACAAAGTTTTATTTTTGTTTTGCTTAACAGCTGCTTGTATTATCTGTCAGAAGGTTTCCTTAGTTGAGATCAGTGAAATCTGTATCCTCTTCCCCGCTACACTAAAGTGTTTACAGAAACGGCCATTTTCTAGGAAGTTGAAGGTTTATTGTTACCACAAGAGCAGCCTGGTGGTGCTAAAAAGGTGGTGGCCATATTTTTGCCAATTCTTCTTGGTCAAATAATGGTCAGTAAAAGTAGCACAAAGGAATATTATTTGGGGAATCTGGTGTACTCAACTGGGCACAAGTGAAGCCAAGGTAGCACCATTTCCATCAATTCCAACCATTCTACTCTGTTCACAGATTTACAACATCTTATTGTTCTCCTATGGGCAGAGGAGAACAAATTCATATCTCCCCTGCATTGATGGCCAGAGCCTAGAAAGATGGGACACAATATGGCTTTAAAGTTTCAAGTTGCATATTCACACAATTTAAGAAAAATTTACCTTCTACTCCTTGAATCCATGTTTATATCTGACTGACCTAAAAGGGTAATATAGCTGATGCTACAGAGAGGCAGCTTGTCCATTGGAGGCTTCTCATCTCCCCAGAACATCCCTGTGTTGTTACACACAGGGCTGGCATTTTGAAAGACACGTGAAGTTAAAAATGACCTATTATGTAAAACACTCCTCAATTTAGGCTTGGTCCAATGTTTTCCTATGGTTAAATACAGATTAGACATTTCTGGAGGAAACATCAATAAGTGATTCAATCTGCTCTGTCCCTCACATCGAGAGACATACACTGTAGACTGGTCCCATTACTGTGAGGTCAACACCCATCACTTGATAAAGATGGTAGATGGCAGGATTTTCCACTGAAAAGCTATATATTTCCCTTTGGTAATCATTAAGTATCTTGTGGAGAGATACTTCGAGTTTATATCAATATCCTGTTACTCCTGAAACTTTTCTCTAGTTTAAGCATCCGTGATACTTGTCTAAATCAATGAATATTATGATGGTGCTAAATAATGATTTTCCATTTATCCATTTATTCTACTCTAAGGAAGAGCTCTCACTTTGCACCCATTTATTTATATGTTCATTCAGTCATTTTTCAAAACACCAGTATGGATTTTTGGATTATGGACGGAGTTGTCATCTGTCATTACCAATTATTCTGAAACTCAAATTGTCCCAGATTTGGCCAGTGGGAGTCCTTTCTAGTTGGCTGAGATCTCCTCTTTACATGCTCAAATTGAGGGACGTTATACAAAATAACTGACATTTACGCTTCACTCAAGGTCATGCATGACAAAGGAAGACTGAGGAATTATCTGGATTAAAAAAAGCTAAAGTGACCTTTTAACTGAACATAATCCATGATGTAGGTTTTTTGTTATTGTTTGAAAGGATGTTACTGAGCCATTGATGCACCATGAACCAGGTTTCAGGATTAGATGCCAGCATTGTATCCATGTTAATTTCTTCCTAATTGTACTATATCTAATTATTCCTCATAATTTTACTACTAGTTAGGTCAGAAAATATCTTTGCTCTTTAAAAACAGACACAATGAAGTATTTAAGGGAAAGGGGGCATGACGTCTACAGTTGAATCTTAAACATGTCAGAAAATAAACGATAATAAATCATACATAAACACAGAAGGAGACAGAACGCCAAAGCAAAGGTGGTAAAATGTTAACATTTCAAGATTCTCAGTCAAAGACTTAGGGAGACTCTTTGTACTATATTGTAACTTTCCTGAAGTCTGAAATTATGTCAACATAGAAAAAAACATTAAAAACCTCTATGAGTGCATACTTCACTATCCACCGAATGCAGTAATTCCTTCTAGAGAACCCCCGGCAGACATGTACCCCTTGCTGGCCTGTGCACAGTTCACAAGAGAACAGGACCTGTTCTCCAAAAGAAAAACGCTTTGTCAACGAACATTTCCAGGTGCCAACTTGACCCCAATCATGCATTTGAAAACTTAGAGCCTATGATGCTTCCTCTGGCTTTGGAGTAAAACAGAATGATCCTGTTCCCAATTCTACATGGAATCAATGTGAATGGGTCCCTGATCTTTCTAGGCCAATTATTCCCTTTTTATATCAACATTACTTATATGCAGTGATTTCTTGAACCATCACATTACTGCCAGTCACAGCCAGCTTCGCGGGCATGGGGCCAGGGGCTTGCCCGGGCCCCCCTGAAAGATCCCATGTGGGTGGCTTCAAAATTTTAATTTTGGAACAAGGGGCCCACACCATCATTTTGTACCCAGTCCCACAAATTATGTACCTAGTCCTGCTGCCACAAGGCTATGTGTAAATCAGACAAATATGAACAGGAGCCTTGGGAAAAAAAAATCACCTCTGTACCGAGAAAAACCAGTCCCTAACTTCAGGTGACTGCAGTCATGTTTCAGGTACCTGTCCTGGCTGGTGGGGTGCTGGCTGCATTTCAACCCCCATTCCCTTCCCTGGATAGATGCTCCCATACAGTGCCCAGCTTTGTGAGGAGGCCCCGACTCTCATATCTTCGATGATATTCATAGAACACTGACCTTCGACACCACCGGTTTGAACTGCACAGGTCCATTTACGTGTGGATTTTTTTCTGTATATACAGTACAGAACTATAAATGAAAATCCATTCTCTTTGTGATTTTCTTAATAGCATTTCCCTTTCCCCGGCATGCTTAAACTATAAGAATACAGTTTATGATACACAAAACATACAAAATATTTGTTAGTTGATTTTTTTATCTGTAAGGCTTCCTGTCAACAGGCTATAACAGGTAAGTTACTGGGAGTCCTAAGTTCTAAAGGGTGGATTTTCTTACTGCACAGGATGGGGGTGGGGGTCAGTGCCCCTAATTCCCACAGTGTTCAAGAGTCCACTATAAATTAATTTCAGTGTAAAGGAAATGACCGGCCTTTGGTAAAATAATATTTTTAAATATTATTATAGTAATAATAAATAATATTTAAATAATATTTAAATAAATAAATAATAGTAAAATATTTTCTCTTCACTTTGGCCATGTTCTCCCATGAAGAGGGGGAGGAAGGCTTCCAGCTTCTGTGGAATTTTGACCAAGTGATGAGAGGCCTTAACAATTTTTTCCCCATAACTTGGGAGCAAATTCCCTGTGCTGAAAAGAGAGGAAGGAAAACAGTGCGCGCAGAGCTGGTGGACTTGGCCTCCTTCGGAGCCACGCACTGCCTATCAGAGTTGCCTGGTTGTAATGTTTCACCTACTTGACCCTTTCTTTATGGCAGTAAAGATCATTAGGAGTATGCACGAGGCAGGGAGGCCAGACGTGATCCTTATAATAACGTCCTGCTGTGCTACGGCTTTGCTGAGAAGCCAGATGTCCCGTTAGTACCACGGCACAATTGTGACAAACCACTAACAAATGTCCTTGCATAGAATCAGACCTGACACTGATGAGGTCGCCTTTTCAAACCAAACGGTCATTCCGAATACCAGGAATGTGACATCGCAGTAGGTTCACAGGTCAGGACAAGTGAGGGTGATACACTTGAATCTTAAAGCAGGTTCCATCCTAGGAAGGGAAATAAATCCACAAATAACTTCAAAATAACTATGATTCTGGGCAAATTATAAGAAGTACCGTGGGATAAGTACTAAAGAAATTGCTAGGAGAACTCAGAAGTGGATATTTAGATCTTATTATTGATTTTGAAGCTGGAGATGCTACTGGGCAGGGTGGTGTAGTGTTGGGGGGGGTATCTTTGTCAATGGCTCAGCTGGCTTGTCGGGTGCTGAGGTCGGCTAGCATGAAGGGATTAGTTAACTGGGTTTCAGAGAGGAGACAGCATACAAGATGGGCCTTGGATGTGGGAATTCAGTGGGAAGTGGTAGGAGTGCAAAGTGGGGCTGAAAATACACTCCAGGGAGGACAAAGAATATGAGCACGTCACAGAGGGGAAGAATGGGTCTCACATCCCAGAATCGGAGCTGGGCTAACTTAGTGGGAGCTCCGCACAGCTGCATGACTTGAGGTGGGAGACAAGGCTGGAAATGTAGGTTAAGGCTGCATCTGCATGCCAGGCAGACGTGCCTCTATTTATTCCCACATCTAATGTGCTGTCGGGAGGGGGGGGGGTCACTGACAGTTTTGAGCAGGTGAAATGGTCAGAGCCATGAAGCTGAGATCCATAATGCAGGTTTAATTAGATGTCTCTCTTCTACAGTTTTCAAAAAGAAACCACCGCCCCCCTAAAAGAAACAAATAAAAATAATACCGTTTTCATGGTGTGCCTATAAAATTAGGTAGAGACAGTTCCCTGGCTTTACATGAGGTCTTCCTTTAAACTCTCCACTCATTCTTGGCACAACAGCACTGATATTTTAGGAGAGCATCAAATAAGCAGCTTGTTTAAATTATATTCAGGATGTATATTTTATAGATCTTTCAAAAAAAAAAGAACAAAACAGTGGTATCCTGCTGTGTTTCATTCCAGGGGGCCAACTTGTTATGGGACTATGAGAGCCACAGGCTTCCCCTCTTTCGAGCCCCAGCTAGAATCTTCTAGCCCAGTAAAGGCTCAAGTCTCAAGCAGCATTTGACCGACCAAGGGTTAATGATAAAGGCAAAACATTTTGTAAGCGGATGAAGAAGAGGGAGAAAAATAGGAACGAAAAGCAACAGCTAGGCAGCCAAATGTTCACTCATGAAAGTAAACAACTACGAATAATTGAATATTCTCAGTTTTGACAACCGTCCAGCAGCAGAAGTAACAGATGCCACAGCGGCCCGGCTACCTCCAGCTGGATTGAATCAGACCAGCGAGAGAAGGCCCGTGGGAGTCCCTCCCTGGAGATGGGCTTCTGCCAGGCCGGTGGGGGTGGCGTGGGAGGTGGCTTTATTTATTTATTTTTACCTTTAGAAAATCACTTTTGAAACGGGGCCTCAGCTATTTCCAGCCCCAGGCATTTGGAAGGTGGCCAACATGTCCCTGACACAGTGTGAAATTATGAAGGAAAATACAATAGTTTAAGATGACAGGCACTTTGGCTACAAAAACAAAGCCCGTCCTGTTTTCTAGAGGCTGGGTTGTGGCTTCATGTGTGTGTGCATGTGCATATGTGTACACATACACACACACACACACACACACACACACACACATATATGCCTGTGTGTATATATAATACATACAACTTATATGCATTGAAGTATATTCAATAAATGCAATAACATTACCATGAGGAGGAATTTACTCAGAAACAGAATAGAAAAGCAATCACTGCTTTCCTTAAGGAAACACTTCAATGCGTGTGAACTTTTCTATGTTGGTTCTCAAATTCCATCCGATAGAGAGGAATCGACAGGGCTTAGTAGCAAGAGTAGTGAGGAGGGGGAAAAGAGTATCCTATCTGGTTCCACGTCTGCCATCTGCTGGGTGGACCCCCGGTCAAGCCAACCTAACCTTCCTGAACACCACTTATTCAGCTATTGAAGGAGGCAGTTGGACGAATGGGTTAAATCAACATTTCCCAAAGAGTGCTTCATAAAGGGGCACCTGGGCGGCTCAGTGGGTTAAAGCCTCTGCCTTTGGATCAGGTCATGATCCCAGGGTCCTGGGATTGAGCCCCACATTGGGCTCCCTGCTCAGTGGGGAGTGTGCTTCCCCCTCTTTCTCTCTCTGCCTGCCTCTCTGCATACTTGTGATCTGTCAAATAAATAAATAAAAATCTTAAAAAAAAAAAAAAAGAGTGCTTCATAAAGGTGTTTTTGGTTTTTGTGTTTGTTTTGTTTGTTTGTGGGGGCTCTTGCTACTCAAAGTATGGTCCATCCTCGTTTGTATAGTGGTGAGTATCCCCGCCTGTCAAAGTATGGTCCACTGGCAGCATCCTCTAGGAACTCTTACAAATAATAGAACCTTAGACCTCGAACCAGACTTCCAGAGTCATTTTATTTGAATCACTTGTATTTTAATAGGATCCCAATTGATTTTCATGCATGTTAAAGTTTGAGGAGCACTGTCCCTGGGCAGGATGTCCAAAGGTTACCAGATCACAGAATCGTCCGGGTAACATTGTACAAACACAGCTTTCCTAGTCCCTCCTCCAGAATTGGGTCCAACAGGCCGGATGCAGATGCCAGGAATCTACACATCTAATTGATAACCGATGTGGGTCCATGTCAAAAAAATTACGTGTTAAATAAATTTAAAAAATTGTATTTATTCTGTTTCCCTTTAAGATCAAATCATGTCTAAATGGTATCATGCCAGTGAGTTTCCTGATATTCTTGATTACCTAATATGACCACGTCAAGGCACGCCAGTCCCTTGGCTGAAGGCCCCAACTGCCACGAAGGTTTTGCCTGCTGCAGTTTCAAAACTGTTAAATTGTGAATGCATCATCGGTTCAATGTAGGAAACATACGGAGCTCTGATGTTGAACGACAATAACTTAATGAATAATATAAAAATGATACTAATTTTGCGAAGTCCCCTCAAGACAATTGTCATCAGATTCATAAGCTACATTCATCTATCAAAATCCTTATTTAGCACATTAAGATGTCTTTAGTACTTCAAAAACCAATCTTAAAAAGAAGAAACACAGTGACAATTATATCCAATTTGGCTTTTCATTTATTGGGAATAAAGACTATCCTCATGTGCAATGTGTTATTTGCTGGGAAGTACTTGCAAATAGCAGCCAGAAATCTTATTTCAACAAAACATGAAAGTTATTAAAAAAAAAAAGAGAGAGAGAGAGAGAGAGAGCGTGCCTTCCCCTCCACCCTGCCACGAGCAAATGAAAAGAATTTCAAGCAAGGTCCTAAAGGCAGTTTTTCCCTCCACTTTTGATGCCATTAAACATAGTTAAATTTCAATTTACATTTTAATGTACACTGGTCTCCAAGTCAAATGCAATATTTAATGACAAATCATATCTTGACTTGCATAAATAATTTTAAATTAAAGGATGTGTCACTTGATATACACAAAAAATTAAAAATACGTTTAAATATGGGAGATTGTCTTAACTGTATAACATAGGTTTAATGATCAATTTTTTAAACTTAGAAATCACATGCTTATCATATTCTCATGTGCATATCATATACAAGAATGACAAAATGATTTTTTTTAATCCCTGACGAGACTGGGAAGATTATTACCACAAAAGTATCAGATGATGCAAAAAAGGCAGGAAATGATAGAACAGGGTATTCCATTTGTCGTGTTCCTCGGTCCTATCCTACTTGGCAGAGCTGGATCCTAGGGCTGCCTGAGAATCGGATTTTTAGAGTCTATAAAGCCACAACCTGCAGAAAATTTGCTAAGACACTACAATTATAATTCCGTGCAATTAGTTTCAGTAAGTAGAAGACACCTACTGAGAAGTGATTCCATTTCTCAAGTACGTCTTAAAACAATAGCTAATGACTGAGAAGGGCCAACTCTCTGTGCCAGGTAGAGATTTATACACTTTCTAGTTATTGATACTTGTAACACTCGCAATAACTCAATGAACTAGGCGCCCTTTTTCCACTGGAGACATTAAGACACAGGGAGATGAATAACTTGCCCACCATCACAAAACCAACTATGGGAACCGGAAACCGAGAGGAATGCAGCACCTGGTTTCAGTGACAGGTGACACTGGAACTGCAGGGGCAACGTCCCACGTCAGAGTGAGGTTGACATGTAGAACAGCCAAGTGCCTGGACGGATGCGGTGGACATGATCAAAGGTTACGGGACACGAACAAAGGAGAGATAGAGCCATTCTTTGCCAAACTTTGTGAGTGAGGGGAAGCTCCCTGAAGGAGCTTTCTAGCAAGCAGGCAACAATCAGAAACGAAGGGAGCACGTGTGGAGGTGAGAGAGCCTGGAGGGGACAGATCAGTGAGAGGCAAATCAAAAAGAATAGGCCATGGGGGCCTCAGAGACATGGAGGAAGAAGAGGACTGGGAAAAGGGGTGCAGAGAAGCCGCACAAGGAGGGAAGCCATGTTGAAAACGCCTGTGCTGTTTGGCCTTTTTTTCAGAGACACAGAGAGAGCCTGGAAGATAATCTGCATCCCCCTCACGAGGGTCAAAGATGGCGACTAGCCTAGCCGAAGCCAGGTGGAGATCACAGAGCTGGTGGTGTTAGGAAGGAAGAGTAAAAATTGAACATCCTCTTCCCTGTCTCAGCTGACCTCCACTTTAGCATCATAAAATACTTGTTGGCTAAAACTAACTAAATAACTATAGGAAAATGGTTTCCCGTGGCTCTTACATCAAGAGCACAGCTCATGCAATGACCTCTTCTCCTTGGCCTACCAGGGCCCCGTCAACACTCAGGAAAGGGCCTCCCAAATTGCCAGTATAGTGAAGGTGAAATGCATATTTTGAGAAGAAGATTTCATTTCCCAAGAAACATAAATGTCTCTGCAAATAGCAATTCATTCCTATTCTCAATCCCTAAACCATCGACATCTGCTATGAATTCCTTGAGTCCTCAAATAAATCCCCCTTGTCCCGTATTCTTTATGGCACTCTCAAAAGGCAGCATTTGAATAAAACAACAATAACCAAGTCTGCCTTCCTTCTCTCAATTTCTTTCCAGAGGAGCTTTTACACTCCTGGGCTCACAAAGGAGGTTTTATGGGGACTCGTCGGGGTGGGGTAATGGGGGTAGGGGAATGAAGACATCCTAAAGGAAGAGAAAGGAGTTCCTGTACTTCTAAATATGGTTGAGATGTTAAAAACACTGATGCTGGAATATGATGAAGAAATCGTGGACTCTCCTGAAAAGCAAATTTCTTTTCTTTTCTTTTTTTCTTTTTTTTTTTAATTTTCCCTTCTTCAAGTGTCTTTTTTTTTCTTTTTTTTTTTTTTTCCTTTTTTGGAGTTCTCCGTGGGTCAAACACATGCAGTTTTAAACCCCATTTCCATGTTTTAAGATTCAGAAACAAGAGATTTAATAGTAGGCTATAAAAATCCCAATCTTTAATGTCTTATTTTTGCAGGTTTGCTGGAAAGAGCAGTAAACAGTCACTGCTCACCTCTTTCCATCAATGCCCCTCGAACTTTGTCACTGATAACAAACAGCAGAATCCATTCACCTGAGTTTTTTTCCTCCCAGGAACTGATTTTCCTGGCATTGTGGAGACACCTGCACTCTGAAGGTCTAGGCAGAATCTCTTCGCCTAACTGATTGGCTGATTGTACTCCGGAGGAAATTATCAAACATTTAAAATACAAACATTTAAAATACTTTAAAAGAGTAAATTTAACAGAGATAGCAATCGTTGATCGTTTCTTGATGTCTGCTAATCTCTATTCTACAGAAGCGCCCAACGCATCCCAAGCCCGTCTGGCGGCACTGAACTCCGGCCCGCGGTCCTACCAGACAAGGCCATCCCCCCCATATGTACTCACAAGCTATGCGCACGGAGGCCTTCCTGCTTTTGGAGGTCCCCAGGTGGCTCCAGGCCACGCACTGGCACCAGTAGTCCTCCGGCCCATGGAAATCCTCTACCTGCTGCCTGGTGACGTTGATGAACACCTCCCGGACCTTCAAGCCTGGTGGGGAGACAGAGCACATCCACTGAGGCCGCTGCTGTTTCCGATCGGAAAGTTAAGGCTAGCCAAACATTTTCTTGTTAATTACACAATTCTGTTTTTAATCAAGGCGAGGTTTTAATTACACTGACAATAATATATTGCTGCTAATTAAATTCCAACAGCTGAGTAGGCTGGAAAGCTGGAGTGTGAAGTATTACCCACCAACGTGGGTCTAATACAATATAATAATTTTCACAGGATCTCAATTGGTGCTTCTTCTTGGTCTTTCTTAGGATGAAACCTACGATGAGGAATGTAGTATCACTAACTTCTGGGATTCTAAAACGTAAAGAGGCAATACACGGACCCCAGAGATGTAGTTCCAGATAGTTCTAAATGGCCCTCCCCCTGGACACAGCAGCGGGCAGGGGTCTAGCAGTGTGGCTTAGGAGGAAGAGGGAACCGTGATCATGTGCAAATGGGCAGGGAAGCCCAGTTAAGGCCAAGCCTCGGTTTTAAAAGCTTTGGACAACAAATGCGACACAGACAAATTAAACTATGTTAGTCTCAAAGCCCTGTCATGAGAACCCAGGAAGCCCCTCTAGCAGGGGCCATCCCGTAGGGAGAGAAGGAAAGGCTCTTACAGGAAAAGGAGCTAAGGCTACGTGTGCAAAATAAGATAAAACTAAGACAGCCTTCATGTTTATTATTATAATCTTAATGTTTATTATTATAATTCATTACTTTGCATCCTCCTGAGAAGTTAGAAAACATGCTGGGTCTTTCTTACAAGGGAGCGTGAGTTTCTTCCAACCCCCTGACCCAGGACTATCATCAGCCTTCCTTGCTCTGGGCAGCACAGTCACCTTGCACAGACTGCCAAGGATGAAAGAGGACACTCCTTACTACTCGTACCAGTCCCGTCATCACAAGCCACAGAGCAGCTCTGACAGTCCGTGTGCTCGCTCCGTCCGGCCAGCATGCTAAGGCTGTAACTTGCCCTGGGGTAGGCGGTGCGGGAGAAAAAGAGTCCACGCCGACTGAATTCCGCAGACATACTTAGCATCACCATAAGCCTTTAACCTCATCACTCACTACATTTTCACAACACACAGACGCAGGAGAAACCCTCGCATCCCCACTAGGCAGACTGAAGAACCGTCTTAGACGAATTCATCTGTCCGCAGTTACACGGTCTGATAATGGCAGATCTGGGGTTTGAAGCTGGATCTGTCTTCCTGAAAATCCAGCACCACGTGCAGGTCTGTCTCAAAAATTAAAATTCTGTCCTTGTATTTTAGGTGCTTATACTTCATAACAGAAATAAGACTAATGCAGGGAACATTTAAAGAAAAATGAGGTGCACAATTGTGCTTTTCCCTTTAAATTCGCAAAAGGAATTCACGGGACAAAATCAACAGTGTAATTAAATGAGCTGGGGGGCTCCTGATGTTGGAGGTGGAGTGTGATTCTATCCTGGGTGGTGACAGGATTTAAAGAAGATGATGACGGGTGGGTGTAGGATTGGTCAAGGCCGAGGAGACACTTCTGTCTCCCCGATCCACAGCATGTTACTTCCAGTGTGTGATAAGAGAGAGTTTTATAACCACATAAATCACCGTGGGGAATGGGAGTTAGACTCTCTCAATTCTGAGGAGGGACCACATACAGAAAATCATCCTGATGACCGTTGACAAGCCACGTTTCCCAGTTTGGGTCAGTGCAGGAGTAGCCTTTTTTGCCTGGCAGAGAGGTGAGCGTCCCAAAAGCTGTGCCCCACACCAAAGAGGAAAAAAGCCTTAGAGGGGTTCTGAAGGGCGGTGGTGTTTTCGTCTTTGCACTTAAAGAAATACAAAGTATGAGAGGGAGGAAAAGGTGAGGAGGTGGTGGGCTGGGCGGGTGAAAGAGACCAGGAGAATCAAAATCACGCCATCGGACGGACAAAGCAGGGTGGATAGGACAGAAAGCAAATTGGAGCATGGCGGCACATGCTGGGACTTGAAAGTAAGTTGAAATAAACAAAACTAAGGAGCTGGGCTTCGAACAGAGGGCTTGTGTCCTCTTTTTCTTTTTGATCTGAGGCAAACGGTGGATGATTTACTTTGACTCGTGCAAGGGAAGGGAGAGAACACCCAATCATTGAACCCAGGTGTCAGAGGTCCTGTCACAGGGGAGACAAATTCTGCCCACCATTTAGGAATCGGGGGTGGGGGGGGTCTTCTCAGAGAAGCATTCAATTATAAGCTTGAGAAATCTGCTTGTCCTTCTGTCCCTCTCCCTGCTCACTCGTACTCGCTCTTTTGCAAATAAATTTTTAAAAACCTAGAAATGTGTTTAAGCTAATGGGGACCTGTTCTATTCTATGTACTTATGCTTTCCTCATCTTGTGAGAACATCTAAGTTACTAGCTTCATCTAGATTGGAAATGGAGACAAACACTCCCTTCAAAATGGTTCAGGTTGATCCCGTTTATGAAGTAGGGAGTTTTGACATCGAAACATCAAAACTTGCTATGATTTCCTCTAGGCACACGGTGTTTTTTTGTTTGTTTGTTGTTTTAAGATTTTATTTATTTATTTGACAGACAGAGATCACAGGTAGGCAGAAAGACAGGCAGAGAGAGAGAAAGAAGCAGGTTTCCCACTGAGCAGAGAGCCCGATATGGGGCTCGATCCCAGGACCCTGAGATCATGACCTGAGCCAAAGGCAGAGGCTTTAACCCACGGAGCCACCCAGGCGCCCCTAGGCACACGGTGTTTTAAGGATACCCAGGATTTGTTTTACTGAGGTGTGGTAAGGTGCACATCAGATGGAAACAACCATCCCGAAAAGGAGACATTTACACTCAAAAATCCCTAGAGACAATAGGCAGAGCATACCATGCAGGACCACCGGAGGGCGCTAGGAGGCAGAGGGGTATGGGGGAAAGAGGGGCCAGAGCCTTTACTGTGGTTCCCATGGGAACTGGCTGGGCAAACAGGCTTAGAATTGGCTCCTTTGAAAATTTCAGTGGGCTCTGGCCGTCCTTAGCTGCCCGGTACCTGATGCTGAGGGCGAGGACGGGGACTATGGCCCTGGAGTCTAAGAGCTTAATACAAGAAGTGGTTAAGGGGACTGGCTTTGGATGGGTTGGTTTACACATGAAAGGCACTCTCCCAAGCCAGTTGTTGGCTTTCTCTGGGAATCAGTCAGCCCTCTGGCTGGACAGTCCCTCCAGGAGCAGCACTACCCCAAGACGTCAAGGCATCAGATACAGAAACTAAACAGACACACAGACACAGAGACAGACAGCCACACATTTGCTTTGGGAAACATAAACTGTAGACCATTGATGGTCCCCGCGAAGGTCCTCACTGATCCCACCACCATCTTAGGAGACTAACTGCTGGTGAACGCCCATGTAGAAGTCACAGTTTCAATGTCAGGTTGGCTCCATTACAAGTCCTTCTCCGAGGCTCTCCCAGAGGATCGGAGAAGCCCAATGAATATAACCCAACTATTTCTAAACACAGTGCATTTCCCCTGCAGGGAGCATCGGGGCGACAAGCCTCTTTAAGAGGCCCCAAGTACATCATCACCCCGAGACCCCCAGATACACTGTCTGGATGAGACCTTCTTCCCACAGGAAGCCTCCAGTCTTGTCAAGTCATTCCCTCTATAAGAACTCATGGAAAACCATGAATACTTTCTATTATACTTATCTCTACCATGACAGAAATAATTCTACTGAATAAAAAAATTTTAAATAGTGTATTCTCTCTCAAATCTCCATTCTAGCTGTCTAGGGATATATATACACACACACACGCACACACAACTGTATGCGTGACAAACATCCACGGGAAGCAGCTCTATTTCAGGACATCTCCACCTACTCCCCTCCACCGTGGTTCTTCCAGCAGGGGCTGCGGAGATGGCCATCCACTCCGAGACCTCCAGAGATGACAGCTAACTTGTCCATGGAAAATGCTAGCAGGGAGCCAAAATCCCAGACAGACAGAAGACGTCTCTTAAATAAGAGCCCCACTGTACCTGAGAACTCGTGCAACTCTAACAAGCCTAGAAAAGTCCAACCCTTTAAATTATTGTGTAAATTATAAGCATCAGCCTTTGTTATGGACTAGAATCTTCCAGAATATAAAAATATGACTATGGGACTGATATGCTAATCAGCTTCCTCTGCCGTCGGATGGTTCAGCTGTACGGAGACTAACACTGGCAGCGGATGAATAATTGCTCTGCATGTACTAAACACAACAGAGCAGCACAGAACTTCATCATTTGTCAGCTTTATTTGTTTAAATGAGAAAAATGCTGACAGCAGTTATTGCTGTAATCCCCTTATTTATCAGATAGAAAACACTAGTTACTCTTAGCAGGTCTAATCCTGTTGGGAGACTAAAAGTTACAGAATTTTCAAACTAATTGAAGGAAGACGCTTTAGTGTTCCAAGAAGAGAAATGCAGAAGACAGCGGGAAGGGTGATGTTGCGAGAAAAAGAAGAAAATCATTTCTTCCCGGCCAACTTCTAATAAAAGGGCTCTGTAGCCTTAGTCTTAACTTGTGGCGTGGAAAAGAAAGAGGAGAACATTCAGCACCATGCCAACTGCAGCCTGGTACCTAACAGCTGTCTCACGCTTTTATCTACTGCTTGTTAGCGCACGTCCACAAAGCCCCGAGGCAGTGTCCTGCCGTGGTGACGGTGGTCAACCTGCTTTCACATACACCTGGTGATGGGCACTTGGGGAGGAATAGGACCCAGCTCTCTGACACTTGCCGCCCGTCATCGGTTCTTGTCCGTCAGTCTTTCGGCGGTCCCTCTGTAATGCTTGGCTTAACTACACTGGATAACCGGATTCAAGACGGGAAGTTAAGGACCCCACTTCCTCCTCGGAGATATCGTTCATATCTGAAAACCACACGCAGGATGTCAGAAGCTAGAAAACCAGGTTTGGGTGAATTGTTTTTTCATCCAAGGCTCTGAGGCCCTTTCCCTGGACCAGGGTAACTCAGCGTTTCTCCGACCCCGTGCTTTGTTTTCCACGTCGTAGTGTTTCACGATTGGGGATGGTTCACCAAGAGAATGAGGATGTTGCTTTCTGTACACAAAGCTCAAAAACAAACAAACAAAAAACAAACAAAACCCCACCAACCTATTTCCAGTATAGCTTCATGGGTAGCATAAGGCCTTCCTCAATTCTTCAGAAGAGGAGAAGAAAAATATCAAACTCCTCCTGAAAAGCAACCATCTCTTATTTAGGAACCCACTTTAATGAACCATCATTCGTTGAGGTGTCTCAGTCCCCTCTGAGATAGTCCCTCCTTACTCCGCCGTGTCCTGAGAAGACAGGAAACAACCCATTCTGCTGGAGGAAAGGAGTCTACCACTTCGACAAGGGCCTCGTCCATGTCCAGGGCTAGAGGCTCGAAAGCAGGCTTCCACGATGAGAAGCTTCCCCATATTTTGCATAACATCACTATTATCATTACTGATTATTTTACCTTTCTACAGCCCTTGACTTTTACTAGTGCCATCACATGCCTGACCTTATTTCTTCCTAACACCACGTTATTATTGTTTCTGTTCTTATCTTGCCACAAGTCCCCACACCATAGGAAACCTATCAAAGATGTTACATGGTTGGCGACATACATTATTTGAGAACAGTAACCCAGAGCATCAAAAGTGCCTGGCCCTCAGCCAGGAGCTGAGGATACTGTGACAAAGTAGATGCTTAAGATTCTTTTTTTTTTTTTTTTAAGATTTTATTTATTTATCGGAGAGATAGCGAGAGATCAGAGGAGAAGCAGACTCCTCACTGAGCAGGGAGCCCATCTTGGGACTCGATCCCAGGACCCTGGGATCATGGCCTGAGATGAAAGCAGATGCTTAACCCACTGAGCCACCAAGCACACCAATCCCTATCCACTTTTTTTTTTTTTTTTTTAAAGATTAGATGCTCAAGATTCTTGCCCTGGAGATGTTTACAGGCTAGAGGGGGAAACCTCTCAACCTGCCCCAACAACGGGCAAGAAAACCACCACGGCAGGAGTGCAGACCGCTCAGGACCACATGGGAGTGGCTTCCCACTTCTTGGCGGCACTAGAAGTTCATTCCACCTGGGACTAGAAGTCTCTCCCCTTATCTAGTTAGAACGACATCTAAAGCAAGGCTCTCATAAGGACACATGAATCGGGACACGGAGTTGAAGTTTCAAAAGTCTGAGATATCAGGGAAGCATTTTCACAGAAGCGTGCCTCCATTTCTTTGGGGACCGTAGATCTCTTCAGGCCAACACGCTATTGAAAATAGTATGTTAAATGTAGATAATTAAAAGGTAGAACCATATTTCATTTTACTGGCAGATGCTTAATTAGGGCTAAATGTCTTTTGCCACTTCATCCTAGCAACAAGATTAAAATGTATTTTGATAAAAAAAAATAGTAATCCTTTGAATGTGCACAATGCCTAATGAATACTCTTTAGTTCCCCCCAGATAATAACCACTCCACGGATTCCTCAGAAGCACCACAAGTTCAGTGTTAAGTACAGAAACTCAGAATACGCTCGAGCTCTCCAGTTTCTTCCACACCAGAGATTAGAATTAATCAGCACAGAGGTGTCTGGCAGACGAAAGCAAATTAACTTGATAGTGTTGTCTGATAGCAGAGAGAGGGAAACTCGGGAGCCCAGAGTAGACACAGTAGGGTTATTTAGAGGACAGCACCCCATGAAGGATCCCTCAGACATCACACTCACAGCTTCGTGGGCAACAGTCATGATTTCCAACCTTGCCGCCCCAATCAGTGACTTTTCCTTTCCAGCAGTCACTCTGATTACCTGCTGGGAGTAGATCATGCCCTAAGGCCAGGGTCTGTATCATACTTTTACCTCCCACAGTGCTACCATTGGCTCAGAGAATAACATAAAGCTTGGGCAAAACAAAGCAATGAAACGCAAGCCAGGAACAAATTCTTCCAAGAAAGACCAATATTTGCCTCTTAATATTATTAGTCCTTTTGTCTTTTTGGATTTATAAAAGTTCCCAATTTTCTATTTGTTTTTGGAAAAGTAATCAACAGCCACTTGCTCCACTAAAAAAGAAAGAAAGAAAGAAAGAAAGAGCCGCCATTTTAGATATACCCTTTTGAAAGCTAACCTTGACTGACTGCTTGCTAGATACCAGGCCCTCAGACTATGTAATCCTCATAACAGTTTCATGGGGTAGGAGCGCCTGGGTGGCTCAGTGGGTTAAAGCCTCTGCCTTCTGCTCAGGTCATGATCCCAAACTCCTGGGATCGAGCCCTGCATGGAGCTATCTGCTCAACAGGAGCCTGCTTCCTCCTCTCTCTCTTGCCTGCCCCCCTGCCTGCTTGTGATCTCTGTCCGTCAAATAAATAAAATCTTTAAAAAACAAACAAACAACAACAACAAAAACAGTTCCATGGGGTAGATACAATCACGGCTATTTTCCTCTTGGGGAAACTGAGGTACAAGGCAGCTAGGAAACATATGTACCAGAAAGACTCCGTAAAGGGAGAGCCAGATTTCAAACAAACATGGTACCATCTAACACCGACAGCACATGCTCTTAACCACTATTGTCTTCAGGGTTTCTTTTAGATTCTTATCATTCCTACTTCAAACACACTTCTGAGTGCTGTATGAATAGAAAAAAATGGGAAAATTCCAAAGGCACTGGTAAAGAACTTAGTGTTTACAACAATGCCGGTCCTTCTCAGGAACTCTTATTAACAATTACATAAACAGGGGTGCCTGGGTGGCTCAGTCATTAAACATCTGCCTTGGGCTCAGGTCATGATCCCGGGGTCCTGGGATCAAGCCCCCCAACGGGCTCTGCAAGAAGCCTGCTTTCCCTCTCCCATTCCCCCTGCTTGTGTTCCTACTTTCGCTGCCTCCGTCAAATAAATAAATACAATATTAAACAAAAAACAAAAAACAGTTACATAAATGGTGAGCTGCTTTCCATCTCTGTTAAGGATGGAGTGAATGCAAACGGGCACCAACTCTTTGTATCTAAGGTCAAACTGGACCCAAGAAACAAGGTCTTCATACTTTGTCACAAGTTTATGGGAAGAATTCATACTATTTTCCTGAAAACTTTGTAAGAATAGGTCAGTCCTCTCTGAGAAGCAGAGTGATGAACAAGATGAAATCTGGGTGCGATAGAAGAACATTTCTATAAAAGTGAGTTTTAAACCCACAAACTGTCAATGGAACACCTGAGAGATGGATTATTTCTGCGTTATGTGAACTAAAATATATGCTTCCCAGATGTACCTTGGTGATTTGTGAATCATCGAGGGTAACTTCAAAATTAATGGTTTTCTGGAAAAAGCTCTATTCAAATCCCCATCACTAGCACAGCAAAGTTCTTGGATACAAACTTTAAAGATTTAATACATTTTTATTTCTACTCTTCTCCCTTTTCTCAACACAATCCATTAACCTTTTATCCCCAGAGAGGGACTCCAGTTGTTTAAGAAGGAAATCACAAACAATGAAAGCTCTGAAATGATATTCTTTAAGAAGAAAAATATTAGTTTACCGGAGTTGAGACTTTTCCCATAACACATTGGAATATGCATTATTTCACTCATTAGAGTTCAATATCTCCAAGGTAGAATAAGATAAGAGCCATGGAGCGTTGTTAAGGGAACACCTGTTTTTATTGAACAATAAAGAAGTGGTTTTGCTTATTGATAACTTGAGCTTCCCACAGGCTGCATTAACTTGATTGCCAAGGATGTATTTTGCTGGTTCTTGTTGGTTGTTTTTCCGGGGTGCTTGTGTGTGTGTCTGCCTGTTTGTTACATTAAATATCTTAATTTCTCTGGTACTGAACACTCCCCACCTCCTTCTCAGGGGCACGATTCCCCGGGTTGGGATTACCTCTCAACTCCAGATGTTAACAGAGGAAAAACACCAGGAAGAAGAGTTCCCATATTTCCGAATGAAATGAGGCAGAACAAATGAAAGAGGACCCTTGGCTTGTGCACAGAACTGAAAGGGTACATTACTAAGAGGTATAGCCATGTCTGTGCAAACACAGTAACTCATGTCAAATAAATTGTGCCTTTTGCAGGAAAGAACTCTAGCTCTGGGTTTTCCAAGCTAAATTGCGTGAAAACACGCAATCCTTTTTCTTCTTATTTGAACTCTTAGATGACGGGGCCAAATTACCAGAAAGACCAAAGGCAGTTTGCAGCCTTTAACAACTGCAAGGACTTATTGCTTCCAATTTGGAAATACAAAAGATTCCGTGTCTATTCCAAACACTCCTGGGTCTTATGCGTTTCCCATTAGTACTTTGAAGGAAGAAAACGTTAAGCAAAAAGAATATCAAAATTTTCTGGAAGTGCTGAAACAGGGAACATGTTGGCCAAAGATACATAAGCAGTTACGACCAACTTCCTACAAGAACACAGACAATTCTCTACCTCTGCTCAAATGTGGTCCTACTGTCCTTCGTCTCTTCGCATCCTTCCCTCTTACTGGAGTGGCAGGAGTTATTTTGCAAACTCAATCAAAAGCCATTAAGTCAAGCCCTGTGCTCGAGCTCAGCCTTGGAGAGCTCAAGGGAAGTAATGCATCTATTTTTCAATACCGGAGGCCATTTTGTTTCCAACCTTAATTGCCCTTATGTATTGGTCTGGCGTACACCATCTCCACTCATCTTGCTCCACTTTCCACTATTCCTCTATTAATACCGACCTTAGGAAACATAATTGCAGTGCGTAGTAGACAGCAATTTTCATTAAGTACAGAAGAAAACTGTTTAGGGAGAGACAGCTTTTTCCCCCCCTATTGATTCAATCAAAATTACTTGGAAGAAAAGGTTGTGCTTATTAAGTTCTTTTCAGAAAGGTAGCTGCTAAAATATAAGTTCTTTCTCAACAAAAAATTGGTATATAATCTCTTCAGGTTTTGTCCTTTAGGAAGTTGTGTTCTTCCCAGTTCCTTTGAAATTTGTGACTTTTATTGGCCTTTTTGTTCTCTCAAACCCCCCCCCTTTTTTTTTAAGTAGAGAGGGGAGATTTTACATGGAAACAGAGAATGTAATCAGCGCTGCTATCTGCAAGACATGGAGTTGCCTAGCAATGCCAGGGGAGTTAAAAGGGGGAAGCAATAGCAAAACACAACACTGCAAAATTACAAGAGGGCACAGTGTTAAATTGGCTTGCAATACTTATCAAGAGGTCTTTCTAGGAGAATGGATATAGGATTTTCTAGGAGTGGTATCAAAAAATACTCAGCCATTTTTCAGTGTTCTTCCTAGCTTTCATTTAGAGTTTACCCAATGGGATTCTGCTATTTTGAGTTCATTACTGGACAAAATCTAGGCCAGAAGCATCTGACAATAAAACACAGAGCCTCACTGGGTCCCTGGTACTTGAGTCCTTTCCAGTTGGACTAATTGAATACAAGATATATAAGCCTTTCATATTCTCCCATTGTTTTACGGGCTTTTGCTCCCATGGCAAATGCTGTTCCCTTCATTGTCTTCTCCCAGATTTCAGAGACCTCCTTTGAAGTTTTCACATCAAGATAAATGGAGCTGCTTTGTTTGTGAACCAGTCTCTCCCAACACAAGGAGTATCCAAGATCCCAACCCTGGGAACACAGAAGAGGAAACTTTGCTGACACCAAGATTTGATTGGTCTTCCTCCTTTGTCTTGATTATGCCAAATCCTTTTTTTTTTTTTTTAAAGAGGGAGACTATACCTTGTGATGTATATCTCTGTCTTCAGTTGCTATAAACTCGTCTTTAACAGTGCCAGAAATACGGTCTAGAATAAAAGATTAGCCCTCTAGAGATGGCAGAAATGATGAGGGTTAAAGAAATCCCCATGGGATAGCTATGGGATTACCCACTTGAGAAACAGAAATATGAAACAGGCTCATGACGGAAAACGAGGAGCCATGTGCTCAAACCCATCCTCATGTCAGTAAGTGAATTTGTTAATATCAAGACTAGGAAGAAGAACAGGAAGCTGTAGGTGAAGGTGGCTTCTAAGTATGGAGAAAGTATATCTGAAGTAGAAAGCAAGAGATCTGGGTTCTATTTTGTTTTTCTAAGATTTTATTTTTAAGTAATCTCTTCGCCCAACGTGGGGCTCAAACTCACAACCCTGAGATCGAGAGTTGTACGTTCCACTGACTAAGCCGGCCAGGCACCCCAGGAGATCTGGGTTCTAGAAACAGCTGTGCCATCAACTCGTTGCAGCTCTAGGAACACAAGATTTTTATTGTATAAAATAGGGCTATTGGATTATCACTAAGGTTCCTTCCAGTTTGCACATTTAAATTCCAGAATTCTAAGCATGCTTTTGGTCTGAAGAACACCACCTCGAAAACAGGCATTTTTTTTTCCCCTTCCTCATACCAATTCCAAACTGCAACAGGGAATTGTGTAAGGTTTTAGGTGTCCCTCTGCCTTTTGAAGTTATGCATCTATAATGCAATCCCCAAAGAGTCCAGAACCGTATCATGTTTAGCACTATTTATGTAGGGTTAGTTCTTTATTGATTCCCAGGCAGAAACAGTATTGCCCAAAGATTTTTTTGAAACAAGTGTCACATTTTGCTTTGGAAAACAGCACACTCTTCCTCTGCTTGCTTCTTTGCTGACTGATATCCATCCTCCTGACTCCCAAGGAAGTAGCGCTCTAGACCCATTTCCCTTTCCTATTACTCATTCTCTCTGGACACCTCCTTTGCCTCCACGGCTTCCTCCTTTCCCGATGACTACCCAATTAACTCTTCTGTCTCTCAGCTCTACAAACCCCAGATCTACCCCTCTTCCTTACAACCTATAAATATTACAAATTCAGCTTGTCCCAGGATCTCAGCCTTCTCTCCTTGCTAACATAATTACTTACATCAATAGCATCCCCTTTCTGCTTCTGTTGAGATTGTTACTCCTCTGTCTCATTCATTCATTCATTCATTCATTCATTCATTCAGCTATTCAGTCCGATTTGCTAAGGTGTTTCTCATACCAGAAATCTAGTTCTTGTTTTTGTGACTACTGCCCTAGAGGCAGACTTTTCTTTCCCTCAACTGAAATATAGACATCTCCTAACTCATCCATTCCTGTTTCTTCTTGGCATCCCAAACACCTGCCCCAGATTCGTTCCCTGAAGCAGAGCTCCAGCCACTGCTTTCCCATACGTCAATAGAATCAATCCGCACTACCTCCAAGATTCATAAAATTAAGTAAAGAACTCCTCACTTCCTATTTGAGACCTTTTGAGCCAGAGTGAACTGAATTTGCCAGTTTCCACATCCGTTTTCTATTTCACCAAATCACACCTCCTGTCAAACAGATACTAAGCTTTCTTTCATTTGCTAAAATCGAAACCTCCAGGCCACAGAGATCCCTCTCTCTCTCTCTCTCTCTTTCTCCCATTTAGTGTAGCATCAATTAATAAATTAATTCAGTTACTTAATTTGAATTAAGTAGTCATTGATGTCCCTTTCAAATGCTACAGCTTCCACACTTTTCCTGATAATCTTAATTGGGCATAATCTTTTTTATAATCCTCCACAGGTTAAGTGCACTATGGGTATACTGGACTTCTACCTATCAACAGGTGTAAAGTCCTAGAGATCACTGTTTGCATCTTAGCATTCCTGGAACACTCTGCAAGGCCTCCAGTAATCGAGTAGCAGTGGCATACAGTTAATAAACTAAGCTGACTTGAAACTTCCTAATTATACTCAAGGCTTTTTGACTTCTTCAAAATCTGTTATCTAGAGAGTGAGTGGGGACTAAGCACAATAATCTAGGCTGAGAGCAGGTTGGTTTTAGGGTGAGTCTAAATTTTCAGTTAGTTTGAGGAGCCAAAGTTCAAAAGCATATACTGTTTCTGTTACACACTAAATTTTAACAAGTTATAAGTTTTGCAAGTTTTTTTTTTGGGGGGGGGTTGGTTTTTTTGTTTTTTTTTTTTTTCAGATCTACTTATTAGATCTACTTATTAGATCTGAAAAAAGCCGGGGGAGGAGCAGAGGGAGAGGGAAGAAGCCAGCTCCTTGCTGAGCATGGGGCTTGATTCCATGATCCTGAGATCATGACCTGAGCCAAAAGCAAGAGTCACATGCTTAACCCAACTGGGCCACCCAGGCACTCCTAAATTTTGCTAATTTTTAGCACCTAATTGACTAAAGTTTTAAGTCAAATGCTCTTGCTTTCAGATCCAACACAAACCTGTAGTTTACTTAATGTGTCTGAGTCTCATTTCCTTATCCATAAGAAGGTAATGATAATGTCATTTACCCCAGAGGGCTGCTGGAAGGACAGTGAGATCAGGTCTGTCAAAAGCTTAGATGAGATCTGGCACACAGTAAGTGCTCAATAAACACTAGCAATATGATCATTATTCTCATCATCACCACTCATAAGCCCAAGTCAGCCACATTAATAAAGATGGTCCCTCAATTTTTTCATACTGGAGATACTATTCAAATTTGGCAATCAAATTTGGGCTCTGTCATTACACAGTAACCAAAAGAACTTAAAGGAGGCTCAGAAACCACAACCACGGAGAACGATGTGCACAAGAATAACATCTAGGAGGAAAGATTAAAGAAACTGAAATTATGTTGCTTAAAAAGGTGTTTGGTGAAATAAGAAGGAAAAAAAAAAGGTGTTTGGTGGAAGATTTGCCTTCCAAGATATTTAGAATTGAGACAATGAAAGCAGTGACTGGTAGGTTTTATTTCTTGTGAGGATACTAGCTTCCATACAAAATTGGGTGCTAAAGTTATATAGTGCAGGGAGATAAAAATGCCCCTTTACCCTCCAAGAATAGGCTAGCCAAAGAGCTGTGCAGTCATTTAAACATACAATAAGAAGCAAGCAAGGGGACCAGAGGGGAGGGAGGGAAAACTGAATAGGAAGTCATCAGACAGGAAGAAAATCCGTGAGAGACTCTTAATGTTAGGAAACAAACTGAGGGGTGCTGGAGGGGAGATGGGTTGGGGGGATGGGGTCACTGGGAGACGGGCATGAAGGAGGGTACATGATGTGATGAGCACTGGGTGTTTCACGAAACTGATAAATTATTGAGCACTCCATCTGAAGCTGATTATGTACTGTAAGTTGGTTAATTGAATTAAAATAAATAAATAATAAATAAGCAAGCGTGTGGTAGCACCTTGTATTTCCAGATGATGTTAATATTCATTCAATATTAATTTTATATTATGTTGTCTTACTATATTAATTAGATTAATTATGTTATTGATTTTCACTAGGAGTCATCCAAATAAATCACTGGTGGGGGGCCCACACAGCTTTTCCCAGCCATCAAACCATGGGAGGACACCAGGTGACGATCTAAGAATGGTTTCTCATCCTTACCTGAACTCTCGTCCAGGCTCTCCTCGGAGACATGCTCATTCTGATGGACCCACTCGCCATTGCACTTGAAGAATATCTGCATGGCTGGCCTTGCTTTGCACCTCAGCGCGATGGGGTTACTCTTGATGATGTAAGCGTCGTCTGGCTCCTCGATGAAGTGAGGCAGCGTCCCAGGAGCTGAGGGGATGGACTCCGGGAGGACTTCGCCATTGTCACTTCCTGCAAAATCGAAGAGGCCATGAGGACACCGCCTGGAGTGATGGCACGTGCATCGGGGCGCAAAGCATAACCCACCCCGGCTCCAAGGATCTGAGCTGGGCAATGCCGCATCCTGTCCACACCACACACTTGTAAGGCCCGTGCGGATACTTCTCTTTTAGAGGCTGAAGGAGTGTAGTATGGAACCACTAGCTGGACACACCCTCAGGGTCACCAGACGGGGAAAGTAAGGAATAGACTCCCTCAGAGCACATGCTGGAGTCCGCAGGTCTTTGCTGAAAGAACAGAGAGAACATCTGGGTGGGCGAGAGGCTGAAGCTTTAGATCCAGTCTGGTGCGTGCTTATCTCAAGGTGTTCAATGGGAGCCCCAGGCTGCCTCCGACTCTGAAATAATGGCGGAAACAGCTTCTATTCTCCCCTAAACGAGCGTGGGTAATGACCATGTTATCAGAGGATACGCAGTCTTACGACATGTGAAAAGAATTCCAAATTGTCTGCTTTTTCTACCGCTGAAACTGAAGATTGGCTGGTAGTCTATCTTAGAGTTTTCTCCAAAACCTCACCAACCTAGTGACTCTTCTAAAAGGAATGCACATGTGTTCTGCGGGCTCACAGCTCCGTTCTCTGCCCCGACACTCCCCTTGATATACTGCGAATCTCACTTCCAAGGTGACAAACTAAAATGAATCCCTAAGATAGCCGTGAGCTTTTACTTTGGGACCTATAATTAGGTTTTTTCAAGATAAAAAAAAATGGACATGATTCTCCCCTAAATTTAAGGAACTGATACGTAGAGAGAAGCAAAATAAAAAGGGAAAAGCCAAGACTTTGCTTCACTACCTCTTCACTACACTTAGCAGGGACTTAAGTCCCGGGAAACTACGGCAGAGTCAAGGGGAGCATGACCTGGACACTAACTACACACTTTGGAAATGACCAGAAGGAACAAGAGCAGCTTCCATGGCGACTCCAGAGAAAGATCAAAGAAAGCAAGAATTTCAGCGGTGAGATCAGCTATGCCCCGGAAAGGGTTATTCACATTCAAAGCAAACCCGTCTCCAGGAGGAAGCTGGGGAAAAGGACCTAAGGAAAGCACTGGGGGAACAATCCAGTTCATCCAGAGCGAGCCTAGATGACAGACAGGGTGCATCCCGTGATTTACGCGGCTCGCTGTGTGCCTCCAGTGTCATTCAGAACAACCAACCAAGCCTCTTACGTGTCACACTTGAGTCAGTCTGTGAAGTACCTATGTGAAGTACCATCAAAGGTAAACCTAAGTCACGATACTAGGGGGTAATATTTTAAGACTTGGGGCATTCTCAAATGCAAATCAAGGGGAAGGAACTAGGGCACAAGAAGTATGGCTGCCCCTAGTTCTACTTTTGTGTGAGGAAATAAAAGACAACGAGTTATGAAAAACATGTCTAGCCATGGAAACACACAAGCACCCCACTGCCCCCGCAATAAGTTAAACGAAACAAGAGCTTGCATCTCTAAACTATTTCTTCCACTAAATACATCAGCATAAGGGGGAAAACCTTACACAATAAAGTATTTAAGGTACTGTAAGCTTTAAAATGCTATTGTAATATAGAAGTCATAGGGGCACCCTGTGGTTCAGTGGGTTAAGCCTCTGCCTTCAGCTCAGATCATGATCCCAGGATCCTGGGATCGAGCGCCATATTGAGCTCTCTGCTCAGCAGGGAGCCTGCTTCCCTCTCTCTCCCTGCCTGCCTCTCTGCCTTCTTGTGAACTCTGTGTCGAATAAATTTTTTAAAAAATCTTTAAAAAAAGTAATCATAAAGCAAAAATGCATCATAAAGCAAATGCTCTAAATAGCACGAGAATAAACAATTTATGTCCTAATATAGTACAACATAGTCACCCAGAAAATAAAATGTGTATATGCCATATGGAATAAGAAGGGTTTCAGGACAGAATGGGAGAGGCTTCCTTTGAGTGTTTTAGATTACATTTCCAATGGACTTCATGAAATAGATCATGTATTAATTCATTTTGTTACTGACTGCTCATGCCCATTTCCGTCTTCAATAAATACCAAGTCCCCTCAGGCTTTTGTAAATCCATGCATTAGAGGAAACGACAAAGGTATGAAAAGATTTTATATGGACATCAAAAAGCTCACACTCCCATCACGGGCTTGAGTTCTGTCCAAAGTAATTCTCTGCTGCAGAAGAGGGTCACCTGATAAAGGATATCCAAACCCTAAGGTGAGAGCCTGAATGAACAGCCACAGGCGTAGGCTCTGAAGGGTGCATCTTGCTTGACTAGTAACAGTGCATGAATGTCCAAAGTAACTACTAAAACGGGAGCAGGGAGCATCATACACTTGATCTTAGCCAAAAGGCCGAGAAGCCATGCACGGAGCATCATAAGTAACTACCCTTAAATAAATAATAAGGTCACATTTTTCAGAATAAATAAAATGACAAAAGGTACTAGATCAAAATCAAGTTTAAACCATCCAGTTCACAAAATGCTGTTCTAAAAGCAATGAGGCTACCCTCCTGTTATTTTAAGAAATACCCTTTAAATAAAGTAACAGGTTCTGCGTTCACCTGAAACAGAGCAGGAGAGGGGAAGAGGAAAGTACGCAGGTAAGTGTCCTCGCCAACTCAAGGACCTCCATTAAGAATCAATCAATCTTAATGCTCATAGAAGGGGGGAAAAAGATAAGGCAAATTGTAACATTACATCTTAATTATTACTGAAGCCATGTCAAAGTCATGTGTGTATAGGAAAAGGGCCAGGACCCATGAAAACAAGAAACAAAGGAAAAAATCTACTTATCAAGGGTAGCAATGGGAATGGGAGATCATAGATATATCTGCATACATACCACCATTCATTTGTATCCTTTCAACAAAGAAATAAATGTTTTGTTTGTTTGCTTCCCCCCCACTTTGTATAGTAAAGTGTTGGGAATGGTATTTACCTAACACTGTTCCCTAGCTCGACTCCTCCTCCCCTAAGTCCCATGGATCAAGTTCACGTTACAGTAATGCCCTGCCCTTCAGATGGCTTCAGCGCTGCAAGAAGGCTGGGTTCTCCCCCACAGGCCGACCTCCATGCTGATACCCCTGCCTTACCCCATGAGGCTGGAAGTCATCTGCCTCCATTTCCAAGGATGCCCACTGTCCTCAACCCCACCTACTGCTTAGAACCTACTTGCTCATGGACATTCTCAGGGGACTCATCAAGCAAAAGGGAGGTGACAGAAAGAAAGGAGGTGACTTGGGTACTTTTCAGGGGCTTAAAAGCTGCCAAGAGATTCTCTTCTCAGCGGTGGCAGGGGGCTGGGAGTTAGGGGTGGGAGAAGACAACTTACTTTAATAAATGGTTTTATGGAAGCCAGCATGAATACTTTTGGGCTTCAGGGTAAATGTTTCTAATGATCTCAGTACATCTGCCACTGGTTTGTAATTTAAAGAAAAGTTTTAAAGCTGGTGTGACGAATGCTGGCAACCAAACGACCCAGTCAACTGCCTTCTCCCATACCTGCTTGTACAGTAGAGGCTGGAGAAGTCATGGAGTCGGTTTACTCCTTTGTAGGTAGCAACGGTCATGTGACAACCTCCTAGCAAAAGGGTCCTAAGCAGAAATTCTTGAGAAAACTTTTATTCTCCTGATAAAGGAAATAGGTATGGTACATTCTGTCCCATCTCCCTTTCGTCCCTGCCTTAACTAGGGAAGATCAAGAGGAAAAAATTCCCAAAGGAGCAGACAATATAAAGGCTGACATAACACCACAGGACATCCATCTCCAGACATTTTTTTAATCTTTACTTATTTCAGCTACTAATAGTCAGATTTTCTGTTGTTTTTTGCAGGCGAGTTTTCTCTGATACAACTAGATCTTCCTTCTTCAACAAAGCTAGAGCTCCAAGCTTCACTTTATTAAGTTCCAATGCTCTCAGTGTTACTGAATTTGGGACAGCTAAGAAACATGGAAACTAGGATAGCAGAGAATAAATAAATGTAAGAGTGGTCATGTAGTGAATGATCACAGATTATGGTGATATGCCTTCTATGTGGATTAGGTCCTTAATCTCCCTATCCACTCTGTGGTGGGCACTCTGTCCTGTTGTGCATTTGACAAAATGCTTTCATTCTCTGCCTTGTCTAGGGTCATACAGCTAGTCAATGGGGCTGAGAATTTGAACGCAGGCCTCGGACTCCAATCACCTCGCAATTTCATTTTAGTTCTGATGAATGGACCCTTGGAAGTCTGGTACGGTAATTTAGTGAGTGCCTTATGGCAAGAGCGAGCAGTTCCTAAAACCAAAAGAAGATATAAACTGATACCTTACGTGTGTGGTACCTCACAGCCGACATTAAGTAGAATATTCTTAAAGATTGCTCACACAGTCACCCTATTAGCTAGACTGTGGTTTCAGGTGTACTATGGACACATTCTGGACAAGGTCTTGAGAAAATATTTTTGAGAGAACAGCACAGCAAGTAGTCATGGGTCTCCTCACTAAAGTCAGAAAACAAAGACGTTGACGAATACGTGTTTGAGAATAACATAAGGAGAAAGCTTTTTCAGTATTTCATTTGGAAATAGTTTCACCTCTGAGCACAAATATTTAACTACTGAAACTCCAATTAAAAATAACAAGAAGTAGGGCACCCAGGGGGCGCAGTCCATTAAGAGTCAGACTCTTGATTTCAGCTCAGGTCATGATCTCAAGGTCATGAGATCAAGCCCCACACAAGGTTCCTCACTCAGCTGGGAGTCTGTTTAACTTCTCCCTTCTGCCCCTCCCCCTCTGCACTTGCATGCACACTTGTCTCTCTAAAAGTAAAGAAATAAATCTAAAACAACAAATGACAACAACAGAAAAAAACAAGGAGTATTATAGGAGACAGTAAGAAAGAGGCTGCAGTCAGGGTAATGCTTTTCTATCATTTAATGTTTAACCATGCAAAACTGTCACTATTCCACTGGTTGATTTGTTAAATATGTAACAGGATTGGGCACACTGGAGGCCAGAGTCATTCCAAAGTGGGATTCATAAGACCCTGGGCTATCAGCAAAGTACGCTGGTATTGCACAGGGTTAGAGTATAAATGAAGTTGAGCTTTAATAGGTTGTAAGAAATTCCAAATTATTTTCATATTTTTACTCACAAGAGTAATTCTTGTGGGTAAAATGTACCTCTTCTATCTCCCAAGTATGCTTGTACTCTTAATGGTACAAAACATTTCTATTTGTTTCAGTTGTTCCAACCAATAATTCTGCCATTAACCAAAGACTAAATCTAGTAAAAGTGAAGACCTTTAGAAACAAATAATCTGACTTAAACTCTGGGCTACCTCTGTGAACTTAGGTGAGTAACTTCACTACATGGCTCCAAATTTCTCCTTCACAAAAATGAGCAATTGAAATGAGTCAGTGGTTTGTGACATTAAAATGAGATAATGTTTATAAAAAATACATGGTAAATGCCCAAATGTTACATAAATACAATCTGCCACCACGATGACCGCCAGTGCCTGGATAAAGGTGAGCAAACAAAAGAAAGATATTTATTTAATTATGATCTCTATGACTTCCATTCCCAAGCTTATTATTCTAATATTTATATTTCAACTTTGTGTACAACTCTTAATTTCATCCTGGAGCCCTCGTGATATGAACTGCTGCTTGTAACACGTTTTTTACTGTTTGCAACCCATATGTATGCTAGCATAATTTTGCTAGGTCAAAACCCATGAAAACATGCTGCTAAGCATTTATTTATTCGACAAACACATAGCAAATGCTTATACCGTCCACCAGGCACGTGGTCATCCTGCAAAGCAAGAGGATGATACACAATGGATTTCCTGCTGGCCAGATCCCAAAACCATCGCCTTCAAGAGGCAAGCTGTTATTAACCATAGGAGATTTCCCAGTATTCCAGAGCCCATCTCACTGTAATATTTAAATGAAGCAAGGCACCTCAGAAAGAGCTCTTTAAATTCCATTCAGTGTCTGGGAGCATATTGGTCCAAAGCAATATGCAAGTCGAAGCAGAAAACCATAGGAGGGAAAACCAAGTTGCATAATCTAAAGACAACACAATAGAGCTGGGGTCTTTGCTTTTGTTTAGAGAAATGTGGCTTGTCTCCATATGGTTATTTAATTAGCTAGGGGATGCACTGTTCCCACTGAATGCGGAGCAGCCCGAATTTTACATACCAAATATTTAATGCAATTTATGAAACACAGACACTTTCCTCAGGTCTCAGTAAGTTTCCTTTTTTTTTTTTTTTTTTTAAAAAAACTCAAACTACTCTGCCTGCTTGCCAACATCTAATAAAAATGGAAATGTTTTATATATCACTGCATTTGCATAGTTCACCTCACCTGTGTCGATCTTCTATCTCGTCAGCCCAGGATATTATTCCATTGAGCAGATCTTAAATTTTGCAGAGTGGAAGATGGTAAACAATGCTTACAACACAGTCCAAGAAATATGAAGGGTCATTCTTTGTTCCTCAAACAAGAAACTTTAGATTTCAGCAGAGCTTATGAAAGCACATTCACTCTTCCCCAAATTATCATAACTCACCTTCATATGTCCTTTTTTTTAATTGACATTTGTGTGCATGCCTACTACGGTTAGTCAATGTTCTCTGTACTAGAGATTCAAAGTTAACCGAGACCTAGTTAATTTATCCAAGGAGCTCACACACTAAATAAGAGACCAAAAAATTACCAAACAATGATAAATATGTCAACAGTATATCGGAAGTATACACAAAATGTCATAGGAGCTCTCTGAGGAGAAAGAGCCCGACTTTCCTTGGGAGGGTTCATGGCAAACATCACAAGGAAGAAACATTTCAGCACAGTCTGGCCACGAGAACTGAACAGAAGAACGGGAGAAGGCATTCCAGGTCATGGCAGGTGCCATCATGGAATACAAGTTGAAAACATAGGGACAGATAAATTTATCTTCATTAGAACTCACATTTTAGAGTTTATTTGAATAGTTCTAATAAATCATTGGCCCTACTTGGCTCCAACGTCTGTTTCTAAGATTTTTTTTTTTAAAGATTTTATTAGAGAGAGAGAGAGAGAGAGAGAGTAAGAAAACAGGAGTGGGGAGAGGGAGACACAGACTCCCTGCTAAGAAGGGAGCCAGATGCTAGACTCAATCCCAGGACCCCAGGATCATGACCTGAGCCGAAGGCAGATGCTTAACTGACTGAGCCATCCAGGCATTCCCCCAACATCTGTTTCTACGTCCCTCTGACTAAGAGCTTTCTGAGGTGCAGACACAAAAAAACTACCAAACTACAGAGAGATAGCATTCTTGGTTTAACAACACAGGCCCCAAAGCCATGTTAAAGTGGTTCTTTGTGTATACTTTGAATGAGGGAGAAGCCATGTTTGTTCTGACCCCTGGGATGGAGTTACTCTTAGAACCACACCAGCACAAGTGGCATTATCTCCCAAGGTCACAGGGAAAGTTCTTTTTGTTTTTAAAATGACCAACATTTTGGTGCTCCCTTGACTTATACACAAAACAGACTTCTGACGTTGAGTCTAAGTCAGAGATTTTACTCTCTTTCGACGGCAGGCCTTGTTCCTGAACATAAACAAGCACTATACAGTCAGATTTAGCAAGAAACACTTGTTCCCATGATAAGAGTTTCTCCAGTAGGAATCTGATATTAAGAGACCAGATTTAGTCCAATCGTTCTCTATGTGTGATGAGATTATTGAGGATTTAAATTTTTACTGTTTTGCTTTCACTATAGTTTCAAAATGTGTTCCAAAAATAAACACTTAGAAGACAAATATATTCTATATATACCTATATATACACTGTGTTCGTGTGTGTGTGTCTGTGTGTGTATACACACACATACATACATACATAAACAGAATTATCTGTTGAGTGAAGGCATAAAAAAAGCTCTGTAAACTACGGCAAATTCTAGATTTTACTTCATGTTGTCTACCTTCTATTAAAATTCACTAATAGAAGAAAGACTAACAAACCTGTCCCTAGGAAAAAATGTAAAGGATTAGACTAAGATGTATAAAAATTATTCATTCTAAAATGTAGAAAAAGAGAGAAATATTTGCTGAACATAGTAAATAAGATGAAGCTTAGACATTGTTTCTTAAAATTTTCCCCCAACAATGGATACATTTGTGTATGAACGTATACCACTGACTAGTTTTCAAATTCTTCTAAAAACCTCGTGGGATTTGGGAAAAGGTTTTGCTTTTCAAAGTGTTATCGCTTTTCATTTGTAACTGACAGTTTTTGAGAGTGAGACCATTCATAGTTATGGAAAAATGGCTGTTTTAATGCAACACTGAATGACAGAAAACCAAACAATCAAACACCATTCTCCTATTTTTCATTCTTGGAAAATTACCTTTCAGGAAGAGCTTCGTGTTTTATGTTCTGCACACGAATACAGCAGGGACTTTCAATCTTTTTATGACAAAAAGAAACAAAAGGTGGGAAACAAAAGCATAAGGAACAAACACTAAATTCCCTTTGAAATAAACACACTTCCACTACATGTCGGGTCACATTTTAAAAACTCAGATGTTGACCCAGAAGTCGCAAAACTCAAAATTTTAATATGGGCCAATTTGACTGCAATGTGGTTTGATCCATTATTTTGTAGTGATCTGGACTCAAGCAAAACAGAGTAGGAGTTCACCTCAGATAAAATCTGGGCCAAATCTTATCTCAGGCCCTCAGAGGTTTAACAACTTGTCAGAGAGCTCCAAGGAGCAAGCTTAGGTTGAAATCTCTCTGTTGACACTTACAATAATATTTTCCCCATTATGCTGCTTTCATTTGGACAGGATACAAAAGACTGAATATACAACTAAGTCTTGTGTTATCATCTGAGATATTATACACAGAAAACCTTGTAACTTACAAACATTCTAGTAAAATCGAATACAACAAAAAATATAATCTTTAACTTTTATGATGATTTCTATTGCAAATTGTCTTATTATGAAATGTTAGAGAAAAATACAAATACGATTCTTGAAAACATTGTTATTCACTGTCACCAAATTCCCAAAGACTACTGCTATTCATCAGTGTATATCATTCCCATATCCCTCTTTATCAGATATGTACTGAATTTTGGGATTTGCTGTGCATATTTGTGAGTTGTTGTTTCATCATTATGTCATGGTATTACTTTTCATTAGCCAGATTCTTTAATGATTGAGAGTAGGTATCAGTTTTGATCTTGCCATTGTCTCACTATTTAACAGTTATTTTCAAACTTTATTTTACATTGATATTATAACACTCTACTTACCTATATTCTGATTTGACACAAATATGTAGCTTCAACCCATTTCCCTCTCTGGACATTTAAATTTGTATAAGAAATTGCCTCCAGATACATTCACATAAATGTCCCTATTGGCCTCTCAAACTTTTTTTTGTTTTTTTAAAGATTTATTTTAGAGAGATAGAGCAAGAGAGTTAGCAAGCGGGAGCACCAACAGAGGGAGAGCAGCCCAAGCCAACTCCCTGCTAAGGGCAGAGCCTGACAGGGCGCTCAATCCCAGGACCCTGAGATCATGACCTGAGCCGAAACCAAGAGTCAATACCCAACAGACTGAGCCCCACCCCCCTCCACCAGGCCCCTGTAGAACGCTCAAACTTTTTATGCCTAAAGCACAACTTATTACTTGGCCCCTCAGACCTGTTCTTTAGCCTAAGTTCCCCAAAAGAAAGAATGACCTTAGCAGTCACTGAGTTCTTCAAGTTCCTCAGGGTTGGGCATCCCCTACGTCCCCCTGCTCACCCCCCACATCCCATGTATCACTATGCCCTACTGGTTCTGTCTCCTAATTATCTTTGTAATTCAGTAACTACTTTTCATCCCTATTCCTTCTACTCTGCCCCTAAACATCACTACTACTCTAAATGACTATCACTGGTCCAGTCTTCATCGTCTTTCTTGCTCATTCTCCTTCACCCTGATCACTACACCACCAGGAGGCTCCAGGGACCATCAGTTCATTCAGGGTTCCAGCGCTCTTGACCTGGGATCTGCCTGTACTAGGCTTTTCCTTCTGCCTAACTTACTAATTTCTCCCTGTTTGGCTTATAGCCTGTTCTCATCTTTCAGGCTTTATTTAGTTGACACGTCATATGTAAAGCCTTACTGGGACAACAGAAATTCCGGGATACATTCTTTCTTTGTCCTTCCATAATACTTCGTACTACTATATAATTATTCATATATACCAACGAACCTTCCTGGAGGCTATAGGTTCCATGAAGGCAAAAGACAAGCATATCTAAATAAACAGTTCAGTGAAGCCATGATGAAACTCTTTGACCATTCTCGGTTTCAAATATTTATTAAGCACATAGGAGGTCTGACTAAATTTATTTTCAAAATAACTTTGCAAATTGACATAGCCTCCAGCATTA
The DNA here is from genome assembly GCF_022355385.1 of Mustela nigripes. Lineage (NCBI taxonomy): Eukaryota > Metazoa > Chordata > Mammalia > Carnivora > Mustelidae > Mustela > Mustela nigripes. The sequence goes on along the minus strand of NC_081574.1, from coordinate 31,572,804 downwards.
CAGAACGTCACCAATTTTCTTCATCCTCAGCAGCATTAAACGTTTGGGGAGACTGGATAAATTGATGGGTAAAATGAATATTGTTTCACATATACTTCTAGGTTACCAGCCAAGTTGAATATTAAAACATGTTTATCGACTATTTTCATTTACCCTTTTACAAGTTGCAAACTCAGAGTTCTTACCATTTTGATTTTGTTTTCCACTTTTAAGAAAAATGTAGCTATAGAATCTCTAAAATTAAGTACAAACATAACTTAAATGCATAGATTCCACTGTTTCCGTATAAGGTGCTTAATCGTACCAATTATACCCTAATTTTACATTATTTCTATCAATCCATTAATTCCTTCATTCATCACTAATTTGGAATTACAGAAATTAAAAGATCAGTTCCATGATTCCAAAAGCAATAGAATTTTGACTAAAATGGTTGGCTCTGGAGAAAAAAGGTCTTATGCAGAGAAGAACTTAGTTTAAAAAAAAAAATCAATACTTTATGAGGAGGATTCATAAAGAAAAGTAAGAGGAACAAGATTTATCTTCTATTTCTTAATGAGATGACCTTGGCACAACAAAGTCCTTCTTCTGGAAATCACATGAGATGTTGATATGACGATGAAGTTTGGATGCTCATAGGAAATCCTTTAATTCCTTTGTTATTTTTCCTAATACACAGATTTAGTTGATCCTGCTGAGATGTGGTATTTAGTAAAGACTGACAATACACCACACGGCACTAGTGACCAGCAACAGAAGCTGTTGCCCTGACTTGATCTGACCGTCATCTGATTGGGAGGTGGAACGTGTACAACCGAGGGGGCTTAGTTTCCTTATCCTCCTTCAGAGGATGTCAGACCCTGTCAGAAACAGATTTATTCCACGTTGCATTAGAAACATGAAATACTGTTCCTCCCGATATCTTTTATCAAGAGGCAGTTGGATACAAGGGAACAAATTGGGGCTTGCCGTTAGAGCTTCAAATGCAGGTTCTCTCAAAATTAGTTATAAGATCTTAGGCAAGATATCTAACCTACTTTATCCTTTGAATTCTTCCACGTAGACAAAGAATACTGTAGTATTCTAGTACTGTAGTACTAGAAAACTGTTTTATACCTCCAAGGAGGTAAGTGTAAATTGACCAGGTTATTATATGGCATGTAATAAGCATTCACTATATAATACAAATTATTATTAGCATATTATTAATTATTGAATGAAAATTAAGGGACCGATGGACGGGCAAAGGACAAAAGCAGATTTCCATCCAGCAGATTATCTTGTTTGTGAGGAAAAAAAATGGCAACGTCAAGAACCCCCAGTACGCAGCACTCCAAAAAATGTCTAAAAATTTTACATATTTTTCCTTACAAGGTCGGGGGGAGGAGAATACACGACCTGAGAACATGGCATGGTGGCATGTGGACTGTTTGAAGAGGCGACAATCAAGGCCAAGACTCGTTAAGAGCTTTCAACTTCTCCCTTAACTGTGTAAAACAATTTAGGTCGAGTCTGAATCAGGAAGAGAGCTCATGCCAGAGTTAAATTTTTAAATCACAAAGACCAGTTCCTGGGACATGGCAAACATTTGCTTATTGAGCAGTGGCTTCTCTTATCTTCCTATAAATTATCTTCCTCTCCTGTGAAGTCCCACAACCTCACCTCTTCTCCTTCGCTCAGGGTGACATATAGGCCTCAACCGCCCCACTGTCTGGGAACCTCATCTCTCTGGGGTTCCCCTATGCAGGAAATCAATTTGTTGTCTCCTGTTAAACTGTTTTATATCAATTTAAATATTAGTCCAGGTCAGGGGCTTAAATGGGAGAAGGAAAAAGTGTTCTTTCCCTGAAGATGTGGTGCCCCAACATGGAGCCCTCCACTCACTGGACTGCGCGCTCCAGAGCTGCTGCGGCTGAGAGATCCCGGCACCTGTGACCCAAGCTGACAGATGGTAAAAATTCTTACCACGTCAGTTTTCCTGATCTCTGGCTGTGGGATCTGGTGGAAATGAAAGTGGTGGAAGTCCTTCCCTCTGCACCCTCCCCCCCAATGCAGACTAGCAAGAGAAAAATATTAGCGTGAGCTAGTTCCTTGGGTATAGCGACTCTGGCAAAAATCTAGTACGAGCACTCTTGCTTCCTATTGATCCTTTTCCTTCAAGAGATGGCCTTCGTTCTCCTCTTAGTCTTTTATGGCACTGTTGTAAGAGAGAAAACCATAGTCTAGAACCCAGACGGAGGTCCCATTAGCCTGTGTTTCCCGCTGGCGGCACAGACTCAAAGTTCTCGGCAGATCAGTGTCTGTTTAGACAACTTTGCTGTGGGTCATCTACGTAAAAACCAGAGGAAGTTTTCCTTTCATCTTCTTTCATGCACTGAGAGCCTGGCTTTGTGACCAGTGAGAATATTCTCTCAGGTCTCTGCCCGCCGGAAGGGGCAAGAACAGGTGCGTAGTGTGTGGCCAGTCGAATAGCCTGAGAGTCTGTGACACAGAGTCACAAGCAGCACTCTTTGTCCAGCCATGCCAGCTCTCACGGAAATTTGTCATACAGGTCCCAGTCTGTGAAGGACCTTTGTCCTCTCAACCTCTGTTTCTTGTTAGTGCTGGAAAAGTCCCATTCCAGCAGTGCCTTCCCGTGTCACAGACCAGTGGTTCTAGGACTGGAGGCATCACATGACCCCATGGCAGACCACAGACATGGTTCCACTACACCATTCTTACCACCCATGACAACACAGGGCTTCTCTTTCTTGGTCTAACTCAGGAGAGAACTTTCTGGATCTTCTGCGGGCCACACCTTGTGCACTTCCCTTTGGACTGCCTCTTGCATGCTTAGTTAAGCCATAAAAAGTCTTACCGGTTTGAATAGCTATTAGAATAATAAATCCTACTCATCAATGGATGAAACTGATGACAACAACAGATTCTTTGACTTAGGAAAACTATATGTGGGGAAAAAAAATAGAAAGCTCTCATCACAAAAGCAATTGTCTTACTGGTTTCTATGGAAAGACCAAAGAAAAAGTAGAGATTTCCTCAATAAGATGAAAGAACAGAAATTAGAATTAAAAACTAGAGCCCACATCCAACATAAATTCCCCCCCCTTTTTAAAAAAGATTTATTTATTTATTTGACAGACAGAAATCACAAGGAGGCAGAGAGGCAGGCAGAGAGAGAGAGAGACAGAGGAGGAAGCAGGTTCCCTGCTGAGCAGAGAGCCCGATGTGGGACTCGATCCCAGGATCCTGGGATCATGACCTGAGCCGAAGGCAGAGGCTTTAACCCACTGAGCCACCCAGGCGTCCCATAAATTTCCCTTTTAAGACCTGGCCTGATTGCCTCCCCAAATTCCTTTACCTCCCCAATGTTTTCCTCCACTTTCTCTGAAAATCAGTTAAACATTCAGCTGCCTGTTTTAGCTTCTCTTTTCCTACAAGATTTAAAGAGCATTTCAGCCTCATCTCTAGGCCCCAAATGCAAAAATTACTCATATAAATGCAGAAGGCCAGGAAGCAAATTTATGAGAAGCATCTGGGATAAACAAACCATAAGGCTCTTTTTTTGCTGGGCTATGTAATCAGGCTCTGAGTTTCAGGGCTTTTGTGGATATATCGTGGACCTCCATTCAAAGAATGCATGTCCTGTGCACGACAGCACATCTAAATTACTGAGCCCTTAGTTTTAGAAGATCCTACCAGTTTTAAAGGGGAATTATAAAGATTAGTGGCCGTTCACAAGCCCCCTCACCGGGAATATATTTGGCTGCTAAGGGGTGTTCTTCATAACCATGATAATACTGTAGTTGCCACACAAGCCAACACCCACCCCGACCCCTGCCATAGAAAACCTCCCTCACAGAGGCAACAGCTGGCAGGAAAAAGCTCCAGACCCTCCTGTACACAACCAGGAAATGGTTTAGCTGGAGGCTGACACTCAGGGGTGAACAGAAACCTAAGTAGAGGATTTTCCCCCTCAGGTAAACTGATCTAAGGTTAAATTGGGCACTCAGAAAGCAGAAGAAGGTACAAAAGCCATTGCTGAACAGTTTGTACAGTCTTTTCAAAGGCATGCTCTAGGGGCGCCTGGAGGTTCAGTGGGTTAATCCTCTCCCTTTGGCTCAGGTCATGATCTCAGGGTCCTGGAATGGAGCCCCATATCCAGCTCTCCGCTCAGCCGGGAGCCTGCTTCCTCCAACCCCCTGCTTGCCTCTCTGCCTACTTGTGATCTTTCTTTGTCAAATAAATAAACAAAATCTTTCAAAAAAAAAAAAAAAAGCATACACTCTAAATCATGAAGTTCCAGAACACAAAAAATCTTGTATTTTACATATTAATAGACAGTATTCTCTCTGACAAAAAGGCAAAATCAAAATAGTGTGCTTGGGTGAGCTAGTCAAACTCTTTAATAATAAAATTATTACAGTGGAAAAAACCCACCCAATTCTTTGAACACAGTTTGCAGAAATGTAGACCGAGAAACAATAAAACAACAAAACCACCAAAAAACAAAACAAAAAGAATCAGAATAAATAATTCTTGATTTGTACCTTGAATCTTTAGAGATACAATATTATTGACTCTTAAGAGCAACTTCAAGTCTACTCACCCTTTCCTATTTGCCTTCAGATATTTGAAGACACCGTAAAAATAATCAGGACATTGAAAGTACAATTGTTGTGCACTCAAGAAAAATGAGAAATTTGCCCCAGATTTCTGATAAACAAACACACTCCAAAAATCCCAGGAGAAAACTTGCATTCTTATCTGTCATTGAAGATGTAAATCTTACCATGTCTTTGAAGTGCAAACACCCCAGGAGGAACAGAAGCTATACCATCTCTATGACCAAAAATAAGACAGGAGTTGCAAAAGCTCCTTTGCCCAATCTGGTCCACAGTCATCATAAAGACCACTTGTCGAGGACAAAGACAAATCCTAAAAGACTTCTCCACAAATATTAGCAAAAAACTAGAACCATCTAAGTGGGTAACTTTCTCCTGTTCCATCTGCACAGACACCAGGATTCATAAACTTGTGAATTTTGTACTGCGCTTGATTTACAGCTAAAATTTTAAGAATGGAAGATACAAAGTTTCTGTGTCTGCCTTTTTATATTCCTCTATGGATGAAGTCATATATGGCATCTTTCTACCTCTAGATATTATTGCCAAATCAATTCATCAAGAACTCTATTTAACCGGCTCACAGATAAATAAGTACTTATCAAATTAAGTATTTCTAACTCTCAGAAATATAATGGAAGTGAACTCATAGGTATATCAAGTTCACATGGTCTCCTATAATTCTTTGGCAAGAGCTAGTTTAATTTTGATGGTTTAATTTTAGAGTTATCAGTAGTAAGTATAATACATTCCACCTGTGTTTACTACAAGTCAAATGAACTCATACAATCTCTGTTACAAACTTTGTCAGCAAGAAAGATAACTTAAAATGATGGCTAACTGCTTTAATGTCTCATGAAATCTTCATAAGGATCTAAAAATGGTTGCTCAAAAGGGGAGTTAAATAGAAATAGGAGGAGACTTTTTAGGTAATCATTCCAACTATGATTGTTCTATGGTATATCTACTAAAAGTAGCTAAATTTCTTTGACATCCACTGGTAAGAGTTGTGCTAGGTTAAGTGATGGCATTTCGTTGACTCTCTAGATCATTTCCAAATAATATGAAATACAGAAACATTGGTTATTTACAGAAGTTTATCTCCTTTTGGCTTACTACAGAGAAACTAAGGATACTTAGATCTTCCGGTATCCATGTTTGGTACCACATGCAAAATAAACTGTACTATGAGAAAGTGTATGCTTCTAAGAGATCATGAAATATTCACAACCAACTTAAAGAATGCTGGTATAACAAACAGTTCACAAGGACTTAGTTTTCACTAAAAATTAAGGTTTCTAAGGGTTAAGAATTCTATTATATAGGGGTGCCTGGATGGCTCCGTTGGTTAAGCCTCTGCCTTAGGCTCAGGTCAGGATCCCAGAGTCCTGGGATCAAGTCAGCATTGGGCTCCCTGCTTAATGGAGAGTCTGCTTCTCCTTCTGCCTCTCCCTTTCCCTCTGCTCCTCCCCCCTGCTTCTGCTCCCTAGCTCTCTCTCAAATAAATAAATAAAATCTTAAAAAAAAACAATTCTAACATAGAATTAAGGCTCATAGAAAGGACCAACTATGGGCAAAGAAAGTTGACCCGGGGGTGGGGGAGTAGGGAGAGGAAACCTTGTATGGTCGAGTTGGCTAAAAACTGAATGGTTTTAATAGGAGTCTTAAAATCAAGCTTTAATACCACCCGTGTGCTTAATATAAATCTAAATCTGCTGAAAGGACAATGTCTTCTGGATGGTTGGTCTGCTCGTGATAAGATACTGTGAAAGATTTTTCTTTACCTCTTAAGTAATTCGCCTAGAAACAAATGTTTTATCAAATTAATTTTCTGCACTTCACATTATCTTTATCATCAGGTCTTGGATTACTGAAGCAAACCCAAATCTTCCTGATACTGAAACCCCTAAGTTTTGCTCAGACTATGTACCCTTCTATACTTGTCTTTGAATTCTTTTTGTCAGTTTGGTTAAATGGATAATTAAGTTTTGCTTCATAATTATCTGTAATCTTAGTTAAATGCCTAAAGATTTTTGATATTTTTGACACAATTCCCAAAATTCAATTTCTAAATGAAGTCTTCTTGGCCTCAAACTATTTTTCAGGCTTGAGCAATTTCTAGAACATCTCAAAAGATTTGTTCTGTCTCCATACGAAAAAAGGAGGGGGGTGGAGAGAAAGAGAAAGAGGTAGGTTATACTAATTAGGCTTACTGGTAAATTAATTATATGGGAAAACTGTGAAATAAATGATAATATATCTTCTTAGGTTTTAATTGGGCCACCTGGCTGGCTCAGTCAGAAGAGCATCTGACGGAGGGTATGTGCTATGGTGAGTGCTGTGAAGTGTGTAAACCTGGCGATTCACAGACCTGTACCCCTGGGGCTAATAATACATTATATGCTAACAAAAAATTAAAAATTTTTTTAAAAGAAAGAAGAGCATCTGACTCTTGATCTCAGGGTAGGGAGTTTGAGCCCCATGCTGGGGTTAGAGATTACTTAAACTGAAACATGCTTAGGTTCTATTATATGGGTAAATGTCATTAATACAAATACAGTTGCTTGAGAGTTCTAAACTATCTGGAATGTCCTGGTATAATGTTATCTCTTGCAGTTCAAGTTATTATCTTAAATGTTGCGCATCACAGAAATAACCAAGTTTCCTTATCAATGGTGAGCGATTCCCTGATCTTCAATGACTGCCATTTTTATGTTTTTGGTCATTTACAGGAAGTTTGTTTTACTCAGATGCTTTTTCAACAGTATTCCTGCCAGCGTCACTTTCATTTTTAGAGAAATTCATGGAAAGGACTGTGACAAGTACTAGAGAATACAGGTTTCTAAGAACTTTCAGGTTCTATCACTGAACTAGGTTAAGAAATTACAGAACTTTAATGAAAAAAACAAACACTGATCAGGCTTCATAAAATTGCTAATGAAAGACCAAAATCAACAAGAATTACAAGGGATGAGAAAAGTGATGAGAAAGATCATTGTTATGACTTTTTGTTTTCCAGATATAAGGAAACCTTTCTTCCTAAGCGAACAGTGACAGCAGTTTGGTAAAATATACTTTTACAAGCAGAATGGAAACATCTTTATCCACCCCACCTGATCCCTCCAGAATTCAGAAACTCTTAGTATTCTTATTTCATGGCAATACAGTTATTTGTAGAAGTTCCCTTAGAATCTATTCTCCTTGTAACAGCCACAAATGAAAACGTTAGGCTACCGAGGCTTCAATTAGAAGGTCACGTTGGAGAGAGTTGGGCACAGAGGCAGATATAACCAGGAAGCTTTAAGGAGCTCCCATGGACTTTATGGAGTCAATAAATCCCCTTGAAAACGGGGATCCCCACAGCCTTACCAGGGGAGTAAGAAGGTCACTCCTGATAGGTACGAGCAGCTCAGGATATCCGCAAGCCTTGAAAGGTTTTTTAAAATCTGAGATTCTTTCTAAAAATTTCCAGCACAACAGATTAAAAGATTCTCTACAATCACTATTCTTGCTGGACTTATGTAAACAATCAAGCCAACTTTATTGAAACTCGACGTTAGTTTTACTTTGGTTATCTTTGATGGAAATGGGGGTGGTTGTAGAGAGAAAATTAATGTTTCAGTAGAATACACAATTATAAAGATTAGATTCTAGCTCTGTTCATTGTCTTTCAGATTTTGTTTCTTTCCGTAAGCTGGGCTAGATCCAAAATTATTTGCTACCACTCTCCGAACTAACACTTCCAATTTCTCTCCAACCTTCTAACTTGAAATCCTTGAGAACAGGACACTGTCGTTTTACTGAAGCCATGTAAGCTGAACTTGGACGCCGTGATATATATTCAAAGAAATCACCAACAGGTCATGTAGAGACAGTCCCTGTGCCTGTTGCCAATCCCACTGCAAACCAGGAAACTCTGTCGAATTGCCACTGTCTGCCTTCACTCCATCTGGGGACGCGTTGAGCCTGACAGCGAGAAATCTTCTTGACTGGCTACCCTCAGAACTCTGAAACCAGGATTGGCCCTCCTCCAATCATTAACTGCTGTCCTTCTGTTTCTATAGCTCTGTTCCCTAATGCATACCTGACTGTTTGTGTAAAATGACTTTAACTGGACGGACCTATTGTCAGGACTGGATCCTGGATCAGAGAGCAACTACCAACTCAGCATCTGGACCGTGAAATTTCGTGGGGAAGTTTCAAAGGTGGGATTCTTGGGAAGAATACATGAATCCGAAATATGGCACTATGACATGTGGATTATTTTGAGCCGAAGGCAATCAAAGACCCAGCAGATTCAGTAAAAGGTTTTTGTGTTTTTATACCTCTCCCTCCCTTCTCTAAAAGAATGTGGATAGAGAGCTTGAACCATGAAGAGAAGTAAGACCATAGATAACTTTTTATGTCAAACACACTTATCCCCATGGCACAGGGGGAAAAAAGTAAATGTGTGTGAGCCTATGTGTGTGTATCTAAATAGCTAATTTTAACCAAACACCTGTTCCTCCCATCTTCCTATGAACTGTCTTTCCCCCGATTGTAGCTCCAACCCTAACCCCCTCTCTTTAACTCAGTATAGCATAGAAGCCTCAATTGCCTAACTGCCAGGTAGACTCAGACCTTTGGGGTTCCCATATGTTCTCCTCTAGGATTCTGATGGATTCCAGTCTCATGTTGAGGTCTTTTATCCATTTTGAGTTTATCTTTGTGTACGGTGTAAGAGAATGGTCGAGTTTCATTCTTCTACATATACCTGCCCAGTTTTCCCAGCACCATTTATTGAAGAGACTGTCTTTTTTCCACTGTATAGTTTTTCCTGTTTTGTCGAAGATTATTAGACCATAGAGTTGAGGGTTCATATCTGGGCTCTCTACTCTCTTCCACTGGTCTGTGTCTGTTTTCATGCCAGTACCATGCTGTCTTGGTGATCACAGCTTTGTAGTAAAGCCTGAAATCAGGTAACGTGATGCCCCCAGTTTTATTTTTGTTTTTCAACATTTCCTTAGCGATTCGGGGTCTCTTCTGATCCCATATGTACAGAATCAATTGTGTATGTGTGTGTCTGTGTGTTTTACCTTCTGTAACTCTGCCCTCTATCAGTTAAATGATTAGACCGACCAAAACAGCTAGAAGAGATAAGGAAAGATTTTCCTTCCCTAAGATCACAACCCACAATTCTGACGACCTGAATTTTCTTTCAGGATTAAGGCCACTAGACTCTGCTGTCATGTGTTTGGTAAAGGGCTTTATGTACATCATTTAGAAACCTAAAGTTGTACGTGGAGAATCTAGCATTTGACTTATGAAGCTTATAAAAAAAAAAAAAAAAAAAAAAAAAAAAAGACAACCACAAATGGAAACAACAGAAAAGCCCACTACACACTTGAGCAGCTTAGAATTACCTAATCAGCTTAATTGCACTGGGGTGAAACCTGGTCTACATGCTGTCAGCAAGAACAATGGGAGGAGAAGAGCACTCTAACAGGAAGTTTAATTACATGATGCGATTTAATTATTTAGTGATCTCAGCACCTTACCTCCATATACAAATGAGTATGAATCAGACAACATGTACCTATCGCTAGGGCCATTCCAGTTTGCTATTCGTCATCAGGAGGCTGATACCTTGCAGGTATCCATAGCTTATAGAGAGCATTTAATTTTTTGGCACCTAGGGTCTGGGTCAGGAGATTGGTAATGACCTGTGTTACTACTGAACAGGTTTTGAAATTAAAAGAAATAACCAATACTAGTTGGTACTTTGGGGGAAGATATTAAACCATCAATCAAATGGGTCCATGTGCCTTGGAAGGAATGAAACCTTTCCTACCATTTAGAGGTAATTTCCAGGGCAAAGATGTAGGGAGTCTGGGAGAGAATCAAAATTTTCCTGTTAGGTAAGTACGGAAAAGAGAAAACGGATGCTGAGATCATTACACTATCATTCTTCTACTCCTTCTCCTGTCTCAGAGTCTTTTTTGAAGTGCAAATACACATTAAAGCAAGTTTGACTACAATACTTGCCTAGTCAAATACAATTTCTATGGCCATTTTAAGTATCACAGAAGCAAAAGCATTGCAAAATCTGAGGAAGGAAATATGTTCTGGTATCCTTCCTTTAAAAATGATCTCTGTACTTTTCAGATACAGTTTTATCTAAATGTTTTAACTTATACTTATTTAGAATTGAGATATATATATATATACATATATAATTACATGATGTGATTTAATTATTTAGTGATCTCAGCACCTTACCTCCATATACAAATATATATATACAATTATACATTGTATATATATATTATACACCTTACCTCCATATACAAATATATAGCTCCTTACCTCCATATACAAATACATATATATCTATAGATTATATATGTATTTGTATATGGAGGTAAGGAGCTGTATATTGACATCTGAATGTCAAATATATGTGTGTGTTTGAATGTATATATATATATTTTTTTAATGTAGGCTCAGACTTGAACTCACAACCCTAAGATCAAGACCTGAGCTGAGATCAAGAGTAGGACGCTTAACCGACTGAGTCACCCTGGCACCCCTAGAATTGATCTTTAGGTAATCTACCATCATCAACCTAAGGGCTCTCAAAGAGGAGACCAGCAAAGATGTTTATAGCCGATTAGAATTAGAATTTAACACCATAACTGCAAAGTTGACAGAAAGCACACTAAATACTTTTAACAGAAGAAAACAAATTCAAGACATAAAAATTAGTATAAGACAGTGCTTAAAGCTGACAAATGAGGTATACAGCCGTCCTGGAGAAAGCTATTAAGTATGACATTCGAATCCCCTCACCAGAAAAACTCCTAGACCCATACTGTATTACATCCCTATTATAAAATCCCTAAGATGCAAAATGTAAAAGTAAAAGGAGACTTAGAAATGATCTTTTCTCATTGGATGGATGATAACACAATATGCTGGCTATAAAAATAACCAGTTGAGGGGTGCCTGGGTGGCTCAGTCAGTTAAATGTCTGCCTTCGGCTCGGGTCATGATCCTAGCATACTGGGATCGAGTCCCACATGGGGTTCCTCACTCAGTGGGGAGCCTGCTTCTCTCTCACCTCCCCACTTGTGCTCTCTGTCGCTATCTCGGTCTTTCCCTTTCTCAAATAATTAAAATAGACCCCTTTTTAAATGACCAGTTGATTTTAGAAGTCACAATAAATCTGACTGGACACTGTCATCTTTCCAGTGGGAGCCTCTGGAGTACAATGATTATCACCACAAACAAGGGATTCCAATCAAAACACTGCCTCCTTGTTTATCTACTATATGGAATGCCACTGGCAAGACCAAGGTCCTTGGAGCAAAAAGATAAGAGAAGACCCTGAAAGTCTCAATTCAGAACAAAGAGAAAAAGCAAAACAACAAGAACAAAAAAACCAAGGATCTTACAATTGCTTACTGTAAGATCTCAGTGTGAAAGTTCTAAGGTGTTCTTATTTATTTTTTTGTCCAGGTGACTTATTATAGACAGAAGCTCACAATAAAATGCGATAAAAGAAAAAGTGAAGGCACACAAAGTTTTGAGCCATCATAAGTACGAGTAACCACTTACCCACACATAGGCAGAGTGCCTAAGCATGGGGCTGGAACAAAGATCAGCATGGAGGGTACAGAAAGATCGGATATCTCAGAACGCACTCAATGGAGCAATCTGGGCATTCGGCCGTCACTAAAAATTATTGAGATATGAGGCGCATTGAATACACCGTGAAAACCAGTGTAAGCGACATAAACACTTATCCCTCTTGGATAATTCCCTTTTCTTGGATGGCAGAAATTAGATTTTTCATATGTGGAAAAAAAAGTAACCCTTCATCTCTCAACATTTAAGTTCTGGGCCTAATCCTATAGAGATTAAAAGGTGAATATTGCAAAAAACAAAAACAAACAAACCAAAAATACAATTCACTCCTCTTCCAGTCTATCCTATACTTGTAGTCCCCACCTCTCACTAACCCCACATGAAACCACTAGGACAACCACAAAGACTGGGGGTGATCAGGGAATCCACTCGGCTCCCAAGGCACCACACGCTTCGGAGGCCGCGTGCGCCTTACGGATGCAGCCAAGATTGATGAGGCGAGCTCCCGCTCTTATTATAACTCTGGTGTCCAAGGACTCAAGGAGCCACTTTCTGAAGAATGTGCTGCTCTCCCCATGACTACAGGGAACAACACAAACCTGCAAGATAAATGTGGACTCCGGGCTTGGTTGAAGGTCTGGGCTTGTCGTAAATGCAGATTACTGGTTTTCTATTAGTAAGTGGAAGGCAGTAGGCTTCAGTTAGATTAATTATACATCAAAGCCACGTTCTCAATTGACAATGGTAGACTTAAAGGTAAAACGACGAGAACAGAATCATACTTTTTACCTTTGTCACAGGGAACTATTTCACTCCTGGGCCATTGTCACACTGCGGTGATTCACAGAAGAATGTAATGCTTAATGAGCCAAATATGAAGATAATTATGCCAGTTATATTTGGGACACACACACAAAATAACAGACCGTATTTGTAGACTCTTTATGAACACTCTAGGGCAAGGAGAGAAAAGAATTTCTTTTTTAATAGCTACACTGGATTTTACTATGACTAAATATCTTTGAAGTAACACATTGCTTTTCTGCCCAATTAAAACAAACAAACAAAAAAAAATGTTGAAGAGTTAAAAGAGTGCATTCTTAATTTCTAAAAGGAATTTCTGCTCTGAAACTAATTTTGTCCATGTGACCATCCAAGTGAATAATCAGATATCTTTTTTTTTTTTTTTAAGATTTTATTTATTTACTTGAGAGAAAGAGCATGCACACAAGCAGGGGCAGGAGCGAAGGGAGAAGCAGATTCCTTGCTGAGCAGGTAGCCTGACCTGGGCTGGATCGTAGGCCCTCAGGGATTATGACCTGAGCCAAAGGCAGATGTTTAACCAACTGAGCCACCTAGGCACCCCAGACCTGTCATTCCTTAAAAATTATCTACTAATATAGCAGTATCTCTTCATAGCAGTTTTTGTTTGTGAAGTTACGTTTTAGATAAACCTACCCAACAATGCCATCATAATTACAAGTTAAACATAGGTGTTTATTTATTTGTTTATTTATTCATTTGACAGAGAGAGAGAGAGCACACAAGCAGGGCGAGCGGCAGAGGGAGAGGCAGATGCAGGGTCCCTGCTGAGCAGGAAGCCCGATGTGGGGTTCAATCCCAGAACCCTGGGATCATGACCTGAGCCAAAGGCAGACACTTAACCAACTGAGTCTCTCAGGTGTCCCTTAAAATACGTCTTAAGTCACAAAATGACTCGAAGAAGGAAACCGTTCTAGATCTATTTAATATAATTTGTTTAATATAGATCTGTTTTAGACAGTATTGGTAGATACCAATTGGTATCACTAATTGGTAAATTCTATTAATCAGGTCTCTACAGCAAGTATTCAGAGCAAGGGCAAAACTCGGTATGACACTATTTTGAAGAGAGGCGCTTAAGAAAAGTACTTTGTAGGGACATTTGGGTCATCCTTGTTATGGAAAGGGCAGAAAGGGGCAGAGTGGTTCAAATCTATCTTAGTAATCTTTGTGTGTTAATGATAGAAAACACTATCGAGATCATCCCACTTAACTCATTTCAGGGAGAAGAAAAATGCCAATCATAGAACCTATGTAACTTTGCCACATTTACTCAACTAGCTAATGATGAAGTCAAGGTTTAGGGAACTAGAAACACAGCTCTTAATAGAATTCTTTCTGCCATCTGAAACCAAGATTCAAATGAAAAAAACCTGACATTTAAGCCCAAAGTTACCTTAAAGTATTTCTTTCCTCCTAGCTGAAACTTCCTGTCTTTGCATAAACACCTTTCGGGGTAAAAATATGCGAAGGCATTTCAGGAACTGGTTGAAATGGCAGAGCTCATTGTAATCATCTTTGCAAGCTCTCAGAGTTCTGGGAGGGCTCCACTGATCAGAAAAAGGGCAAGTGAAACATCGCTCTTTGAGGGAATTTAGATTTGGCTCCACATGAGAGCTCATCAAAGACTAAAAGAATTGAGTTTAGATCAGATTACTGCCAAGTGGGTGCACAACTGATTAGAAAAATGATTCCTAAAATCTGATTTTAGACATTCAAGTATGACACCAATTCCCTAAAGCATTGTCACAGAATTTATTCCAAAAATAATCTTTGAACAAAGTAAACATACTTAAATGTTAATTTCTAGAATTAGCAGATATTACATGAGGATATTAGGATTAGTAAAGCATACAATGTGTCACATTTTGGGGGCTGGGTCATGAGGTCACAAAATGTCAGACTTCGAATATTCAAACAATTATGCGAACTGTTCCTCAAGGCATCTCAGGTTCAATACCTAAGGGAGGTGCATAAAGCTGATCATTGCTTTAATTTTAAAAAACATTTTGATTAAGGCTGGGTTATAGAGAGTTTGTTCATTAAGGTGCTGATGAGACCCAATTTAGATAAGTGTGTAACAACGTTAGAGCAGCTGCTTAAAATACCATGTTACTTTTACAATTTTGAAAAATGGACACAGATGCAAAGAGAAAGACAGATTTAAAAAAGGCAATGGGGATGTTTCAGAAGGTAGAAAGATCTTACTACACAAGGATGGATACACATATACATAATACATATCATGGCTTATATATATATCTTATGTTTTAAGATTCAAATGGGATTTCAAATAAAATTCTCAACAACCAAACCATTCATGGGGTTGGAAATCACAGCGTTAGGATCAACAGCTCTTAATCTCTACAAGGAGCCACTGGGAGAAATTTGAAAAGACTGAGCATTTCTTAGCTTCTATATCTTTCTCCCTCTCTAAACTAGTTCAGTTTACCTCTCTGTGTCATTGATGCAATTCCTCTTCTATAACAGGAAAACAACCAAAATTGGGTTTCAGGTAGTCATTTTTCTAAAAGGAATTTGTTCCTCCCCCATGTAATTTTTTTTTTTTTTTAAAGATTTATTTATTTTAGAGCAAACGAGCAGGGTAAAAGCAGAGAGAGAGAGGGAGAGGACCCCATGCAGACACCCTGCCAAGCCTGGAGCCTGACTTGGGGCTCAAGACCACAACCCTGGGACAATGACCTGAGCCAAAATAGGAAGCTCAAGGGACCAAGCCACCCAGGTGCCCCTCCCCCTCGCAGTTTTAGCCTTTTTCTCTCAGGTCACCTCTTACCCTCACCTATCCCTCCTTTGCTATTCCCTCTTAAAGAGTAAAACAGAACAAAATAAAACAAAATCCTTCCTTTTAGGAAAAAAACAATGCTTTCCCCCTTTTTTTTCTACTACAAAACACTTCAGATCTGTATAACCCAAATCTCACTAACATGCTAATCCATAGGCCACCTCTACCGGATGTTACCCCTTGTCCCTCCCTAGCAGTCTGAGGGAATAGAAATAGTAAAAACATATGGTCCCACGAATAGCAAGTGCACTATCTCCTTCAAAAGATAGAGAAGGGGGCCACTCAGTGAAGCCTCTGCCTTTGGCTCAGGTCATGGTCCCAGGGTCCTGGGATCAAGCCCCTTATTGGCTCCTGGGTTGGCGGGAACCCTGCCTCTCCCTCTCCTTCTGTCCCTCCCCTCTGATCATACGCTCTCTTTCATGCACGCTCTCTCTCTCAAAATAAATACAAGTAGTTAAAAAAAGGGTAGAGAAGGCTGAATTCAGATTATTAATATTTGGTTCTTGATGCATATAAACATTTCAGTAGTAAGCAATGGTTAAAACAACACGCATAGTGTGAACACAAGGGAAGCAGCATGGAAAAAAAGGAACGTTCGTCTCATCCTCAGGAAACAGAATATTCCCAACACCGTGGCTCCGTGTTCCCCTCTGACAGGACGTCCTGTCTGAAATGCACTGTTAACAACCACTCTATGCTATATTTTTCTTCTTTTCCTTTTTTCAGCTCACTCCCTCCTTTAGGTTTATGGTTTTACCCTACGGGAATGTAACCGTAGACAACATTCTGTTTACTTGTTTTTGAGCTTCATAAAAATCACAATAGAGTACATGCATTCTTTGGACTCCTTTTAAAATATAAGTATCTTTGAGATAGAATTCCTATACAATAAAATGCACCCACTTCAAGTGGATAATTCAATGGTTTTAACCACCACTGCAATCTAAGTTTGCTTTGTTTTTTTGAAATGGGTTCCCTGACCAACATGGGACTAAAACTCATGACTGAGATCAACAGGGACATGCTTTACAGACCAAGTCAACCAGACACCCCCACGATCTAAGCGAAGAATGTTTTCGTCACTTCAAAAAGAAATTTTTTAAAATTTTTTTTTAAAGATTTTGTTTATTTATTTATTTGACAGACAGAGATCACAAGTAGGCAGAGAGGCAGGCAGAGAGAGAGGAGGAAGCAGGCTCCCTGCCGAGCAGAGAGCCCGATGTGGGGCTCGATCCCAGGACTCTGGGATCATGACCTGAGCCGAAGGCAGAGGCTTAACCCACTGAGCCACCCAGGCGCCCCTCAAAAAGAAATTTTTATACCCATTAGCAGTTCTAGTCCTTCTCTGCCCCGGCAATCACTAATATGTTTCGCGGCGTTTCCGTAGTGTAGTGGTTATCACGTTCGCCTCACTAATATGTTTCTGTTTGTATGGATTTTCCTATTTGGGACATTTTATATTAATGAAATCATATAACATGAATTGTGACCACTTCTCTCATTTAGCAGCATGTTTTCAATCTTCATCCATACTGTAGCGTTCCTCAGGGTTCCCTTCCTTTAAATTATCAAATACATACCATAGTTTATTTTTCTTCATTCATTGGTTCAAGGGCCTTTGGGACATTTTCACTATTATTAATAATGCTGCTCTGGATATTCACAAACACTTTTTGTGTGGAAATACGATTTCTCTTTAAGATTTTAATTTACCTAGTTGACAGAGGGAGATCATGAACAAGGGGGAAAGGGCAGAGGGAGAAGCAGGCTCCCCCCTGAGCGGGGAGCCCGATGCAGGACTCAATCCTAGGACCGTGGGAGCATGACCTGAGCTGAAGGCAGACACTTAAACAACTGAGCCACCCAGGTGCCCTGTGTGGACATAGGAATAAAATTGATGGGTCATATGGTAACTAGGCTTAACTCTTTGAGAAATAGCTATTTCTCGCATACTGTCCACATCATTTTACATTCCCACCAACCACATTCCAAGGTTCAAATTTCTCCACATTCTCTTCAAAACTTACAATCTTTTTTTTTTTTGATGATAGCCATCCTCATGTGAGTGTGAAGCCTTAGCTGATTATGGCTTTGATTTGTATTTCCCTAATGGCTATGGATGTCTAGCATTTTTCATATGTTTATTGGCCATTTCTGTTCTTCTGATTGCTTTTTGCACTCAGCATTGTTTTTAAAAATCCATCCTTGTCAACACATGTGGCTGGAGATCATGCCTTTCACTGCAATATTCTATTGCGTGAATATATCATGATTTACTTATCCATTCTCTTGTCAATGGCCATTTCACTTTGTTTCCTTGTGCTCAGCTAGTGAAAACAATTCTGCTGTGAACTTACTTTACAAATCTTCTAGCATACTCTAGATAATCACATCATCCCCCTATTATCAACTAAATAAATGCCTAATAGTAAAAAATGCCTTTGTGTACCACACCCAAACCCCTAACTAGCCAACCAAATAGGCTATACGCTTGGGAGAAGTCTGAAAGACTGAGCATTTCTTAGCTCCTATATATGTAATCCAACCACCCAATACTGTTAGTGCATGATGTGTACTGAGTATACATATTTGTTCTAACTTTTGAAGGCTTGCTCAGAAGGAGCGAATATCTATTTCCTAAACAAAGCAAGAGATATATACATATTGATACATAAGTATAAATTCAGAAAGTCATATATAAAAATTATGAAGTAATACAGTCAGCCCTGTTCAAGGCCATCACATTTTTAAATTTTGAGCCATTAAAGAAAAAAAAAGATATGGATCAATCTGAAAAATCCTTGATTAGAACTACACAAATGACCTAGGGCAAGAAGTCCTAGGAGCACAACTTAAGAGACTAGACTTACGAAGTCTAAAGGGAAGAAAACCCTTCAGATCAGCATATGGGAACATACAGTTATTTCAAGGGTAGAGGCAAGTAGTTGGTCTTCCTCACTTGTGGAGAAAAAAAAAAAAAGAGAGAGAAAGAATGGGACTTCAATTAGAAAAGATTTTAGGTAGGGGTGCCTGGGAGGTTCTGTGGGTTAAAGACTCTGCCTTTAGCTCATGTCATGATCCCAGGGTCCTAGGATCAAGCCCCAAATCAGGCTCTCTGCTCAGCAGGGAGCCTGCTTCCTCCTCTCTCTGCCTGCCTCTCTGCCTACTTATGATCTCTCTCTGTCAAAGAATAAATAAATAGATAAAAATCTTAAAAAAAATTTTTTTAAATAAATAAATAGAAAAGATTTGGGGTCAAATGCTATGAAAAATTTTCCAACTCTAGTGTTCTGAGATACTAAAACATGTAACCCAAGGATCCATGGACTCCTACTGAAGCAGGACAGAAGGGAGACCAGGCAGACAAGTTAACCAAAGGAAAGCCATTTTGGTTTTAGGCTGACCCTTAACCTGAAAGTCAGCAGGTCATAAAAAGAATCACAAGATCTGGCTCACAGAAAACTGCAAGACCTCACTTCCTCTCGAAGTAAAGGCCATATAGGCTGGACATTCCTAAAATTGCTCTCTGTTGGTAGTTACACAACCCTAAGACAATGGAAAAACTCACCACTCAATGTAATGACAAACCCAAAGTTAACCTCCCTATATAGTTAGCTAATTAAAAAAAAAAACAAAAACAAAAACTTATAAAACTCTTCATTTGAGGCAAAGGGGGGTTTCCTCCTATCCATCTGAGAGGAGACGTTGTGACTTTGTCTATGGAGTAGCCCCTTTCTTACTTCTCTACTTAATAACTCTTTGTCCCTTTCTCAAATGGCTTCCTCTTGAGTTCTTTCTCATGCAAAGCCAAGAACGCTCTTGGTGAGGGGTGTAATGGCCCCCATCTTGAGGGTTTGGCCCATCCAGCATCACGAGTCTGGTAATTTTTCAAAGAGTAAAGAGAAAATTTCTAAAAGAACTTAAATTTAGCACTGATCATAGGGAGAGGGGTGCATTATGTCAAATACACTCAATTCCTTTGACCATTCCTTCCTTTGGAGTATATCATTTAAAAGACTCTGCCTAGCAACCAATTTCTGTTAAGTAATAATTTCTCCCACTGTTTTTTAATTAGAGACATAGAGAAATTTCTACCAGGACACGAGCCAAAATAAGCATGCATAAATATGGTCTGGATATTTTCTAGGCAAAAAGTAAAATCAATATACACATCTACTGTGAGTAGAACTAATAAATCAAGTAAAGCATATTTGTGAAATAGGATACTATACTGAAATAAGAAGGGACCACTGATCTGTCAACATGGAAAAATCTTAGCATATAAGGAAAAAGCAAACATGTTACATAAGAATATATCTGTAGGATTCCATGTTTATAAATTTTATAAAACATAACCATATAGCAATACAATAAATATTACTCACAAGTACATAAATGTATGCTAAAATATAAAAATAAAATAGAAGGATATTAAATTGCCAAGAGAAAGTGCTCCTAAGGAAACAGAGGTATGAAAAAAAAAAGTACTTTGATTTTTATCTATACTGTTTATTTCTCTTGTAAAAAATACACCAAGCAAATATAGAAAACTAATACCACTTAATAAATAATAGCTTAAAATAACCAAGGTTAAAAATAGGTATACATTTTTATTGTATTATTTTAAATCCTCAGACACCAATCAGAATCTCTGATTAATCCATTATTCCCAGTGTAACCCTACTGAATTTCAGAAGTTCCAACCCAAATCAGAAAAATTTTCATAAAGCTTTGTTAAACACTGGAAATAGTGTGCTTTCCCCAACTGCTCCACAACCCCATGGCATCCTAGGTTAAAGTCAAGGGGACAAGAAAGCTCTCTTACATATCTGCAGCTCTGGAACAGCACAGGTCTATGTACAAACAGGTAATCAGACTTTCCTAATCTCATTTCCTGCTCTTTAAAAATAAAAGGAAACAAACAAGCAACCAACCAACACATTGCCAATTTTTAATTAACTCCCATGTCAGGATTTGCTCTGTTACAGAGTTACCATGACACCGGCAAGAGGTAGTTCCTTCCTTTCCATTCTTTTCTACCCATACATCTGGTTCCCAAATTCTTTGAACAAGATTGCATGACAACCTGGATGCTGTATCAACTGCCTAGCTACCCCGGTCAGAGAAATCAAAGAGAAGCACATCCATGAAGATGGGACAGAAACTTTGGTTTTGGGGGAGAAGAGAAGACAAAGTTTTGGAAAAGTAGGTAAAGAGGGAACAAAATCTATCAGCTACAAAAAGGCTAAATGACCTCAAAATCCTATTCCTACTGCTTTTTAAATTACTGTACTGAGATAACCATAAAGGCAGAGGAAAGAATGTAGATCTCTTAAGAGGGTCAAGTGAGAACAGTGGAACCACACATAAAACATTTCTCTATTACCTCTTTCATTTTAAAATTTGGGTAAATTTTGAATTTTACTTGATATATCTAGCTAATGAAAACAAACAAAAAATGGTCTTGAATTTTTAAGTAAAATTAATGTTCCAAAAAGATGATTCCTCCTCCATTTGCACATTGCTTGTACCCAGGATGGTATATGTCTTCTTGGAAAGCACAGAATAGGCAAGCAAGGATATTCACTGGATTTGTACCCAGACAGAGGAAGGAAGAAGGAATCCAGAGGCTGAGCCTGAAGGGAAAGCTCTGGGAAGGTACACCTGGGAGCGGACACAGAGAGGATGGGAGAGCTGAAGGACGTACGGTCAGCTTTTCCATCCTGTGTCTTGGGTACACCCCTCGTGAACATTGTGTTTCCATCAGTTGACAATGCTATAAGGACAGATTATGGCTTCTAGAAGATTGTTGAAGCCCTCAGCCCACCAGTGGCTCTGCCAGTAGACAGACCAACAGGAAATGACAAGTCAGGTCACCTTACTGAGCAGAGGCAAGTACAAACATCCGGTACAAAGTGGAGTAGGTTTTCAGAAGAAAATACACATAACTCCGGAGCGAGGCTATCACATCCACATAAACAACCTAACAAAATGCTCTTAAAGATCAAATCCATCTTATTCTAGATTTGTATACAACTGACGAGAATTTAAGAAAAAAAAAGAAAAAAAAATAAGCCGAAAGATTCCACAAATAAAGTCTATGACGTGGTCTGAGTTCACCAAGGCATTATTTCCAGCTGCATGCTTCAGGAAAGCTTTTTGGAGAGAGTAGAATTTGTATTAGGTCCTGATGGGTAGTTAGAATGAAAATTTGATCAATAGGATGAGAAACAGCATGAACTAAAGCATGGCAATTTAGGTAATTTTCAAGGAATATGCAGGAAACCACAGTTGGGCTTGACTGGCTTGCAGGGTTCAGAGGATAGAAGAAAATAAGATAGAAAATCCAAGACAGGGGCTCATTATCCAGGGACATGAACGCAGGCCATGAATGTTAGCCCTTTCTCTGGAGGTAACTGAAAAGTCCTGATACACCCTGGCAAAAACCAGGTTTCAGAAAAAAAATTCTCTGACAGCAGCAATATTATTGTTACTTATGATGTCCATAAAGGGTTTGAAGAAACAAGGGAAAAACAGTTTCATAATTATTCTGACAGTTTAAAAGGTTGCTGCCATTATGCATGGATTTTTGAAATCTGTTTTTGTTGACTGCACAGACGATGCTGGCTATACAGCTAACAAACTACAGAGGGATATAAAACTCAGTGCAGATAGTCAATTACTTGAACCTGAAATCAAACGACAATTACATTTATACCCATGCACCAGTGCCTCTCCTTCGTTCCATTTACCGGGAAGATGAACAACAATAATTTCAGGCAATTAATTCAGATCTTCGGCAAGGCCACAAGAGTTTTGCTGAACAAAGAATACTGTTGCAGCATAAAAAGAAAACGTCAGCTGCCACGTAGCAAGTTGAAAAGCGTGTGCGCACGCATGCGCTCGTTGGCGCAAACACACGTTTCCGTCATCGAAACTAGTCTTTTGGAAACTGCCCCTAACCACCAGAAATCCTTCCACAGCTCCATAGACACTTTTGCAAGCTGGACTCTGATATTAGGGTAGTAGTTTCATTAGGGACCTCTCACTTCCAAAGATCCACAGTATAAACTTTCAAAGCCGGCAACATAATCCTTCTCATCAAATATTTGGGCGACAGGTGGAAAATTGTTCTGCCAGCTGAAGAAGACAAAATCCATTCCTTCTGGCAATTTTCTGCAATGAAAACTCCAGAAATGAATGTGCAATAACTTGTGGAAATAAATTTCAAATATTATCACACAAAAGCAGTGTGCTCAAAATCTCTAACTGTAAACTAACTCCCGCTTATCTGAATTTTAAAATGTTGATTTCTCTTTGTGTTTGAATTGCCACTAAGGAAAGAGAAAATATTTTCAGATATTAAAAAAAAAAAAAAGCCAAAAGAAATGGTACATTCAAAGTAAAGCCATGTTGAAAGCCTTCCGAGGCTAGTGGCATCTCTTGGCCCGAATGCGAGGACCAAAGATCATTTTCCACCATCACCTTATTCCTAGAAACCATGAGATTATCCCCTCTGATTGGAATGCTGTACACAAGCCAGCCTGGAAATGTATGTTGGGCTTTGAGTCTTCTTGGATGGTTACAGTGACTTCCATCTGCTCTGGGAGGCAGAGATGGATCACGAACATTCTGATAATGTCTCCTTTAAAGGTTTCTCTCAAAGACCCTCATTTGCTCACTCCCTAACCATAGAAGAGCCTGGCAGATGGGTATGTGATGGCTTGGGGAGGCTAAACGGGTTTGTAGCAAGTTAATGACAGAGAGACGATTGCACGTAAGCACTCTGGGTCTTCAGTCTTGCCCATGAACTGTTCAACCATTCTTTCCTGCATGGGGTTTATGCATGTCAGTTCATGTGGCTGCTGAGATGTAAAACGGATTCAGTTGGAGAACAGGAAGGCAATAAGGATTCCAGTATTAAAACACTGTACCGAACAGCTTAATTTAATTTATTCTTGTTTATTCAGAAGACTCTCCCCGCCCCCCACTTTATACCAATAGATTTTTAGGTGGCTTGTTTTTGTAACAATAACCAATTAATTCCAATTTACTTAGCTGGAGTTTTACAAAATCCACTGATGAAGTGTATTTTTCTAATAGCTTAAAAATGGTAAAGAGTGTAAACAAAATGACCAGTTTAATACATTAGTTTTAAAAAGCAAACTCTTTCCCTAGATTTTAGAAGAACCCATTTAATAAAACAACCCTCATACACGCCATTCAGGCATTCAAAAAACAGTATCTTTGATGCTTTCTCTGTGTCAGGCACTGTGCTAGGAGTGGTATTTCAGCAGTCAAAGATGACAAAAATCCTTCCCCTTCAAGCAGATGTTCTTAGGGGGAGATAGACAATAAATATGTTTTTACCAGTTTAAAAATATACAGCATATTTGATGATAAAGTGTCATGTTGAAAAATAGAGCAGGTAAGAGGGATTAAAACTCCTGGGTTAGGGGGAAGCACAATTTACAATAACATGGTTAAGGAGGGTTTAGGAAAGCAAGGGAGATAAGAAAGCATATGGATTATTAGCCAAGTATATTTAAGTTATACAAAAGAGCAAGTGCAAAGGTCCTGAGGTGAGAATATGGCTGCAATACTAGAGGAACCATAGGCAGCAAATGCAGAGGAAGCTGTGTATGGGGGGGAAGAGTGGGGAATTTGAGTCTGAGGGAGGGGACAGAGTTTCTAGACAAAAGTGCCATAATCCCACTTTCTTCACTCAGTTCAGACGTTACCTTCCTCTGAGGCCTACCCTGACAACCTTATTTAATACTGCAACCTGTGCGGTCTTCATTCTCAGTTCCTCATGTTCTAATCTGCTCACTTCTTACCCTATAGGCCTTTCCACCTTCTGTCATCCTGCATTCCTGATTTAAATATACACTGTGTATTCCCAGTCTCCTCTACTAGAAAAGCCCAATATATCAAGGCAGGGACATGTATCCAGCTGGCTCAAAGAGGAGTCCCAGATACCTACACGAGGCCCTGGCACTCAGTAAGTGCTTAGCAAGGCTGTGAATCCTGTCAGTTGTTTTGTGTGATCCACGGAGGTCTTTAAAATGCCAAGAATGAATCTAGAACAGCTCTTGCAAACTTCTATATTTTGGGGCAGCTGGGTGGCTCAGTTGGTTAAGTGTCTGCCTTCAGCTCAGGTCATGATCCTAGGGTCCTGGGGTTGAGCCCGACATCGGGCTCCCTGCTCAGGGGGTACGCTGCTTCTCTCTGCCCCTTCCCTTGTTCATGCTGTTTCTTAAGTAAATACAATCTTAAAAAAAAAAAAATTCTATATTGTGAATACTAAAGGAAAATTCTGAGAAAGTGGGTGCTACAAAGAATAATGTTTTATCACCCAGATTGACAGGGGAGGAGACAGGAAAGGGAGGAATGAGTTGTTATGAGAAGGAAACTAAAATAACACATTTGCCAGTGTTTCCCTTCAAGACTGTTATACCCTCCCAAGTTCAAGAAATGGCTCTTTGTCAAATTATTAGAATCCTATCTAATAATTGGCCAGGGAAGAAATGTAATTTAAATTCTTCTTAGTAAATCTAATTAGTTTTCTTATAGATAATGGTAAAATTTTCTAAGAACCAACAAGAATGCAGCCAGGTAACTAATGAAGCAACTGCAGACCAGATTGCTCTTTTTGGGTCTTAATACAGAAAGACAATCCTTTCTATATTCATTTTTTCTAGGGGAATACGTGTCTTTGAGTAATAGACCTCGGAATGCGTGGCGAGTCGAGGCTCAGCCAAATACAGACATCTGCAACCCGGTCTCAAGTTCAATAATTTACTAGCCATATATATTTTATAGTAAACAACCCTTCATTGTATACCCTAATTAGAAATGATGATCCTTTATCCTGATATGGAGAGTTCAGCAACGTAAAGACGGGGGAAGGAAAAAATGTGAAGCTAGTGAAAAGACTCCTGTTTTTCAAGGACTTCAGAAGCCTCCGTTCCACATGGAGTCCATGTATCTCCACTCAGGAATCTAGAACTCTTTATTTACATGATGCTATGAAGTGGGAAAGTTACTAAGTTTCTTTTTTAATTTATACATTATAATTGTAATGTAGCATACCATAGTTGATATCCATTAGCTGATATTCTAGGAGGATAAGGTATTTTGGCCAGGTATGTTTCCTTGTTAGAATTATATTTAAGTCTTATTCCAACTCTGAGATACTAATCCCACCTCAATATACTTTATTTTTTTAAATGCGTTTTTTTTTTTTTAAGATTTTATTTTATTTGAGAGAGAGAGGGAGCATGAGAGGAGAGAGGTCAGCAGAAGAAGCAGACTCCTGGCCGAGCAGGAAGTCCACTGTGGGACTTGATACCAAGACTCCAGGACCATGACCTGAGCTGAAGGCAGTTGCTTAACCAACTGAGCCACCCAGGCGTCCCTCATCTCAATTGAGCTCTCCATAGCATACTGTCCATCTCCTACTGGAGTACATCACCGCCTCCAAAGACCTCTCTCTCTTTCTCTCTCAAATGGCCAGATACTCAGAAGGTTCTGGCAGTGGTTAAGGCAACCAGCTCTGGAGTCATAGCATGGATTCAGATCCCCACCACGACCACTTACTACTGGGACCTTCAATAATTAACTCCCATGAACCTCTGTTTTCTTACATGTAAAACAGGTGTAAACACAGAACTTTCTTCCTAGCGTGGTGGTGGAAATGAAGAACCAAACCCCAGAAAACGCTTCTTATTGAATGATACTGAAGTCTACATTGTTGGTATTACTGTCATTAACTTGGCTCTGCACACTGGTTTTGAGCTTCTGAGGGCTAACTGGAGATCATGGTAACTAGAATTCTTTAAGACTTCATTTTAGTATTTTCTTGGCATTTCAGGATTTTGCTGAACTTCATGTAGCTAAGTAGAGGGAAAGATCAGGGTTCGGTGAAAGAGGAACTCTCTTGCCCTGACCATAAGATCGAATCTAGAAATCACTTTTGAGGGGGTAAGTCCCTGAAAGCTTGGTTTTCTGAAGAGTGGTGGATTCTCTTACAAAGGCAGGAGACCCAGAATGGACGAATTTTGGGTCTTGCTAGTTGGGATTCCAGTTAGTGAAGGCTTTGCTATATAATTGGCCTTTCCTTCAATTAGTCTAAATTAGTAAATTTTACTATACATTTGTTACTGTCAAGAAGGGATTAATAATTAAAGTGTGACATTATATAAATACCAGACATTGATTTATGTGTGTCATCTTTAGATTCTCTAGTACATATCAATTTCCCTTTTTTAAGTCCTTCATCGTGACAAGAGCACAGAATAGGTAAGGCGATGGGAGAACTTTCATGGTACCTATGGAAACCACTTAAAAAAAAAAAAAAAGGCAAAAACCACCTTAGAAAAGCAAGGGGACTGATTCCAATTTATAGCATGACTTGTCTCAATGCTGGGCAAGTGGTCTGCATTTGAGCTTACTGGTGGGGCTACGGGGGTGTGAGTCACCTGTCTACTGGGCTTAGGGCATCGTCATGGGGCACGGGTTTTAAGAAGCAATCTGGCACATCCTCCTCAATGAAGCTTTATTTTCCCTAAACAAGTCAGAGCCAGGAGGTGATAAGTGCTTGGAGGTGCTGAAAACATGAAGCCCACAACTGGTGATGGCTGTTTTAACAAAGGAGCTGGTGAGAAAAGATGAGGAACGTATCCAGTGCAGGAAAGAAGTCCAGCATGTGATATGTCCCAGGGTCTCCAAGAGCCTTTTTGCCTCCCCCAAGCCCAATAAAAAGGACTGCCCTGGAAAGCCAGGTAAGCTGAAGATCTTCGTATGGGATCCAGGTTGACCTTGTCTTCCCTTCCTTGCTACGGGGCCTTTGCAATCAGTATCCTTTCCTGGACTTCCCGCTTCGCACTTCTTGGCCCTGGTACGCCAGCCATGGAAGGAAGAGGCCAGGCCTCTCACCCGTCTTCCCACGACCACATCTATCCCCTGACAGAGCCACAGGAAAGAAAACGACTGTGCTCCCCCTGTGACTCTGATACTCTCTCCTGCCCCGAACTCCATCCCGCATATCTATGCTCCCTCCCCATGTCGACACAGTTTCTGAGTATAGGCCTTCATTCCACGACATAATAAAAAGTATGGGGAAAGAGCAAGTGCCAGCAGTCAGCTGCCCCTGAATGTGGATGATATCAGTTCGTGAGGGGCACATGAAGCCTCCTGAGAGGCTCATCTATGAATGAGCATTTTAGAACATTTTAGAACCTTGAGGAGTGGCAGTGAGACGGGATGAAAATAAATTAATTTTACATTTTATTTAGACATTAGTTTTTGGTTTTGTTTTTAAAGGCAGAGAGAGCAAGAGTGAGTGGGGGAAGGAGGGCTGGGCCGGAGGAGAGAGAGAATCTCAAGCAGGCTCCATGCTGGGTGTGGAGCCCAATGCAGGGCTCGATCCCATGACCCGGAGATCATGATCCGAGCCGAAACCAGGAGTCAGGCGCTCTACTGACTGGGCCACCCTGACATTAGCTACGACTACTAAACTCGTACTATTGTTTTAAGTGTTAAACTGTGCTCACTAAATCAAACCTGAGGCACCCACATGGCTCAACTCCATTTTCTGAAGCTGACAGAAGTCTGCCAGTTGCCTCCAGCTCATTTCTGGACGGCAAACGAAGCCCTGGGCTCACCCTCTCAGCTCCAGGTTAGCTGATCACCAGTGTGTGGAATTAAGGGGCTCAGGGCTTCAGGGGCATTCGGAGAGACACAGCCCCCACCCTCGGGCCCCTAGCCATCTATCAAAATTTGTTTCCTGCCATTTTGCCATTTTCTTCTCTAAAATCTTGTTGAGGAGAAAGCTGACGAGACGTGAAGCCAGTTTCTACTTTCCAGCAGGACTTCAAAAAGGGTGCAGTTTGTCTCGGGAGGCCTCCCTCTTGACTTGCCTACGTAGTAATGACAGAAGGAGACAGGTGCAGCCGCTTAGCACCAACCCTCCCCATTTTTGTTTCCTCATGGGTCTCTGAAGAGAAGGACCATCTTTGTCATCAGAAAACTCCTGGTGCTCTGATAAAGTCAAAATGTCAGGCCCTCAGTTAACAAGGATAATTAAAAAAATTGAAATGATCTAGACGGAGGCCAGAGTTTTAACGTTTCTTCCTAGCTGCTTCTGAAAATAGCCATTCCCTTTAAAAGGAACAGACAAAAGACCCTCCAAAGTCACCACAGTTAGAATGCACTGGTGTCCAAACAGTGAGGTTAACAGGGATGTCAAGACGCCAGGACGTTCCTAGGGGCAGTTTCTAACTTTCAAAGCATTCCTACATGCTTCAACCCTTTCATTTCTTATAAGGGCTCTTGGGGGGGGGGGGGGGGTTGCCATGATTAACCTCGTTTTACTGAGGAAGAAAATTCAAGACATTGGCCATCTCAGGACCAGCGAGCGACAGAGCAAGGGCTTCTGACTTTAGGCCCCGCACTAGTCCATGAAAGCCCAGCTTCTGCAACCTACTCAGTTCTGAGAGCAAGGTTTCTACAGTTTTTCTGACTCCTCTTTTATGAGTCAACCAAGGACCGCTGACAATTTCCCAATCTACCAGATTGTACTGTCACAGTCCTCCGGCACCTATGCCACGAAGCCATTCTTATTACAGAGTGAAGGACAGACTCCCTCTAAAGGCCCCAATAACCATATTATTTCACCTGTGCTGCGGGTCTGTCAACGGGGATTGATGAGAAGGGAAATGAGGATGGAGATGGGCCCCAAGGACTCACCCCTACAAAAACACCGTCGAAGGGCATGAATTCATCTGTCACACATGAGGCTGAAAAGCCAGAATGACACTAAATAAATCAGCTCAAGCAATGTGGTCCATCTCATATAGTCATAGAGGGTGACAGCTCTTTTCCAAGAGCCCTGACCCACAAAGTCACACGTGTCCCATTCTGGATTCACAGGTCACTTCCAACTCAGTCCTTAGATGCCTACAGAGTCACGAGCTCGTGCTGGACCACACAGCTGTCCTGTTGTGAACCCTCCGTTCCACAATATCCCCCTGCAAAGACTGAATCAGCAGTCTCAGACTCCAAAGAGATGCATGCGCTACCCAAAGCAAATGGGTCTATGAATCACAGTGTAAGGAAGAGTTTTAAATTGTGAGCCCGGGGCGCCTGGGTGGTTCAATGGGTTAAGCCTCTGCC
Organism: Mustela nigripes; assembly: GCF_022355385.1. Classification (NCBI taxonomy): domain Eukaryota; kingdom Metazoa; phylum Chordata; class Mammalia; order Carnivora; family Mustelidae; genus Mustela; species Mustela nigripes. The sequence goes on along the minus strand of NC_081574.1, from coordinate 31,542,756 downwards.
TTTGGCTCAGGTCATGATCTCAGGGTCCTGGGATCGAGCCCCACATTGGGCTCTCTGCTCAGCAGGGAGCCTGCTTCCCCCCTCTCTCTGCCTGCCTCTTTGCCTACTTGCGTTCACTCTTTCTGTCAAATAAATAAATAAAATCTTTAAAGAAATTGTGAGCTTTAGGGCCAACCACAGTAGTTCAAAGATAGGCTCATCATTCTAACTGTGATCTTAGGTATACTATTTGAATTTTTGCAGTCAAATGCTCTACTACTGAGCTATACCCCTTACTATTTGAATTTTTGAATCTCGGGTTCTTTGTGACGCTAAGTCTACCTGTATCTCTAGTGGATACTACTGTTGACTAATTTCTTCCTCCTTTTGAAGATAAACCCCATCTTGTACTCTCCTTCATGAGGCTCTGCAATTTCTTATGCCAATCAGAAAAATTCCAAGCCATTTGCCTTACCAGTAATAGGCACCGGAAGCGATGTTGACCATTGAGATGTGAATGGCAGGATGCTAGGGCACTTTGGGATTTAAAAAGATACGGGTGCCTAGGTGGCTCGGTGGGTTAAGCCGCTGCCTTCGGCTCAGGTCATGATCTCAGGGTCCTGGGAGCAAGTCCTGTATCGGGCTCTCTGCTCAGCAGGGAGCCTGCTTCCTTCTCTCTCTCTCTGCCTGCCTCTCAGTGTACTTGTAATTTCTCTCTGTCAAATAAATAAATAAAATCTTTAAAAAAAAAAAAAAGGAGCACCCAAGAAGAAAGGACCTTTTTTTCCCCCCTTCTACTAGACAATGCTATGTCTGGATGTGATGGCTAGAACTGTTATAGTGACCTTGTTACCAAAGGTAGAGCCAATCCGAAGTGAGACCCTGCTCACTGGGGATTACAGAGAATAAAATCCAAAAGAACTTGGTTTTCTGATATCCTTATTGAATGCTGAAGTAATAACGTATGTTGTGTCAAATAATCAATACCCTTATGATTTAGACGATCTGATCCAGGTCTTTGTCTACCACTTAAAATCGCAAGAAAGCATATTAAGCAAAAATAATGACACTATCTAACATCAAGAAATTTTTCAATGTAGAGTATTATTTGAAATGCTTCAGTATGTTAACTGACCTAATTATCCCAAGGACCCTCAGACTCTGTGAGGGAACAGCACAGGCAGGTTACAGCACCCGTTCCATTCATACAAGAGGGAACAGGAAAGTGGGCATTTGAGCACGAGAGGTCTGGGTCCAGAGCCAACACTGAGAATCTCTTTCCCTACCTAACATATATGCTCTCCTATGGGGTTAACAGGTTTAGCTTTAAAAATAAAGCCACCATATAGACCATTCCGCCTGTAAAGCTGAAGGTTTTCTAATATGCTGTTAATTCTGTTAACAACGGGTTCCATACGTATCCTGTACCATCGGGCCTCCTCACCCACTGCCATTGCGCATTCATGCCCTTACCACCTCTGTCTTTGAGCTTGTTACCCACACCGACCCTCACCACAAACCGCCCAATGGTGTTTTGATGGCCTACATCCCTACCCCAGGTCTGGTCTCAAATGAGCCCCACTTTTACCTGATTCTCTGTTTCGGGGTTTGTTTTGTTTTTTTAGCAAGTGTATGACAGTGTGGGCAAGGGAGGAGGGTCCGAAGGCAAGGGAGGGACAGAAGGACAGAGGACAATCTCAAGCAGACTCCGGCTGAGCATGGAGGTCGAACACAGGGACCGATCCCACGACCTTGAGATCACAACCTGAGTTGAAACCAACAAGCTGAGGCTCAACAGACTGAGCCACGCGGGGGCTGCTACACCTGATTGTCCAAACCAGCTCCCTTCCATTGGGAGTTCCCAATGCTGCATACCGCTGCTCACACCCCAATGTCATTCTTTCAAACCCCGATTCAGTTTCTTCAAGCCAGCCTACCAACATAGCTTCTGACTGTTCAGTTGTTCCAGGACCCATTTTGTTTTTCTCCAAAATAGTCCCATAATTTCCCAACATCCCTCTTCATTGTTCCCAAGGGATTTGATCCAAATCACCCCAAACAAGTTCCTGTCTTCACATGTTCACCCAGTCCAGAACAATGGCTCCTTTATCTTTTAGGCACATACGGTGTCAGGGAACTTGAGGGTAGAGATGGGTTGCTGGGTCCCGAGTCGGGAAGATGGGTTCTGTTTTACCACAAGGAAAAAAGCCACCAAAGATCCACTACACCAAATGAGTGATTTATAAGAACTCAGATGTCAGAGTCCTACCCCAGACTTAAGACAAGGTTTTTAGACCTAAAATGCTCAAGGATATTCCTTTTAAACCATTCCCCAGAAAATTCTGATGTGTATTAAAATCTAGGACTTTGGGGTAGCTGGGTGGCTCAGTGGGTTAAAGTCCCTGCCTTCGGCTCAGGTCATGATCCCAGGGTCCTGGGATCGAGCCCCAAATCGGGCTCTTTGCTCAGCAGGGAGCCTGCTTCCCCCTCTCTCTCTGCCTGCCTCTCTGCCTACTTGTGATCTCTGTCTGTCAAATAAATAAATAAAATCTTAAAAAAAAAAACAAAACCTAGGACTTTATCCTAACGGCCATAATGACCAGACGGGCCAACAAAATAGAGGGTTTGAATGATACCTGAACACTTTCACATGGTATTTAAGCCTGGGGTAAACCTGTCTCCTCTCCCTTCTCTTCCTTTGTTCTCATACAATTTACTGATTACATCCCACTTAGACATTTCTCCACCCTTTCCCAAGTAGATCATTAGCCCCGCAGTTGTATTTACAGGGACTATACCTAAAACTACTTTCGTCTTCCCAAAGTGGCTTAAGTACCAGGGGCCGAGACAGATAAAGGACCCATGACAGGCAATGCCCAAGTGCTCCCGCGGTTCAGTAACTCTTCATGATGCTATGCTCCTGTAATTTTGCCACATTCCAAATCTAAAACCGGAAACGTTACGTAACTGGCCCGAGGTCGCACAGCTGCTCATGGCCGATCCAGGATTGGATCCAGCCGTGTCGTTCCGGAGCGAGGGCCCTTTCACAACAGCGCGTCAATGCCAGAACTCCGTGAGAATTTTTCGGCAGTTACTGACTCACTCCAGCCAGCCAGCCCCATGAATGTGACACTCCCTCCCCGCAAACTGAATCGCACACCTTCCCCGGCCTGGGATGCCCTCCTGCCTTCATTATAGCTCTCTGCCTCTTATCCATCCTTTAAGGCCCGTGGTTAACAAAAGTCAGCCCCACACCGCAACCATTTCATGGGTTAAAATCAGAGGAGATAACGGTCCCGACTTTATAAGTTTCTTGAAATTTAAATTATATGTAAACGCTAATAAGCACTGGGCCGGCACGCGGCTAGCATGCATAGCGGGCAGCTATATTTAACGTTCTTCTCACTGGCTCACTCGCTTTCTTTAGATCTTAAGATAGCACGAGACACAAGGAGGCACTTCTAATACACGCTCTCGCAGGGTGATGATTCAGAGGGAGGAACACCAGGAGTGGGAGTGGGAATTAAGATTCTAACTCCCTTCCTATTAAGAAAACTTGCCGCAGAGCTTTTAAGCATTCTAATTAACAAAAACTTATGCTACTCATTACTCTTAATTTCTCCATAAGAGAATACAACTGTAGCACACACAGAGAGAGAACGACACAAAGTCTTGAGCTAGGTCACATCCTATCGGACACTTGCCAGCTTGTGATCTTGGGCAAGTCACTTTACCTGGATGTGAATGTTGGTGGCAGTGGCACCTTTGGTTGGGCCATGTTAGCAGATGTGTGAATTTTGGAAATGCTGCCAATTGCAGGCTCTGCTTAAGTCCTTCTGGGAAAAGGTAGGACACACATTTTTAACAGATACTGATGCTCGTGGCCTTTGGACCACACTTGCAGAAGCATAATTTCCTTATCCGTTAAGAAAGAAGTTAAAAATAACAGTATCTACATCAGAGTCTTTGTGAGAGTTCGTACAAAGCACCCGACCTTAGAAGGCACTAGGGGGCCCACGAATATACCATATGTAAATGAAGGCCAGTTATTAAACATGAGGACTAGGTCTCCGGGAGACTTCATCCAGGGTCCTAAGAACAGCCTGAAATTTGATCCTGCTCACACACAGCTGGGATAACTCTGCTTTGATCTGAATGGTACCTGCTCTTGGACTAGAGAGGACTTTTTATGGGCAGCTCTGGTCTCTAAGTTCACCCCCCACCCTGTTCTCTGAATGTTTTAGGTAAGTCCTGCCAGAACGTCCTGAGCCCGGTGAGACTGCAGAGAAATTAAGAGGGGTAACTTCCCATAAAGCAGGTCTCTATCTGGCTAAGAGAGACAAACACATTTACATGTACCAATGAGGATTAATAAGCTCATAAAACACTAGTGGTAGCTGAAAAGACAGTATCATCATCCCATGGCAGCCTCTTTTGCATTTTAATCCCTCATTTTTACATATCTATCTATCTACCTATGTATACATATATATACACCAAAAAAATTCTCAAATTTTAAATATTATGTATATTGCAAGCTATAATACTGTCTCTCACATTTACTTAATGCAGAGATTAAGAAAAGAAACTACATTCAAAAAACATGAGTCAGTCCCTCAAACACACACAAAGCTTTATTTGTTAATACATCAAATGAAGCCGAAGATACTATTTGCTCACAGGTAAAATGCCAGAAAGGGAAGTCTGTAAGGTTCAACGGAATCTGTATTCATTAAATATGTGCTAATGACAGTAAAGATGGGGTATTTTAATCCAAATCATTTATTTCAACTCTGAATGAGAAGTGCAGTGATTTGAAAATTTTGTTTCTTCCTTCTCTGTTTTTGTTTTGTTTTGAAGATGCAACTACAAAAAACTAGAGAAGCTTCCTGACATTTTTGTTTTACAGAATCTGTCCACTTGCCCTTATACAAAGACATCAACAACCCAGAAAGTCGGATGCCAAAGGGAAGCTTTGGCTCTGGGTAACTGGAGAACATTTCCACCAGAGGCCTCTCCTATCCCTCCCAGCACAGATGGCCTCTGCCCGAGGCTGCAGCCCAGCGTGGTCTCTACCTGAGACCTTTCTTCCTGCTTCCATCGGATCCTGAGTACAAAAACTTAAAGGAAAGCAGCCACCAGCACAAAAGCAACACCTAGGGGACAAGCACCCTCTGGGCTGGTCATTGAAGGCTCCTTTTGCTTTTAACCTTGGTCAGGCGGCACCCAGAAGTGATGGCGTTAAGAGAATTTATTTCTGGCACTAAGCCCCTCTACATCTATGGGCCTAGATCTACTGCCCTGGTAATCACGCTTTGTGAAATGGGTGAACTTTTCCACAGAGCACATTCATGGCTGACGGTCACCTGTTTGCGGTCCTCAGACACCACATTTTTATTGAGCACCTACTGTATACCAAGTGTATTGAGCACTTACTGTATACCAGGTCAGAGGTCAGGTGACAATGCACAACTCAGACATATTCCCTGAGAGTGTACTCAGAGACACACTTCTAAGACCTGTGGTATTCTAAATGCCTCAAGAAATCTTTCTCACCACTTTTTCTTCACTTATTTCATTATAATTTTACTTCATAGTCATCTTGTGATTTTTAACAGTTTTATCAAGCCGTAGCACAGAATGCTTTGGGTTATACTTTTCACTCATTGCTTAAAACTTATTTATCCACACCCACCCCCTCATCGTAGACAACATCTGGTGAATTTCACAATGGTCTGGCCCCATCTTGAACGACTCTTGAATGCTTTCATTCATTCAGGTCTCTAACTCTTGACTGATCATTCAAGTTTTGCAAGGGTTTGTGCTGAGCATGATGGGAAGAAACAGCCCTCAGGATGCTCAGAGTCTAGCAGGCAAGGTGGAAACACTCCCAAGGAGCATGAATTGATGTGCTCTGAAAAGTGAGATCAAGAAGGGCTTCCCAGAGGAGTATAATGTATATTACGTGTACGTCATTGGTTCACGTACGCAGAGCATGACGAGGCACATGGAGAGCTAACCGAAGCATCTGGCATCTTATAAGCCTATCGGAGTCAGTAAAAGAGGTGGAGACAAATCTTGAAAACAAAGTAACAGGACTAGCACACATGGCTTAATGCCCCTCAAACATGAAATAAATGACCTAAAATGAAGGGTGGTGGTACTAATTTGTTCTTGTTGTTGCTAATGCAGTCTTGGGTTTGAGTGGGGCGAGGTTACGTTTACCCGTTCCCAACTTGATAATTTCATTTGCACAAAATCTGATTAGAATATCAGATGTTTCACATTTTCCAGCATGAGTATTAATGAAAGATCGTGGGGTGGGAAAATTAGATATTGGAGTCTGCATGATTCACGGATGTTTTCCAGTATCGTGCAATGCTCCAACTAATAAGCAATAGTTAAGAAGCAATATAGGGTATTAACTGTTACATATTAATGATGCCCTGCTTGGGAATGAAGATGGGCCTCTTGCATGCGACTTAGTCCTACAGCTTCTCCCCTGCCCCGTTCCCCTCTCCAAGCTCTTCTTCTCTTGAGCTCTTCAACATTAAAACCGGAACTTTCAAGGGAGATTAAATGAGTTCCTCAAAAATTGTTTCCTCTGGCACAGTGATGCCAGAACAGACATAATTAAAATATATTTACAACATTTGTTTGGAAGTCTTCACCCCAGAGAGCAAAGTTTTCCCAACCACGAAACTTGAGACAGTCACTGAATCACATGTGGGCTGCCTGCTGAGATTTCTGTCGTGTCGGTCCGTTCCGTTATGATGAATCAGAGAGACAAATGTCCATGAGGGAGAACTAACAGAGCTAGCAGGGCCGATACTCCATCTTCCACCAAGGAGGGGACTAGCCAAAGATTCCTCCCAAGTGCAATTACTGACCTAAGGTAGATGCTTATGAGGCCTCTGGTCTGAACTGTTTGCGAATGCATTCACCTACAAACTGGCAGGAGTACGGTAATAAATGAAACAGAATCCTGCCCCCACCCCCACCGCCGTCATAATGGCCCCTGTGCTGTGGTGTGTATTCTTAGCCGGAGAAACATTTCATTTACCAAGGCGATGATGGGTCTGCACCAATTTCCAAGCTCTTCCCTCAACTTGATTTGCAGATCAATCGTTGTGATTAAAGCAAAGAGATGTGAAGGAGCCAACTGCTGATTCAAATGTTAGAGGTGCTTACTGCAGGATTATTCACATCGTGCTTCAGACTAGGCTGGTAGGGGTCCTGATTCTAAGCAATTAAGTGTTAGGGAGCAGGAGATACCCAGGGAAAGCAGGACACAGGACCCAAAGTCATGAAAATCTGTAAGGTAAGTTTTGAAAAAACTTAATTTTTGTCAACTGTTGAGGAGTCGCACGTTTCCTTCAGTGATTGTGAGTTTCGAGCTCATGAAGCCTGGTTTCTGTCTCCTCTATACACAAGACTGAGCATGCCTCGTGTCTACATCCAACCAACATCCCTTAGAGAAACAGGCCAGCCATATCAATCCAAATGTATCAGCAGGGTGGAAATAAGTCCTAAAACCAACCGTAAATCTCACTTCTCCACCCCATACCTTCCTGGTATGCTGGAAGGAGTCCATCTTCCTGTCCAGGCAAGCGTGCCCCTGATCTTGGTTTTCTGCTTTCCCAGGATGCTTGCCTACCATGTTGCCTTTCTTGACTACATACAGCTTTCCAGGTTTCCTACACTGTCTCCTGATCCATATTTAGTTTTGCTAAAATCTCTATCCTGTTATCAAAAGGTGTTTTCATCACAGTATTCAGCTCTACCTTTCTTCTCTTTCACAAAAGGTGGCCCTACATTCATGATTCCATATTACCCAAGCTTTGACCCACTCAAACTAGACTCGTCCAAGCCACACAACTCTAACCAACATCACCAATGGCTTCCATGACAATTAACCAGTGGAAGTTTCCAGCACCCAACCTAAGTGACATATCTATAGCATTTGACATATTTAACAATTACCTTGTTCTAGAAATGTTCTCATCACTTTACTCTTGTCAGTCCTCTTAGCTCAAAGGGTATTTCCTTTGAACTATTGGATACCCCCAAGGTCCAGTCCTAGGGCACCTTTTTTCTTTCCTCTTTCGCTTTTTAATCTATGTGCAGAGTTTCAATTACCATGTATAAATCAGATGGTTTCATTGGAAATCTAAGAGGCACCTCACCCGGGACATATCTAAAATCTAATTTATCACCTTTACCTTCTTCATTGCTAATCCTGTCTCCTCTGGTGCTACCTCTCTAAAAGAAAGGACCCCATAGGTTTTGAATGGCGTAAGTAAATGACAACACAAATGCACCTCAAATATTCAGCTGAATGGGGGGGGGCGGATAAAAGCCAGACATAAAACACATTGTGTGATTCCATTTATAGGAAATGTCTAGAAAAGGCAAACCTATAGAGATCAAAACTAGATTAGCTATTGCCTTAGGGCCAGAGAATGAGAATGGGGAGTGACTGTAAATGGGCTTAACTTCTCTTTTTAAGGAGATGAAAGTATTTTAAAATTAGACTGTGAATGAACTGAGGGTCACCAGAAGGGAGGGGGTCAGGGGATGGACAAAATGAGTGAAAGGGAGTCAGAGATACAGGCTTCCAGTTAAGCAGTGATAAGTCACAGGAATAAAAGGCACCGCTCAGGGAATACAGTTAATGGTATTGTTGTAGTGTTGTGTGGTGGCAGATGGTAGCTACACTGTGGTGAGCACAGCAGAGCACATAAAGAAACTGAATCCCTGTTACACACATGAAACTAATGTGACATTGTATGTCAAACACACAGATTTTTTTTTTTTCAGTTCAACTGATGCTGGCAGTACAACTCTAAAATTACACTGGAATCTAATGAGTGAGATACTTAAAATATGGGTGTATTTTGTGGCCTGTAAATTGTATCTCAATGAAACAGTTTTCAAAAATTACATAGATACGTCACATTTGATTCCTGCCCTTTTCTTGGTCCTCTCCCTTGTCAACCTATTCCCTAAACTCCCCCAATCGGACCACCAAAATATTTCTCAATTCACCCATTTTATGCTCTACTTCATTTCCTTGAACGATTTTGTTTATTTATTTGAGAGAGAGCACGCACGCACAGGCGGGAGCAAGGGCCAAGAGAGAGGCAGAAGCAGACTCCCCACGGAGCAGGGAGTCCTACATGAGGTCCTATCCCAGGACCCCGATATCATGACCTGAGCCAAATGCAGGATGCTTAACCAAGACAGCCACCCAGGTGGCCCTTTGTGTTCTACTTGAAAGCCGTATCATGGGGACGTGAATCAGGTAAACTGAGGACCAAAATGAACGAGCTGTCTGGTGTCTGAGAGGCCCAGACAGGAGCAGCCAGAATGGGGGAAAAAATGGGAAAGCCCCACTTCCTTAAAGATCAAAGCAGAAATTACTTCAACGCTTGTCTCGAAATTGTGGCTTTTCTCCTATGTAATAGAAAGAGGCTCTGTCATCCAAATAGAAATGTGCAGCCTCCTCCAAAATTCTGCTCGGAATAAATGTTTTGACATTCCATCCTTATCTCTGCATGCACTGACTTCTCCCTGTGCCTCTGTTCTGAGCTATGACAGCACCTCCGGCAAGTCCAGATGCCTCAGTCTCTCCCTCTTTCCTGTGATTAAAATAAGCTCCCCGACCATCCCTTGGCAATAAGGTTAGCTGTGAGATGTCTCTAGTCCTAACCCCGACACTACTTTGTAAGCCCTGAGACTCACGGGGGCCCATCTTCCACGTATGCTTTCCTAATTCAAAACCCAGAGCCCTAAAGGCCATGGAGAGGGAAAGAACACTGGAACTGTGGAGAAAAAAAAAGTATTAAAACAAGATTTTTTAAGATTCTGTCAGAGACTTTAAAAATGAAATAGGGAGAGAAAGAGGAAAAGTGTAATTAAAACAGGGAAAGAAAAGTCCCTTTTTATAAAACAGAATTGGGGCACCTGCTTGGCTCAGTCAGGTTAAGCATCTGCCTTCTTGATCTCAGGGTTCCAAGTTCAAGCCCCATGTTGAATGTGGAGATTACTCAAAAAAAAAAAAAAAAAAAAAAAAAAAATCTTGGGGCACCTGAGTGGCATCTACCTTAGCATCTGCCTTAGACTCCGATCATGACCCCAGGGTCCTGGGATGGAGCCCCCACATCAGGGTCCCTGCTCAGTGGAAAGCCTGCTTCTTCCTCTCCCTCTGCCCCTCCCCTCCTATATGTGCACACACATGCTCTCTCTTGCTCTCTCTCTGAAATAAAATCTTAAAAAAAGATCTTAATATTTGTGAAACAGAAATACACATGAACCAAATATTTAAATACATGAACCAAATAATTCAAATACACATGAACCAAAATCACAAAAATGGTAGCTGACAAATTTTGATGTTCTAGATGTGGGACAAAATCCTAACCTGTCAGAATTATTCTGGACAATTGCATCTGAATAAATATTCCAACACATTTGACTCAACTTATGCGGGGCACACACACAAAATTAGAATTCTGCCAGTGTGTACAAATGGTTTGAATAGCAAACAGTTGAATGAGGAGCACTGCTTTTCATCACAGTCACCATCTATCTGTAATTCTTAGGAAATCAATTCTTTCTAGAGATTATAGATTTTCTATCTGGAAAATGAATATAATAACACTTGGCTTTCTCACAGGATTTTTTTTTTTAAAGAATAACAAAAATATTGTAGCCTAAGTAAAGGTTCTGGTTAGAAAAAATGTTATTACATTATCATACATCTGTCATTAGGGCCAATAATCTGAAGATGTCCCCAAAAAGCACATTATAATGCAAAATAGTGTTTAATACATTATTTTGTTATTTTGTTTCCTTTAGAAACATTCTGAACTACACTCTTAGGAACTGTTCTGTGGAGATGGCAAAGATTGAATCAGAGACTTCATTAATGCAAGTTAAATACTAAGTTATACAGTTAAGCTGTATCAATAAGTACCAATAATCTCACAGAGAAGGTAGTCTGCAAATTAGACACAGATTGCAGGAGCTAGAGAGCCAACTAAAAGGAAACTGTAAACATTGAGGCCAGATGAGCGTGATGGCAAGATGAGAAAGATCGTTTTGAGAATCTGACTCATCAGTTGGCAACCATTTTATCAAAGGAATCCAACCATTGGTAAAAGGTGGCTTAAATCCTCTTTCTGGATACTTGAATGTTAGTGATCTGAAAACAAAATTATGAAAAATGTAATTAATTTAAAAATGTTTTCATTTAAAAAAATTTTTTTCTTTGCGTAAAAGAAAAGACCACCTATTAATTTCAGTAACTTTCTCCCTGATATATTCTAGTAAAACCCAGAAATTCCTGCTCACAGAAATATGGTAGACAGTTTTTCAATTAAAGAAAGAAAATAAAAAACCGACTAAAACCCATTATAAAGCATGCTATAAACCAAACTTAGTACAGAAAACTTCAATATTCTCTTTAATTCAAAACAATTTCAAATACTCTTTCTCTCATATTTATAACACCAAAAACTGTTTTTGTTTTAATCCCATTTGTGGGTTTGAATTTTTTTTTTTTTGATGGTTCACTTTATTTTTTTCTGTGATGCAAACAACCGAAAGCTACCTTTAAATTATGTACCAACTGGAAAAGCAAATTTAGTAATTATAAACATAGGACCAACAACATAAGGAAATGCAGTGGAGTTTTAGAGTAATTGGCTTCCAGACCCTCTGTAACACAACATTTCAAAACACATACAACCCTCGCACTCCCTCTCAGCAAGAGGTATAACATGCTGCCTGGTTTCAAGACTAGGAACAGATGCTTAACTACAAAGCAAACTGGTTTTTGTCACAGGCTTCATTGATGCAAATCTTAACTGTTAGTAAAATTAAAGTACAGATAAGAGGAAGTGTTCAGTGTTATAATGCATGTGACACATTCTAGGACCCCAAATTCTCACTCACTGATGGCTAACTAGCATTTCCTTGGTTGAAGATGAAAATGCTAGTAGTCACCTTTTATTTCTCTCTTTTTGCACACTGATGAAGCAGCATATCCCACTGACAAGAGTTATTTCTTTGGGCTCACATCATGTCATACTTAAAAAGAAAACAGATGAAAGACCAGACAAATCCGTAAGCTCTGAAAGGTGAGGAACAGCCTAGCTAGCAGGTGCCTGTGACCCAAACGTGAAGCTCATACTTTGTTTAAAGGAAATAATGACAAGAAAGGTAGACTGACATTTGGACTCCAGGAAATAAAGAAAAAGAGAAAAGTGCAGTATTCAGGAAGCAACAGAATATAAAGTAAATTAACTAGTGAGATATTTGAGACAAGTTCATTACTGTTTCTCAAATATGTGCTTCCAGCAACGCCGTCTACCCAAGTTGAAGGGTGCACTGGTTCTCATAGAAGAGAAAGAACAAAATGAGTAAAACAACAAAACAAAATAACCCACAAAATGAAAAAACATGCAAACAAAACTAAGGCAGAAGGGATCTAATTAAGAAGTATCCCTACAGGGCACCTGGGTGGCTCAGTGGGTTAAGCCTCTGCCTTTGGCTCAGGTCATGATCTCAGGGTCCTGGGATCGAGTCCCACATCAGGCTCTCTGCTCAGCAGGGAGCCTGCTTCCCTCTCTCTCTCTCTGCCTGCTTCTCTGCCTTCTTGTGATCTCTGTCTGTCCAATAAACAAATAAAACCTTAAAAAAATAAGTATCCCTACAAAAACTCCTGACAGTCATATACAGAGTTGATCATTTCTGGCAAATAAAGGTCTGGGTGGAGAATTAAAAAAATAGTTTCAATACTGGAAGGATATGGCAGGGGACAGGAAAAGAAATGAAACCAAGGGAGACCTGTGTCACAAGGCACCATTTCCTAGAAGCTGAAAGAACAAAAAAGAATTATTTTGAGTTGCGGATTTCCTCCCACAAGGAAACAATGTCTATAGTGCTGTCTTCAAGTGTATTTTTGAGTATGTTGCTAGAGCTACCACGGATAAGATAATGCTTGGGTTCCTCACTTCATGAAAATGAGCCATCAAAAACATCTAGTTTGTGAAAACTAGTACAAATTGAAGGACGTGGTAATGGGACGATCTTGTATTGGGGTACCTTTAAAGGACAGCTCCGATGGAAGTCAAGTGGAATGTATCAAACGCAGACTCATTGCTTAAAGACTTGGGTCTGTCATCTTAATAGCCACATTAAAAGTCAGTGGCTCCCTAATGCAGTGAATGTTTGTTTTAGAAAGTTACTAAATGGTAAATAAATGATCAGGTGTTCTCTAAAACAAAGCATTTACATCTCACTTGCAGAAAAACGTCGGAAGCCAGGAAGAGATAATCTTTTCAAAAGAGGTCCTTGCTTGATGAAACCCTCTATAAAAGTATTTTCTTTCCTTCAAGTTCAACTCTGCAGCCTCAACTACCTGAATGTAAACAAGACAACAGAAAGCATGGGTAATCTCTAAAAATGAATGTTAATACTATAAAGTTCAAGCACTATAAATTAGGCCTATAATCATGCCTATTTTTGCTTACTTTGCAAACAGCACTAGCCAATTCAATTATGTAAGTGTGCAGTGAATTTTTTAAAAAACAAATAAGGAATGGGGAGAAGGAATGCTATAGGCAAGCCTATGAAAAGGAAGAATATGAAACAATCCAATATAGTTAAGGAAAATTCTGATTTTTTTTAAAAAAAAGCAAAAATTCTAAAACTATCCCCAAGAACTCAAGTCATAGTGATCTGAAGCTGTTTGGTAAAATGACAACCAGCACTGAACTCTTGTAATAAACATCTCCTGAGCTCCCCACTCTCCCAAAGGTCAGAAGAATAATAGCGTTCATAAGGAGATCCTGGTCCAGGCTATCTGATACACCAAGCTAAGGTATCATTCGTGTGCATACAGATGTTTCCATCCAGGATTACTAGGGGGTCTCTTTTAGTTTGGGTAAATAAAAGACAACTTTGGTTATCTAGAGATTTCCCTCCCACAAGCCTCTAGAATCCTTAATAAAGCAAAATATATTAAGACAACGCTGTACTCATGTTCCTAATGGCGGCCAAAAGAGAGAAAATGGAACTGCTAAGTAAGGAGAGATCTGGTTTTAAACAACAACCAACTCACAATTTTAAGGAAATATATAATATATATAAGATATATACTATCTTTTTATAATGTGTCCTTCCCACTGGAGTTATACGTAAGTGAAGTCAAAGTTGGTATATGAATAGTGATTATCTCTCGCTTTTCAATGGGTCATATTGATTAACTCTGGAAACTAAATGATCAACGTGAACCCCAAAAATGCCTATAATATAATTAAAGTTGGATGTAATTGTAATTCAGCATAAATCTTTGATGAACCTGGCTCACGTGGGGTCTCGGGATTCCAGAGTAGCAGAATACCTCTGGCTGCCTAACTTTCACAATAACCAACCCAACGCATCATATATGTGGAAGGAAACTGCACAGAGAAGGCAGACTTTAAGTGAGCCGTTCAGAATGATCTACCTAGAAGTTTGCCAAGTGTATGAGTTTGCTAGGGCTGCTGTAACAAAGGATCGGTGGCTTAAAGAACAGAACTTCAATTCTTCACAGGTGTGGAGGCTGGGAGTCCAAGGTCAAGGTATGAACAGGTTTGATTTATCCTGAGACCTCTGCCCTTGGCTCGCAGATGGCCGCCTTCTCCCACCTTCTCCTGTGTCCACAAATGGCCTTTCCTTTGTGCAAGTGTTCATCCCCAGCATCTTTGTGTGTCCAGATTTCCTCCTAGAAGGACACTAGTCAGGTTGAATTAGGGCCCAACTTAATGGCATTATCTTCACTTAATCAAACCCGTTCAATAGTCTGATCTTGGGGCACCTGGGTGGATCAGTTGGTTAAGCATCTGCTTTTGGCTGAGGTCATGATCTCAGGGTCCTGGGACTGAGCCCTGCTTCAGGCTCCCTGCTCAGCAGGGAGCCTGCTTCTCCCTCTGCCTCTTCCCCCGACTTCTATCCATTCACTCTGTCTCAATTTTTAAAAAAACATTAATAAATAAAGGACCAATCTCTAAATATACCTAAATATACTCACATTCTGAGGTCCTGGGGTTTGGGACTTTGAAATATGAAATCTGGGGGTGGGGGAACTCTTCAGGTCATAACAATCTATACTCTGGACCCCGCAAAATTCATGTCCTTCTCACATACCAAACATACTCACCCCCACCTAAATGAATCCCAAAGTCTGAACCCATTCCAGTATCAACAGTAAGTCCCAAATCTCTTGTAAATCAAGTGTAAGTGTGACTTAAGGATTTATTTTGAGGCAAAATTCGTCTCCAGCTGTGAACTTGTGAAACTGGGCACATTATATGCTTCAGAAATTCAGTGGTGGGACACGCATCAGACAGACCTTCCCTTTCAAAAAGGAAAAACAGGAAAGGAGCAGTGAATCACAGGTCTCAAATAAGTCTGAACCCTAGCAGGGCAGAGTCCGTTAGATTTTAAGGGTCAAAATTAATCTACTCTGGTCTGATGCCTTTTCCTGGGGGCCAGTGAGTGTGATGGCTCTGCCTGAGCTGCAGAGGGGCCCCTTGAAGCCTAGGAGAGGGCCCTGCCTTCTACAACTGAGGAGACAGACAACTGTCTCACCTCCCTAACCTGTGCCCTCTGGCCCACAGGGGCAGCGGCAGCTCTGCCAATCTCCCAATCACCTTGTAGGTCATTCTTCCCTTTTCTTGAAGGGCAAGGCATGTTCGCTGCCAGATAGCCCTATTGTTTCACCCCACAGCAGCCCAGAAATCTGACAGTCTTCCTTCACATCATTCTACTTCTGCCCACTTTAGTCCAAACTGGCAGTGTTTCTGTTATAAACCCATGTCTGTTCCCGTGTCCTGTTGACAAGGCTGATTTGGTCCAGGAGTCACATCCATAATCTCTTTATCAAATGACTGCCCAGCCACACCTTTGGTGTTTCCTCTGGAAGGGGTTGCTCATTTTTTTGCAATATGGATAGCCTGAGAATTTTACAAATGTTCAAGCTCTGGTTTCTTTATAAGAACACCTTCTTTATCTTTCCTTTTTTTAAATTTTAAGATTTTACTTTTTTGTTTGTCAGGGAGAGAGAGAGCACAAGTAGGCAGAGCAGCAGAGAGAAGGAGAGGAAGAAGCAGGCTCCCCATGGAGCAAAGAGCTAATTCAGGACTGGATCCCAGGACCTTGGGATCATGACCAAAGCCAAAGGCAAGGCATAACCAACTGAGCCACCCAGGCATCCCAATTTAGCTCTCTCATTTGGCATTTTACTCTGAGCAACAAGCAAAAGCCAGACTACACCTTCAATACTTTGCTTAGAAATTCACTCAATGAAACATTCCACCTCATTATTTACAATGTCCATCTCCCACAAAACCTTTAACATCTATATTTCCACCAACTGCCACCACAAGGTAAGCTAGACATTGTCTATCTTGTGCCAGTCTCTACCTACTACTTAGTTCTAAAGCCATATCCACATTTTTAGGCATTTGTTATGAGCAGCAGCCATTTATTTCCCAATAACAAAGTCTGTATTAATTAGGGATCAAGTGGAAACAGAATCAACAGGACATGTGTGGTCTCTAAGTTTCGTGAGGTCTACATTTACACAGAAAGACAGAGAGTAGGATTGACAGACTTAAAATTGGCTCACATGATTGTGCAGAGATGGCCAACAGACCGGAGACCCAGAGAAGAACTGAAGTTTGAGTCTAAAGACCACATGCTGGCAGAATTCTTTCTTGCTTGGGGGGACTCTTGGACATTGACACAAAGTCAGTTGTGACTCAAGTACCGTTTTAGTTTCCCTAAGGTACATGCATCAATAGTGCTATGGTCTGTTAGAAGAGGTTCCACAGACTCTGAAAACCTTTACCTTCAGAGAAGAGGAGTAACTAGACTAAAATTGCTTAAAGCTTTGAGTGTAATCAAAATTGTTATACCTGAGTTTTCGCATCCGAGAGACCACCAAGGAGCTAACACCAATGCAATCACATGAGGGTTTATTTGACAAGCTTAAACTTGGGCCCAAGTACACCCCACACAGCAGAGTAGGGACGTGGACCCAAGCTTAAGCTTGTTAAATAAACCCTCGTGTGATTGCATCGGTGTTGGCTCCTTGGTGGTCTCTCGGATGCGAAAACTTGGGTATAACAAAAATCATGTACTAAATCTCAGTTACAATATTATGGCCAAAGGTTGGATAGTATGGTCTAGGATGCAGCCACTGTCTGGTGCAAGAGTCCTAGGCTGGGAGGCTTAAGATTCAGGGTCTAACCTTATGAGCAGTTTGTTATAGGACTAAATTTCCCAGCCTTGGTGCCTTAAGTGCTCAGTGAGAGGGTGTATTAGAAGCAGAGGGATTCTTCTACCTCTGCAATGACAACACTCAAGACTGCCTCTCCAAAGAGCTCAGGGAATATCCCTGGACAGATGGCAATATGGGACACTTTTTCATAGGGACAATAATGAAACGGAATTCAGTGAAGTGGGGACTTGAGTTTTTTTACCTGGTTTTTGCATTTTTTTCTAGTTTTAAAGATGGACATATTATTTAATCGGCTTTCCTTACCTGATCCCCTCGGGACAAATCATAGACATTCGGACTTTAACTGGCTTTGACCTCATACAGCAAGCCAGTCAGTGATGATTTAAACAAAACCAAGTTTGGATTTTTTTCAGATTCGGATCCTTGTAAGTCTCCCATGGAATGGGAAGGGTCAAAGACCGTTATCACACTTAACCGAAAGAGAAGCTCAGACAAAGATCTCTAATGTCTCCCTGGGCAACCCCCTCAGGCGGCATCTAAACTCCTCTAGCTCACCATCCTCAACCGGGGCACTAAGTCACATGTTTACGGGACAGATCCCATTAGACTGCGTGTGCTGAATGAACCCCCACTCCAGAGGGAATTTAACCACATATATGCGTTACAGGAGTTAGAACGTGCTCCTCACAGAGCTCAGCCAACGGCTTTTATATCTACTCATGCTAATTAGGAAATTACTGAAAATATTTCCCATATTTAAAACAGCAGCACTCCTCATTGATAGGCCACTCTGTCCTTATATGGAAATCCCACTATGAATCATAGCTGAATAATAATCCATCACTGTCAAAGGTAAATTACTGCCTAGGAAAAGCAGCAGGATGACATTTAAAGCATTGGGGATCCCCATGCGATCCCCAAGCATGAAAGGCACGAGTGACATGCGCAGCCTGAAGGAGCTGGAGAGAGGGAAGGCCAAGTGCAACTCAGACCGGAGACAACATGGCCCATGCTGGAGACCGTGGTGAGGCGACACCGTTTGATCACCTCCCCTGTGTCCACCATGGTTTTACACATGTTACTTCACTTAATTCTTGGAACAACTCTCAGGTTCGGATCGTCTCCACTGGATACAGCAGGAACCTCGGCCACAGCAACGTAAAAACTGTGCGCAGGGTTCCGCCGCTAGGAAAAGCGGGAACCAGGACTGACAAGCAAAGTCCATCTGTCTTTGACACCTTTGATAGTTTCGCTGGTCCTACTGCCATGTTACTCAGGAGATCAGCAGTATGGGGGGTGCGGATAGTACCACAAAGCAAGAGGGTTAACTCAGCGGATATTAATATAAAGTCTGGAATATAAAATTGCCTAGGGACTCTGGAGTGGTTCTGTGGTTTATGTGTCTGACCCTTGACCCTTGATCTAAGCTCAGGTCTTGATCTCAAGATCCTGAGTCCAAATCCTGTGTTGGGCTCCACAATGGGCATGAAGCCTCCCTCCATAATAAGTAAGTAAATAAATAAAGTTAAATTGCCTAAAGCTTCCCATAAATCGGACTCTACCACCCTATAATGTTATAATAGTCACTACCTTATTATATAGAGATTAAAGGAGATACTCCCCATATAAAGTCAGTGTGTGAACACACACCACATGAAAACATCATGAACCAGAGGATTTCTTCTTATTTCTCACTGTAAATTCTGAAACTAGTGACAAATTTAAGGAAAATATATACCAATCATCTTGTCCATCTCTCAGTAAAGTTATTTTGAAGCTATTCGGGAAACAAATATTGGCTCAGCTCTAAGGATGTAGGAGCCATTGTTGTTGCCAAGAGTAAAGTAGCTGGTATGAAACTTTCAGTATTGCATCACTACCTACCCTTCTTTACTGTGCATTTTGCCTGTCAGGCTTGGTCTTTTTTGAATTTCTGGATTTCCGTCATAGAGGAGAGGGACCCAATGAAATCATGGGAAATATTGTGTGGTGATGTAGAATGTTACCACCACGACATCAGTAAAAATAGAACATTTTAGAGGGGAGATTATTTATGGCAAACCTATGTATTAGAGTTAAGATACTGAGAACTGGAGTCAGAGCCCGCCATTACAATCCAGGATCCGCTAGCCACAGGGGCGCTGGGCACACCTTCCCACTTCCATCAGCCTGAGCTTCTCCACTGAAGCTGGTGATAATACTATCCACAAAGGGGTGGTGGGAAGCACAACAGAGCCCTTGGCATAGTAGAACACACATAGTATCTGCTGGAAACATTTTGGTTCTTGAAATGCTGGAGTCCATGTCAATTAAGTCAAGGAAAGACTTTAAGAATGCTGGGATGATCTTGGCCCAAATCGTGTCATACTGGCACCACCAGTCCATAGAGCAGGCCTATGGCATCTGAGTAAGAACATCCTAGAATTGTGGTGCACCTGGGTGACGAAGTCATTTAGGCATAGGACTTTGGCTAAGATCATGATCCTGGGGTCCTGGGATCAAGCCCTGCATTGGGCTCTCTGCTTAGTGGGGAGCCCGTTTCTCCCTCTGCCTCTACCCTTTCCCCACTCCTCCTCTCCCCTACCCAAATAAATAAAATCTTTAAAAAGGAAAAAAAAAAAGTACTAGGATTGCACTATGGATACTGAAGCAGAAAACAAAAGCGCCCTAGTTTCTCATGGGGTATACCATTAAATTCAGTCTTTCCTCTTGCTCTAGCCCATAGATATGGGGGAAAAGAGACTACTTCAGTGGTACTGACCACCAATAAATATGTATTTATTTATTGAGCATTAACTGTGCTCAGGCACTAGCCTCGATGCTTGGGAAAACAACAATGAACAAGATTGGCATGGTCTCTGATCTCGTGAAATGTATATTCTATCATGGGAGAAAGACCGAAACAAAAGTAGATGGAAAAAAAAAAATTACTTTTGATATATGGCTTGAAGGAAACAAACAAGAAATCCGCCAACAAGGAAAAGAACACTGGTATAAAATTATTTTAAATAGGCTGGTCAGGGGGCGCCTGGGTGGCTCAGTGGGTTAAGCCGCTGCCTTCGGCTCAGGTCATGATCTCAGGGTCCTGGGATCGAGTCCTGCATCGGGCTCTCTGCTCAGCAGAGAGCCTGCTTCTCTCTCTCTCTCTCTCTCTCTGCCTGCCTCTCCGTCTACTTGAAACTGAACATTGAAAAAAAAAAAAAAAAATAGGCTGGTCAGGGTCACCTCTGAAATGGTGGCCTTTCACCTGAGACGCCAAGATAGTGTGAGGGGAGATTGGTATGCACAGCAGGGAAGGATATTCCAAGCAGAGAAGAGGAGGCTCGCGTCCTGAGGCAGGACAGAGAGCAGGGTGCGGCAGTGCTGAGAAACTCGAGTGCGGAAGGAAGGGGGACTCCAGGAGAGCCCTGGGGCATGATGGGAGCCCCTGAAAGCCCCTGAAGGATGTGGTATGCATTTCACTAAAAGGTCAGTGGGAAGTCACCACAGGGGTCTGAGCAGAGGAGGGGTGCTATCCAAGTTACTCCTAAGATCATTCTTCCAGGTGAAGAATGACCCTCAATAGGCCCAACGTGTGTGTAGGGAGACCAGTCAGGAGGCCGGTTCCGTGACAGGAAGGATGGAATGGTGCCTGACACAAGGCATGGGGAGAGCAGATGGAAAAAGTGAAGGGAATAGAAACAGGATTTCAAGTGTAAGTGATAAAATTCTCTGATGACAGATCAAGGTAGAGCGAGGAAAAGAGAAAATGAGGATTAACTGGATATTCTGGCTTGAAGAGTAGCTGGCCAGCCCCAGGGGAAGCCCAAACAATGAACAGAAGGTGCCCTGGGCTTTGGTTCTTTGAGAAGGTTTATAAGAAAACAGGAGAAAAGTTCTGTGGGGTCGCAAGGGTTTTTTTCCCTTTCCTTTCGCCACCTTATCAGGCTTTTGACAAAGAGCTTGACATTGAGGTCTTGGTGATTAAATATAAATATGCTTAATTTATTACAGGCAGAGATAAAGGAACTCAGCTTTCCCTTAAGGGCCATTATCTAGATATGATTATATTGTGAACCAAAGCCAGGTCTCTGGAGACGGCTGATCGATTGGCCAGTTCACAAGTCCCTCCCCATCTCCCCACATCTGGATGCAGCGCAAACATCCTGCCTGGGATCCGTACTCCCAGCAGCCCTGTGTTCACTACACTCTGAGCCTCAGATGTCAGAAAGCAGTCTAAGT
Source organism: Mustela nigripes (assembly GCF_022355385.1). Taxonomy (NCBI): domain Eukaryota; kingdom Metazoa; phylum Chordata; class Mammalia; order Carnivora; family Mustelidae; genus Mustela; species Mustela nigripes. The sequence goes on along the minus strand of NC_081574.1, from coordinate 31,521,263 downwards.
GACTGCCTAAAGAAGAAAATAATTAAAACGTTTTTATCTGTTCTCATGTCTCATCCTACACTAATGTATTAATTCAACCACTGCTCCTATGAGTGGTGTTTTTTAATCAATACCTCCCTGGACCCAAGGCGGCTGGAGTGCATAAAGAAAAACCCTTTGTTTTCTTTGTGCCTAAACACCGCTAAGACAATAACAGAGAAATAGAAATTCTTGAGTCACTCTGTTAGGGAATTCAGCATTAGAGGAAGAACCATATTGCTATCAAAGGGGAAGCAAAAGTGCTCTAGTAAGTTTCTACCTTTCAAGCCAAACTTAACTCAACAAAAGTCACCCTTAAGCATGACCAACCTAATCTGTGCTTCAGGAAGATTAGTCTGGGGGCAGTATATGAGCTAGAGAATGTGACCAACCCCCCCCACACACACACACACAGGTGACTGGGGATGGATACAGATTATGTATCTTGAACCATTTACAGCCAGTAAACTTAGCAGATATACAAATTCCTCTAACTTGGCCACTGTGGGGGGAAGAAAAATAATTCTCCCTCTACCTTAACAAGTTCTTGGCTAAGACACACTTGAAATAAACAGACCAACAGAAGAAAAAACAAACATTTTAATGACATGTACACCTCCTACACACCTGGGAGACATCCAGGAAAACTGAGGGACTCTCCAAAATGGCCCAAGCTACCACCTTAAACAGTAACTCCAGCTAAGGAAAAAAAAGATGTTGGGGGTAGGGAAGAGAGTTATGGGAGGTTACCAGGAAAAGCACAGTAAACAAGAGTAAGATGCAGACTTACACCACTGTCTTCTCCACAGAAGTTTCTAGAGACTTACAGTCCCCCTGCTCTTCCTGGTACAGAAAAGGTGACACCCTTACAAATGGAGGTTTCCCTTATAAATACAAACGTCTCTTACAAAAAAGTAACTTTTCCGTTCTCAGAGCTGTCTGTGGTTTCTAATAAAGAGACTGAAGCCATCTTGTGCCCCAAAAGGGCATAGTTTGGGGTAACAAATTCAGTTCCCCTTCACCACTGTCAGTAGATAGCTCTTGTAGTTGGTAGTAAGAGGTCATTCTGAACTTAGGAAGGGGGAATCTTTTTGAACCTACGTAGTTCACAATCACAGAAGATACGTATCACCTTGTGCTGTCAGTGCATGAATCAAAGATCTGGAGGCTGGCCCACCAAGACCTACAACTCTTTTTTTTTTTTTTTTAAGATTTTATTTATTTATTTGACAGACAGAGATCACGAGTAGGCAGAGAGGCAGGCAGAGAGAGAGAGGAAGAGAAGCAGGCCTCCTGCTGAGCAGAGAGCCCGATTCGGGGCTTGATCCCAGGGATCCCTTGGACCATGACCTGAGCCGAAAGCAGAGGCTTTAACCAGAGCCACCCAGGCGCCCCAAGACCTACAACTCTTGATGAACCTTGTCTCTCTCCTATCTCACCGCAGACTGAACAGCAGCACAAAAGACTGGAAAGATCTTTTCAATGACAATTGCATTACTTGAGAGATTACATTCGTTTTTAGATTTCATGTTTTATCTTTGTGGTCTCTCCTAAGTTTCCTGAGGTTAGTATTTGTGTCTGTTTTCCTATTTACCTAGCACACCGAATCTGCACAAAGTAAGTATTGTTAAATACAATAGGGCCTAAAATGGAATCACTATGCTAAGCCCCATGAAACCAATCTGAGAATTAGTTTTGGTTCTCCCAGAAATAACATCTTAAATCAGTCAAACAAGAAAGCTCTAGTTAGGGAGAACCAAGTGATAGGCCTCTCCTATCCCCTAAAGTGACCTTGAAATAACTGGGTTTTTTTTTTTGGGGGGGGGGGGGTCCAGGATCATTTCCTTATTCCCTCTTCTTTCTGCCTAACATCTTTCATTTTGTATAGCTCCTCAGAGCTGGATGCTACCTGACTGATGAATCTTCGAGCAAAGACAGTAATTTTAAAGTAAGATCTTTAAAATTTACTCAATTGCATTTTACTTTTGAATAGTGTTTAAACAAATACTGATAAATTAATGAATTCTTTCTCATTAGGCAACTGTTTTCAATTCGAAGGTCCATATTTTAAGAAGATTTTTACTGTATTTGGAATGGACGGACCGAGATGGCAAAGGAACCTAGAAAGTCTGTTATTTTAGCAACATAAAAGTCAGAAATGGCATGCAGGAATGGAATGGAGGTATAGTAGTATTCTTTGTGGAGCTGAAAATTATATTTCAGAGAAATTAGACTTATTGTGGAATTTCAAAAGGCAAAATTAAGAAAAATGTGTGTAAAGCAATGAAAGGCATTTAACTCAAGCTCAGGAAGAACACACTCACGATCTAAAATAAATAAAAATGAAGCCTCTCCCTTGGGAAGAAAGGTACATCCCACTATTAGATGTATCCAAACCACCCCTTAATGACCACAGCCATCTGGAATTCTACAGAGGAGATGCTTTGACCTAGGTAATGTCCCTTCCTCTGAAAAGTTATGATTCAGGGACTTGCATTGTGTAGATTTAAATATACCTTTTGGCTTCTTTTAGATAGAAAGTGATGTTTATAAAGTATGTCCTAACATTTTAATCTAGTGTATGGTAAAATATTTGACAGGATACAGACAAAAGTATGTGCTTAGGTTTGAAGTCATAAATATTTAATTAGGATGATAAAAGTAAGGATAATAAATAGGAAAAAGGTATTTGAGGGATATGGGAACAATCCAATCCACATATTCTTGTGATTAACTGGATATGGAGGTGAAGGCCTTACAAAGGCACAGGATGATAATGTCAAGATACAGATGGGTAAAGGGATATCTGTAACATTGATACAACTCTTTTTGAATGTGGGGGAGAATTAGCTTTGGAGGAACAACTCACGTTTGTTTTTTTTTTTCCCCACGTTTGATTTTCATTTTTTTTTTAAAGATTTTATTTATTTATTTGACAGACAGAAATCACAAGTAGGCTGAGAGGCAGGCAGAGAGAGAGGAGGAGGCAGGCTCCCTGCTGAGCAGAGAGCCCGATGCGGGACTCGATCCCAGGACCCTGGGATCATGACCTGAGCTGAAGGCAGAGGCTTTAACCCACTAAGCTATCCAGGTGCCCCTCCACGTTTGATTTTCAAACCAGAAGTTTAGAGGGACATACTATAAATATATGGAAAAATGTATCAGAAGGTCATTGATCTCAGATCCATTGATCTCAGATCCAAGGGAGAGCTTAAGACTCAGAAGCATTATAGCTGCTACTGGAGGAGGAAAAGAAGAAAAAGATAGGAGCGAGTATGGGCAAGGGGGAAGAGGAAAGTTCTAGTAACCATGTTAAGAGTACAGGGCTCTAGCACTTATGTACATCAAAAGTGTCAATAATAGCAGCTAGAATTTATTGTGTGCTTACTCTGTGCCCACACACTGCATAACATTTTTCATGAGCACTGTAGTTGGTACCAAAAAAGTAAAACTATCTTGACTGTCCATCTATAGAGGAACTAAAAAATATGACGAATTGATAACATGAACTATTGTTTATATATTAAAAACAATGATTACACCTATATCTACAGATCAGGCAAGGTACTCACCATTCAAATTACTTACAGAGAAATGTGTGTAGTAGGATCCTAAAAGGACCACATTCAGTGTATTTCTATCACACTTCCAATCCAGTTTTTCAGAAAATCCTTTTGACATGCTCTTTAAAATATACCAAACACCAAAAACACCTACATAAAGGCGCAGAGGTCTCATCAGGCTGTTCATACTAGTTGTCTAGGAAATTAGAGAGTGTTCGAATGAGGTATCTCAAACCCAACCAAACCGAAAAAACAAAACCCAAGTGAGCAAAGATTCTAGCATATTACAAAGTTAAATGAAAATTAAAAATACAAAATTCTATCCATGTCAATATAACATCCAATTAATTAATACCTAGGCTTATGAGCCATAATTAGAAAGTTAATTTTTTTTAAAGATTTTATTTATTTATTTGACAGAGAGAGAGATCACACGTAGGCAGAGAGAGAGAGAGAGAGAGAGGAGGGAGCAGGCTCCCTGCTGAGCAGAGAGCCCGATGCGGGGCTCGATCCCAGGACCCTGAGATCATGACCTGAGCTGAAGGCAGTGGCTTTAACCCACTGAGCCACCCAGGCGCCCCAGAAAGTTAATTTTTTAAAATATTTTATTTGAGAGAGAGAGAAAGAATGCACAAGTATGGGGGGGGGGTGCAGAGGGAGAGGGAGAAGCAGACCCCCTGCTGATGGGGGAGCCTAATGTGGGGCTCTCTCCTGGGATCACAACCCGAGCCTAAGGCAGATGTCCAACCCACTAAGCCACCCAAGTGCACCCAAATGTTATCTTTTTTTTTTTTTTTTTTTTAAAGATCATATGCATGCAAGTGGGGAGGAGGGACACAGGGAATGGGGAGAAAGAGAGAATCTTAAGTGGGCTCCCTGCCCAACATGGGGGCTGATGACATAAAGGCTTGATCTCACAATCCTGAGATCATGACCTGAGCCAGCAGACACTGAACTGACTTAGCCCCCCAGGTGCCCCTAAATGGGGACATTTTTTTTAATGAGGCCACTGACTTGAGGAGATGGAGACTGTGAGCAGTTTCAGTTTTAATCATCAGTTGTTTTAACCCTCTTTCAATATTAGACTTTTCACAAAACTAATGCTTACACCTGAACCCAGAGGTTGACAAGAATATATGCTCAGGAAAAATATCTGCTCTTACTTATTCTAGAGTTTAATACTGCACGACACAGAAAAACAAGTGTGTCATCAGGGTCTAATTAAGTGGGGGCTAGAGAGCCAATGCAAATCTATTGTATACGATGGGGTCTGGTTTTAAGTTTTTATTGTGTTATCCATTTACTAATTGCCCTGTTGAGAACAAACACACTCTGCCTCTGTGCTGATAACAGGAACTCTATCACCTTTCTGCCTTCTGTGCTCTAATCCTCTGCCCATCAGATGGGCTGTGAGCACTTCATTTAATGTTAAAGGTCAAGTGTTTCTTCTGGTAGGGTATGTTTGCTTGATAAAGTGTGTGCACAGCTTCACATGTTAAAAAGCAAATAAAGTCCGTTCGCTCGACCAATGATTATTTTATCCACACAGTCAACTAAGTGTGGGCCTCAGAGACCCTTTGCAAGAATCTATTACCTTCTCGGTTTCCCACTTAGTTCACGAATTACAGGTGTTTAGATGTAATTTCACATCTTGACTTGGCATCTCTCCACCGCGGAGCCTTAATTGTCATCTTAAACTACACACATCCAAAACTGAAAACCCTACCTCCCACCCATTCTCACCAAATTCTCCTCAGCCTTAGTGAAGGGCAACTTTAATCTTAAGGTAGCCAGACCAAGAGGATCAGAGTTATTATTGCTGATAGCTTTTGGTCACATCCCAAGTCCAGCTTATCTGGAAATCTTGCTGGCTCTCCCTTCAAGACATATCCTAATCAGACCTGTTTCTTACCATACCCACTGCTACTAGAATGACTGAAGCAAATAGAATAGCATGCTTAGACAAGTAGTTGTACTAGCCTCACAACGAATCCTACTACTTTCTCCTTAGGCTCTAAAAATCTGACGGAAGACAAAGTCATGGCTTGAAAAGGATAAGTCACATCGTCTCGTGCCTTGACCAAACCCTTCAAATGATTCCTTATTCCCATTTATTTCCCCCGTCAAATACACATTCTCCTACAACCTCACGGGCTTCTCCCACTGTAGAGGGTTCACTTGGGCTTTTCCTTCTGCCTGGAATGCTCTTATTTATATTGTAATTAAAGGTACTTTAGAAACAGCCAGTGCAGGAAGAATACTCTAACACACCTTTATCTCCAGAAAGCAGGAAATAAATCTCCCACGTCAAAAGAACCTTCCCTGAACCAGGAGGTAAAGACACCCTTATTGTCAGAAATAGGAAATTCAGGCCCAAGAAGCCTATAGAAACATTGTTACTTTTTCCTTAATATTTAAAGCCCCTGAGTATGTTTTCTTCGCTCTCTTAATTCATTACAGATTTATGCTTCTTTATTTATCTGAAGCCTCTACCTTCAGCTTAGGTCATGATCCCAGAGTCCTGGGATCCAGCCCAGCATTGGGCTCTCTGCTCAGCAGGGAGCCTGCTTCCCTCTCTCTCTCTCTTTCTGCCTGCCTCTCTGCCTACTTGTGATGTCTCTCTTGCGCTCTGTCAAATAAATAAATAATCTTTAAAGTGATCTTGAATAGGACTTTAACATTTCATTGCTAACTTAAAGAGGTCATACTTTGTCATGGGATCACCATTAGAACCACATGGTAGAGATAGGTCAGCAGGGCATTCCAAAGGACAAAGTGATGGATTCCCCAAATTTTAATACATATATCTTTTTTTAATTTTTTTAAGATCTTATTTATTTGATAGAGAGAGATCACAAGTAGGCAGAGAGGCAGGCAGAGAGAGATGGGGGGAGAAGCAGGCTCCCTGCTGAGCAGAGAGCCCAATGCGGGACTCGATCCCAGAACCCTGAGATCATGACCTGAGCTGAAGGCAGAGGCTTAACCCACTGAGCCACCCAGGCACCCTATGCATATATTATTAATGGAGGGTTCCATAGTCATAGGATGGACACTTTGTCCCAGAAATTAGATACTCAGCACAGCAATTACTGATTTTAATTCCTTTGTCTTTCTTCTCTAGTTAAAAAAAAAAAAAAAAAAAAAAAAAAAAAAATCAAAGAATCAAAGCCTCTCAAAGGCTAACAAATGATTAGAAATTCTAGGTGGGTGACTTCCTCCCCCAAGTTTGAGGCAATACAGATTCACTGGTTCTCTGTGTGTCCACACCATTGAAAGGCAGGGCGAATGCTCTTCGAAGCCTCTCAAAGCAAACAGGATGGTGACACACAAAAAATGAAGCATTCCAGGACTGAAGATGATAGTATAAACTACCTTCCTGTTTCTGAGCTCCAAAGACCAACGACATTTCCCGAAGTCTCTCAGTCTACAAAGACACCATCATGCTCTCCAAAGAGTTGTCCTTTATTTCACACAGAAAATTTCCTAAAACCCTTTTCTATAATGACTAGTTTGAAATGTAATTTAAATAAACCCAATAGCTAAGAGTGAGGAGCTGCAGTGTAATTCAACCAAATCGAGCCTTAAATCCCAAATGATCTAATTAAAAGCAGGTTAAAGAATGTTGTACTCGACTTCTCGCTTCCTCGGATACCTCACACTTGATCAAAAAGCATAGAATGTTTAATGTTATTAACACATTTCAATACTGTCAGCTTCAGATCTGTTATTCAAAAACATTTAAAATAAAACCAAAATTAAGGATCAGAACTCAGTGTGGATTTCTCCCACTAGAGAGGGATAGATGCCTATAGGTTAAAGCATGGTCTTCGGCTCGAAATCTGATTCTATTATGAACAAGTAACTTTTTAGTACCAAGCAAGAGGGTTGGTAGAACACAGGATTTTGAAATACAAATCTTAGTGAGAAAAGATACTGAAATACAAGTTTGCATATGGGTTTTTATCATAATATTAGAGTATAAGTTACAACTTGATGACGACAAGTCACTTCCACAAGAGCTACTGAAGGAACAAGAGCTTTTATGAGTGTGCTTCCAACTATGGACTGCTGGTATCCAATGCATTTTTGTCACCAATTTAAAAGAAGAAAGTTAGTGTGGTAATATTTTAAACTGAGGTCACGGTGGTGTTTTTCTCGAGGAGGCTCACATAGGTTTGTCACATTTTGAAATAAGCTAAATAAGAATTCAAACAACTTTTGAAGTAGCACACCCACCTGTATTGATTATTTTGGATTTTTCTCTTATGTCACGATAGATTCTAAATATTGGCTTAAGGCGTCAATAATATCTAAGGGCGACGGAAAGGACCATGGCTAGGTGCAAGATTTATAAATCTGCCTACCACTTCTTAAAATGAAATAATCCATTGATAAATAGAAGGCCTTCTATTAGTGATAACAGGCCTCTGGCATCGAGTTCAAAATTCTCTGTGAATATTTACTTTTGTGTGCCTATGTTCGAAGAGTACCTTCCAACTTAAGCCACTGATTTTGGTTAATAAAAACGTAAGTAGAAACTCAACAGAAGTCATTAATTACTTTTGTCCGTGTGATCACTAGCATGTATTCAAGACACGGTAGGATTCTGTAATTTTTCTAAGTTGCACTGTGTATCCAGATGCAATCACTGAGTGTTGATTAATGAGTGTTTGCTAGAACATGCAGAATAACAATGCAATATTATGTTTCTGGTCCATGAGACTCCGGATGTAGCTAGCCTTTGGTTTTTACTATTGTTTTTCTTTCCATGTTGCTTAATAGCCATACAGGATTGTCTTTGATTGGATGTCAGAACAGTTTGTGCCTAGGGTCCGTTCAAATTTTCTCCATACACACAAATTCAAGAATTTTTTTTTTTTTTTTCTGGCACAAAAACCCAACATCATTAGTAGTGGCGTCTCTCAACAATGAGCATCATAAAAATCATCTGCAAGAGAAAAGAAGCTGATTTTCAATGATGTGATACAGACTTTGAAATCATGCAGGTAAATACCCAAACGATATGTAATGGATGAGAAAGAACAAAAGAAAAAAAGGAAGGGAAAGAGAAGATAAAATGCCACCATAAGTCTCAGGCTTGTGTGTTCAACATGTACACTAGGAAGAGTTATTATAAAAAAATGAAAAGGAAATTCTTAAACTAATCAAAGAGAGAAAAAGACTATAGTCTAAGTTTTCAATGCATTAAAATTAAACCCTGGAATAACTTCAAAATTAAGTGAAATGAATCCTAAAAGCAAGCAAATGTCTTTTAAAGTACAAAGAAAATTACCTTAGAGGATGAGACGGAGGGGCTTTTCAAGTGCAGCACATCAGATAAACCAGAAGGGCCCACAAGGGGGCTGGCCGGCTGCCTGGTAAATGCAATAGAAGTTGCTAAACATTCCAGTGCATGCCCGGCTATAATGATCACAGAAGGACTGGGATGCAGACATTGGGAGAGGGGCCTGATTCCAGGAGCAAGGGTAGGAGAACAGAATGTAAAGCAGTCTTAATGCCAGAATGGGTGAGCAAAGCCTCACAACTCAACATCCTGACCCTGGGCTGTGAAGCTTGAAGGAACTAAAAGGATAGATAGGCTGGAAAAATAAATGATTATGCATGAGTTTGGAGGAGAAAAATAAACAGGAAAGAATGGCTGTAGAAAGAGGCGGTCTTATTTTCAGGAGAGGTCTGAAACCCACTCGAGGCTAACCAAGGACAAATAGCCTTGCAGAAGGCAGAGTGGGAGATACCAGAGAAGGGAAACCGGCTTGGAAATAAACTTCAGGAAGCTCTTTGTCAGTGGTGGGGTTGAAGACAGACGCTTACTGCTCTGAGCCCATATGGCAAGGGCCAAGTGAAAGCCACAGAGTGTCCATGTTCTCGGTCACAAAAGATGCCCCTTTCTCTTATCAGCCTTCATGCACGACGCCCAAACTACACTCCTGGGAAAATGCAGATATGAATAGAAGAATTCAAAAGCTGTAGAGCTGGGAGAAAGCTTTATAAGCATTTCATAGCATAGCTTTAGAGCTCCATGAATAACCCAATACCCAGACAGGCGAAATGTTACCAGGCCTAGACCCCAGGCACCCATTCCTCAAGGCTGCTGTGTTGCTCTTCTAGCATGCTTGCAAGGGTCGCTAGCATGCTAGCATGCTTCCATGGCCCGACAGGTGTTTGCAGCAGAGTCGTTTGTAGACTTGCTAAAAAGAGATCCCTGGGACATTGGTCCTAACCCAGTATCAAGAGTTGACAAGGCAAGCAGACCTGAGCCAGAAAGAATTATTCCAGCTCTCATACAGCACCACTACCTTAAATCCAGTGTAAGAGACATTCATCGAGGTCTGTGTGCAAGCAGTACCCAATGATGGAAAGTCAGTGAGGGCAAAACACTGCCCTCCAAGAGTTCATTCATCTAGTTACTGAACCACTTATTTAGGGCCAAGCACCCAGGGGGCACTCTGTAGACACTGGACAGTGTGGATGCTAGACCTGCCAGCTGGTGACCAACAGGTGCCCAACAGTATGAAGAAATGATTCCTCTCCAAGTTCAGCATGGAAGGTCACCTCCCCACACATGCTCAGAACCGAAACGGCAGAGGGTCATTATGGCTATCGAGTGTCAAAGGCATGAAACTGTGCCACAGTTTTTTAAAAAACTCAAATTAGGATGCAGACCAATTTGCCCCCACCTTCGTGTTGAAACAAGATACAAAACATAAGGTTTGGGGGACAGTTCTCAAAGAAGGTGCCAAATTTGCCTCCCTCCCCCAATCTCCCACACACCTGTTCCCCAGGAGTCAGGCCTGGATTATGGTAGGTTGGGTCCCTTGGGAACTCCTTGGAAAGGGCTACACAAAGCTAGAGTCACAAGATCAGCCCGCAGCACTTTTAAAGGCTGAAAGTTCAGGGTGCCTGTGTGGCTCAGCTGCTTGGGCAGCCAACTCTTAATCTCAATTCAGATCTTGGTATCAGGGTCATGAGTTCAAGCCCCATGCTGGCTCCATGCTGGGTGTGGAGAGAAGAAAAAGAAGAAGAAGGCTAAAGGTCCAACAGACCAAGTACAGAATACCTTGCCCAAAGTTTAAGTCCTGGGTCAGAGCCAACACAGGGAAGAGGTGGCCAGTTTCTGGGTGGTTGTGGTAGCTGCTTTTAAATCACCTGTACGGTCCAACAGCTGTGTAGGCAAGTCCAGCAAAAAAGGGCAGACCAGATAAAGAGACATGCAGCAGCCTTCCTTTGCCTGTCTCACTGGGGTGCTTTCACTTCCACTGTCACTGATCTCACTAAAGATTTCCAAGTTTAACTCCTCCTTGTCTAAGATCTTTGTTCACGTTTAAAAAAAAAAAAAAAACACAAGTAAAACCAAAGCAAAACCAATCAAGCAAACACCCTTCAATTTACTCATGAAATATTTTTTCCTAATCCCCCAAAAGTTAAAGCCCAGATTAAGCTTCCCAGACCCCTTGGGGAGGACAATGAACTCAGTTCCTGTTTCTTCCTCACAGTTCAATCCCCTGCATTTAAGTGATTTACATAATGAAGGATCTCACCTACTGAGGCTCAGATGGTCAACCCCACCCACACAAGGAGAGCTTTATGATTCACTCCTCGGGGAGCCTCCTTTCCACCCCTATAAAGTGGTTCAGTTCACTAAAACCTTATGTAAAACTTTATTAGGCAGGATAATTTAGCTTAACTGGTACAACCGGCAATGAGAACTCTGTGGCCTGATACAGGAAACGGATATTCGTTGCGCACATAAAATCCAAAGCAGGTCAGTGGGGGACCACCTCCGTCCAGGACTCTGGGACCCGTAACACTGCCATCTGGTAATGCCACCATCTCAAGGTTGCCGAGGCAGGGAAGGGAGAGACGAGGCATCTCGCTGGCTTTTAACTACCTCCATCTAGAAGTAACTCGTCACACTTCTGTTCAGTGGCCAGAACGTGCTCGATGGCTTCACTTCAGTCTCAAGAGACCAGTAGAAATAAGGAAGCTCATGAAATATTGAGTGTACGCGATCTACAATGACAGCAATAATTATTATCGACATAGAACATTAGCATATACGTCTTATCTGGAAGGATCCTTTTCCCCATATTCCCATAGTCCACTTCTCCTAAGTGGTTTTCCTGCGTTTGAATGCTAGGAAACCTTCTCTTCCAGTGTTTTAATGAGGCGTTTGAGTACATCGAAAACCATTTAAAAAAAAAAGTCACTAAACAGTATCAAACAGGAAATTCTTCTTTTGTTTTTGAATACACTAAAGGATCAGAAACTAGACAAGGTCAAGAGTAAACGGTGGCAAATTATCAGGAAAGGGGTGAAGAAAAAGAATCACCAGTGGTATTACTTCTGAGGAACACCCTGGTTTGCCTCTGAATGTAAACTTCTTATGGTGGAAGCATACACACATACACGCCCAGCAAACGGACCTGATACATTGTCAGTTGTGCTCAGACATAGGGCAAGTTTGTGATTCATTCCCCCCAGCAAATGAAGTCTAGGTTCCATCCTGATAGTTGGTACCTTCTACCATTCAGCATCCCTTGTGGCCCTTTCTGATTTAAGAAAAAGAGAGGCCCTTCACCTCATTCTTAAAGCTTTAGAGGGCTCTTGAGCTTATAAAGGGAATGCTTTCAACTTAAAAAATACTTTTGAGACTCACCATAGCACATATCCTCCCCAATGTCCAAAGCCTGATGATTCACAGACCTGTACCCCTGGAGCTAAAAACACATTATATGTTAATTTTTAAAAATTTAAATATATATATATTTTTTTCTTCTTAAAGATTTTATTTGACAGACAGATCACAAGTAGGCAGAGAGGCAGGCAGAGAGAGAGGAGGAAGCAGGCTCCCTGCTGAGCAGATCTGCGGGGCGGGGCTCGATTCCAGGACCCTGAGATCATGACCTGAGCCAAAGACAGAGGCTTTAACCCACTGAGCCACCCAGGCGCCCCTAAAAAAATAATTTTAAAGATCTTTTCTTTTTCATTTTATTTTTTTAAGAGCGGTGGGGAAGATGCAGAAGAAAAGAGAATCTTTTTGTTTTAAAATATTCTATTTATTTATTTTGAGAAAGAGAGAGAGCAAACATACAAGTAGGGCGAGCGGGAAAGGGAGCAGACTCCCCAATGAGCAGGGAGACCCACGGGGGAGCCTGATAGATCATGACCTGAGCTGAAGGCAGCTGCTCAACCCACGGAGCCACGCCCGCAGGCACCCTGGGAGAGCGAGAATCTTAAGCAGGCTCTATGCCCAGTGCAGAGCCCCATGAGGGGCTCGATCTCACGACACGGAGATCATGACCTGAGCCAAAATCAAGTTGGACACTTGACTGAGCCATCCAGGTGCCCCTAAGATGTATCTTTTAATACAAAGTAAAAACACCAATTACTACATAAAGGTTGGGGAAAAATTAAGTGTCAGAGGGATAATACACTCATCATCCAAATATTTAACAAACACTGAATGCCTCCCACATGTCAGGCACTAAGTTTGATGATAAAGCAGTGAATACAGCCTACAAAAATCTATGCCTTCATCAAACCACCTTCCAGAATAACTACATTCCCTGGTTTCCAAGTGTTCCTAGTTGGTTGTTTCCGTCAGGCTTCTCTTTATTCCCCATCCCCTCAGATGAACTCCATAGGCCTATTTCCAGCTACCACATCCTCTCTCCGTTCTCGCTCATTGTCAACGGAGGTTCACACCTTCCCGGTAACAGAGGTCATCCGCACACTCATTTCTGGGAGGTTTTGTCACTTCCTGTCAGGGCAATCACTTTTAAAGAAACCTTACATTCTATAGTCGATAACTCAAATATCATTTTCACATTCTGTGTTGCCTAGTTCACTGCGTGGTCAGCCCAGCAGGACAACTCTGGTTTGCCTCGCGGATGGGATTTTGTGACTCTCACACCGGTGCCACTGAACCCTGTGGAAAAATCCGCTCCTAACACTGCACCTTTATACAATGCTTTCCATCCCCAAGTCTTTATTTTCCATCTTTTACCGTTTCTCCTTATTCTTCAAGCCAGGACAAGTCATGTGTCATGGAAAGGTCCAGTCTGAGAGGAAACGTGGGTCCTCTACTAATACTTGGTCAGTTGTGCCTGACAACAAAATACGGACGACGAAGTCCTTCTTAGACTTCTGAGCAAGTCACTTTTCCTCTTTTGTGCTTCAAGAGATTGCTTGGTTCACAGTGTCTGAGCACAGATCACTTCCCCCCCCCACCTTTTATTTACCAAGGGGCTTTATGGTAACAGAGACGATCTGGCCTTTTTTCTTTTTTTTTTTAATTTTCCTGGAACGGTCTCGATTCCCCACATCCTTTCCCATAAGTGTGCTATCATTCTTGTCAGACCGTAGCTTAATTCCCATTAAAAACACAAGGTTACAGTTCATCTGGTTCCTTACCAGGGCAATTCACATTCAGATTAAAAGCCTCACACTTTTCTCAAAGTTCTTCCAAATAGCCCTTTTGTGACTTCCCACTCCACCCCCTCATCACAGCTTAAGGCCACGTATCAACCTCCTACTCATCCTGCCAACCCACTCTTGGCTCTATCACTCATCATACCCTCCCTTTGTGGGCTGCTCTCCTGAACTAGGGAGAACCCAACCTCCTCTACCTCTTTTCCATGCAGATTCTAAACTCCCAAAGCTCACTCCTGTATGCGCACCATTCCCCTAAGGAGGCCCCATATACCGACGTATACATTCTCCTTCCCCAGAAGTTTTTCTTGACCTATGGGGCTCAGGAAGTGCTCTTTTGAGGAGACCTTCTTATCCGAATATACAAACCTCAAGCCTCCTTTTGTTCTCCTACAAGGAATGGAACCCCTAGTTTCAGTGGAAGTGGAAAACTTCATTTCAACGCTACGGACGTGAAGTCTGTTTTGTCTCTTTTCAGTTGATTGTGTTTTGAGAGTAGTAGACATTGGTTTCAGAGGTACAACACAGTGATTCAACAATGCTGGGTTATGATAATCTTACCACAAGTGTAGCTATCATCTGTCACCATGTAGCACCATTATGATGTCATTGACTATATTCCCCATGCTGTGCCCTTTATTCCCGTGACTTACTCATTCCATAACTAGAAGCCTGGATCTCTGACTCCCCCTCACCCATTCTGCCCATTTCCCCATCGCCCTCCCCTCTGGCAGCCACCAGCATGTTCTCTGTATTTATGGGACTGACTCTGTTTTGTGTTTGTTTATTCATTTTATTCTTGTTGTCTTAATTCCTTAGACAGGGACTAAGAAAATTCAACAGCTTTACTCGTCTGGTACTGAACCACAAAGCAAACACTGAAGTGTTTGCTTGTTTTGTTTTGTTTTAATTTATGTAGCCATTAACTGGTTGGCAGTAATCCACAATAAAGCATCAATATATCTCCTTGTAATGGCAGCTTCCTCTTTTAATAACTCAATGGATCTTTAAATACTCACCAAACGCCACATTCTACAATAGCCATCAGGCAAAAGATGTGCCTACCAGTATGTGTTTAATTCATTAAGTAAAACATTAAAAAAAAAAAAAAAAGTAGTTGTGGTCTAGTGCATCATGAAAACACTACCAAATCCCAGAATATTAAGTCTTAGCTATGAAGAACAAGAATATATACTAACAAGAGAAAGATGTAATATGACAGAATGTGTTAAAGCAACAGTTGGAGGTTTTTACTACTTTTCTTTTGGTATTAATTACTCTAAAGTCCACTGGGGAACTTGAAGTAACACAACAAAAAAATTCAGAGTTTTTTTCCCCAACGTTTTCTAAGTTAGCAAGGTACTGCAATTCACTGCAATTATAAGAGCCTTCAATAAATGTATTCCTACCTAGAATCGAATGAATTTTGGCAGTGTCTTCCAGTAGCACGCATGGGGAAGACAAGAAAGTGCTTGGTGTATTCCTCAATTCTCTATTCCTTGTGAAATATCTTCTACAGCCTGTATCAATAGAGATTTACTCCCGGACTCTCAGAGTGGTTATTCCCTGGATATTGGGGGTTTTGAATAAATGTTGAGGTGAGAAGGTGTTAGTGGGTAAACAACATCTGTCACTCCTGGGTGCAGAACAAGGTCCTCAAATAGTCCTTCTCAAGCAATGGCTCTGAACCACAGGTCGGGATGGACAAACAGCTAGGATCAAGGAATCAGTTTCAAGATACCAGAATCAGGAAATCTAGGTTCAAGGGCTGGAACCTGAAATAGCAGGCTATGTGAACTTAAGACTATCCTTTAAGCATCTGAGTTGGCTTCAATAGTTGCAAAACAGGAAGTCAACCTCAAAGGTTGGTTACAAAGCTTATGTGAGATGATCTCTAGGAAAGCACGTAAGACACCTAATAAAAATACACATAGTGATGGGGGTGGGTGGTAGGTTGTTACCTACTGATGCCAACTTGTGCTTTACCAGTCAATGGCAAGGCAATCGTACGTTAAGTCTTTACACTAAGGGTGTGTGTGTGTGGGTCTTCCTTCCCCAGCTGGACCATCACCTCCTAATGTCAGGATGCACAATTAATTTACCACAAACCAATTAACTGCCAGGACCAGAAGTTGTTCAATACATGTTTGCTATGTTAATGAGTAAATTACATAGAATTGTATCATGTCAGCCTATGGCCACAAATGCTTTTTCAAAGAGGAGGGTCTTTCCCTACAATTCCCCACACCATCCAGTGGTATTTCCAAATCATTTTAAGCAAACCTACATCAATACAGTCTCGGTTAATTGGAATTCTGTACACACGTTTGTCTCAATGACTGCTTGTACTTCCTTGTTAATCCTCAGCGCCTAACGGATACTAGCGGATACTTGTTCATGATTCTACTTAACCTTCATTCAAAGGTCAAATCTGAATAGTATTTACCAGAACCAGTATTTTGCCCAGTACTATGCTTACAACAATCTTTGCCAAGGGGACCCAAAAGACAAGAAAGGAGTGGGGTGCCTGGGTGGGTCAGTGGTTTAAGCCTCTGCCTTCAGTTCAGGTCATGATCTCAGGGTCCTGGGCTCTGTTTGACATGGAGCCTGCTTCCTTCTCTCTGCCTACTTGTGATCTCTGTCAAATAAATAAATAAAATCTTTAAAAAAAAAAAAAAAAACAAGAAAGGAGTGGCTTAGCCATTATGTGGGATCCATCACACATTCGAGAAGGCCAAAGACTTCCAACATCCCTTCCTTCACTCCCACACACACACACACACACAGAGAGAAAGAAAGAGTAGAAAAGGTCTTTGCCATATACCTAAATCTCCATCCTATTTTGAGATTTCTTCTTCTCTTAAGGTATGAAAACTGATGTATGTCAGGCATAAATGAATAATGTGGTCAGGAGATCGGATTTTGAGCTGAAAACCTTATATGGCTCACTCAGATCTTCTTGGAGAAATGCATTACAGTTTCCTTCAAATGCCCTTCTTTGGTCCATTGAAAAAATTGCATAAATTCATAATATCTACCTTTGTGGCTTCTCTGTGAGAAAGGGGCAGTTAGTGCTATCCAGCTCTGGGAGTGGCTGGAAAATTAAGGCATAGATGTGTTAATTAAATAGGTATTCTGAAGCAAAAGAAATCATTAAACTCAAGGCTGTAGAGGGTCCTACCTCCTCTCCAACCCCAACTATATGCATCGGATCCAGGCTGTTCCAGGAAAGGGTGACAGAGTGTTTGGTAACTTCTAGGTTCCTTGGAATTAAATATTTTCAGGACCCAAGCTAATGCCTGAATACTGCCTATGGACGGATCCTAGCCTAAGTGCCTTCTCTGCATTGTATCATTTGCTTTAAATTGCACAATAATGTGATTAGGCAAGCGCTATTATGCACACATTAAAGATGAAGAAAATGAGACTCATGGAGCCTAAATGAACTATAAGTTTAAGTCGAATCTAGTTGGCTCCAAATTTTAACTAAGTGTATGTCCTCCTGATAATTAGAAGCTTTTACCTATGCTGGTGTGGTAAAAAAATGTCATCGGTAAAACTCGAACTCTCTCTGATCAGAAGGGGCTAATAGCTCCTGTCCCGTCGCTAGAGCATTTTTAACTTGCTGAGAAAGGTGCAATCATGGATTAGTCCCTATTATCAGCTACCACCCTCTCCAACTCCCACCTGTCACACAGCATGGATAGCTTCTTTCTGCAGAGGCTACTCTGGCTACTTTTCTCTGGTTTCTAATGCCAATTAACAAGAGCTCCCCCATTTCCCAAGCGCTCCCACACCCTCAAGTTTCTTTTTTCTAACCCACCTATTAATGCAGCACACTCTAAAGAGAGAAATCCTAATTAAAAAGTCATCTGCACCACCCCATGGACATCACACCTTCTTTGCCAGGAGCTGTTCAGTGACAGCAAAATGGGACTCCGGTCATACTGCAAGATTCGAACCCCCAGAGCAATTAGCTGCCACTGGCCAGGTGATACCGTTAGTGCAAGAAGCCATCCAGGTGGTGAAAGAATCTGCAAGAAAGAGAATCTTGACCCACCCCCCCCCAAAAAAAAATAAAATCCCTCAAGGAGACAGAGACCCTACCAACACGGGGGTCAAAGCTGCACACAAGAGAGCTCAGGATGTGGTAGCTAATACTGACAACTCGTTCTTTCTTAGTAGGAAAGGAGGGGGGGAGCACTGAAATACAAGGAGTTCACCACAATGAGCTACTCTACACAACCTGAAGGAAAATTTTGGTATCCCAAAGAATGCAGGCAAAAACAGAGAAGTTAACAGCTGGCAGAAGAGCTGGTCATCTTTGGTTTACAAAACTCAAAAGCACTTTCCTATTCCTGTTTATCTGAGGCCTCATTTCATAGGTCCCCAATGACCATTTATCACTGTAGCCTTCACCCAACCCAACACCAGAAGCCTGCTTCCTGGTTAAGCTGGCTTCATCCACCACTACATTGGAAGTGCCATCTTCATTTACCCGACGAAAGTCAACAGCTAGTAAAGTCTGTTCCAGGGTTCACTTTACTTTGGGTTAATATTTTACAGAAACAAAACTCAGAGTGTATATGTGCACACATGTGAGTGTATTCATGTGTGTCTTTTTGATAACAGAATTTTAGGTTTGGTAGGAAGAAAAAAAAAAAAAAATCACGAAGTTTACCCAGTATCACTTCCCACCCAATCTTGCCCTAATAAGTGATCCTCTAGCCTTTTGGTGAAAGACCGATCATTATAAGTGCATTCCACGCTTATTTAGCTTATAAGATGATGCTCTGTAACAGTGAATGAACTCTACCTCCCCCCCAGCAACTGCCAGAAAGTTCTGGTTTTGCCCTATATGCCCCACTTCCTTCTCTATCTGCAAGGACTTTAAATATCTGGAGACAGTTATTGACAGGTTACTCAAACAAGCATTTTTTCCTCCCCAATCATAGTGTCATTATGGCTGGGGTGCCTTCAGATGTAAAATAAGGGCTCTGGATTACTCTGAACATTAATGCTGCATACCTAAGGGGATGAATTCAAAAATCTCCTACATTTCCGTGGAATTTAAATTATTTTCAACCCTGGCTTCATAAACTTAACTTGTGCCTTCACACTGTCAATCCACCCACTTTGAAACCAACGAACTCAGCATGTCCACACACCCTCCCACACTTCTCCTCTTCCCAGAACACAGTTCCAGGATGGATTTGGCATTGGAAAGAGAACAGGTAGCTTCAGCGGAGTTCTCAGAAAAGGACAACAGACATGAGAAACTAGCCAACCATTACTAAACGTAAGGCACATGGCACTGAGGTAGGGGCCGTGTTTAAGGAAGGTATCTTCTAAAAGAACTGATGAAGGCACATGAATTTCTGAGCTTAAACATCCAAATCCTGCCTGTCAGAGGCAGCTTCAGAAGACAATCCTAAGTGTCGTTATATCGTCCTCTTATAGCCGTAGATGTTCACACAACCTGAACTGTTGCCCCTCGTCAGAGTCTCTAGGAGAGAGTATCCTTGACTTTAATTTGTATTCCAATAGAAAAAAATGAAACAAAGTTGTAGCAAGTGGGACCATTTCCTCATATTCTCCTGACCTCTTCCTAAAGGGAACCCAGAATCTGTGCTATCAGATACAACCATCGTCCACAATACGTCGCCGTTAGGCCACACCACACTTGCAACCGTGAGGTTGTGCTGTTGACTAAAGTCCTCTTAAGCCAATCGATTTAATTCTAGTTTATGTGCATAGCAACCCTTTACCTTAAAATGGCTAATTAAATTTCCACTCTATTTATATATATATTTAAATCCTGAGTTATGATTACAGACACAAGACTTGAAATGCCATACTCTCACTTCCAACTAAAAAGCAAGGAGTTTGTTTTCTGTTTTCAAGAGGGGTCAAAGAGAAATGGTCTCAGGGGATAAGGAAATTATTTTTTTAAGGAAATATCTCCATCTTGTGGGCACTTAGGACTCATGTTTAGCACTCTATACAACGTGTTGCATTTTTACAATGGGATTCAAAAAAGCATTGGCTTGAGTGTAAAGCTTCTGTGAGGGGCTACAAAAAAAAGTAATAGACGAATCCTATTTTCAGGGCATTCACAACCCAAGGTTAGAGAGACACATGTGTGCAGCTAATAAAAGAGAGAAACCGCGGACACAGCAAAGTTTTAGGTAACTAGGGAGGGGTTACAGACATGAATTTTGCCTGCAAGTGACTAGCAAGTCCTGGAACAAGTGAGATTTACACTGGACCCTGAACTTTACCAGATTTCAGTAAATCAGTGGGAAGGAGAAGCTCACCTTCAACATTATCCTCAGCTTTCCTGTAAGCACAGAGGTGGGTATGTTAGTTTCCTATCGCTGCTGTTAAATTATTTACTACACGCACAGTAGCTGGAAACACAATTCATGATGTTACCGTTCTGCAGAAGTCTGACACAGGTCCCGCTAGACTAACTCGGAAGTGTGCTGCTCCTTTCTGGGGAGTCCTCGGGGAGATTCTGTGTCTTTGCCCTTCCCAGCTTCCAGAAGCTGCTCACATGCCTTGGCTCAGGGCACCTTCAAAGCTCGTGCAAGAGCAAATGGAGCTCATGTCACATGCCGTCATGCATATCCTCTTCTGAGGTCACAGCCCGTCCGGACTCTCCCCTCTCCCCTCCTCTTCCACTTTTAAGGACGCTAGTGATTACACGATGCCCACCTGATTCCCCCACGATGCTCGAACTAGTTTAAGGTGAGCTAATTAGCATCTTCAATCCACCTGCAGCCTGAATTCCCCTTAACATCTTCCCAGGTTCTAGGGACTAGAACAGGGGTGGGGGATATTATTCTACCTATCATGCTGGGAAAAGACCACAGTAAGAGATGGTGGGTAGGATGGGCTTGAGGTAAAGAAACAAAGGCCTATGGGAAGGACATAAGGAGAGATGAAGTTGGAAAGGAGAGACCTGAGACTCCCCCATTGGCTTCTGAGCACGGAGAGATATCATTGGTTCTTGTTACGCAGAACACAATCCTGGTTGCACCATAGCAGGTGGACAGCCAGGTACGTGCTGGAGGTGGGGAGACCCATGAGGAGAGCCCAGGTGATCACGATAAGGGTCTGAAGTGATAACACTACGTACACAGCAGATGGGAAAACACTGAATAAGGGAGAGTCGACACATCTTCAACAACCATCAGGTTCTACAGAAGGGAATGGAAGCTTCTTCGACCACTCAGGTCTCAAATGTGAGAAGAATACTGCTCTGTTATCAGAGCTTAGGAACACAGTAGATATTACACAAGTGTTTTTGAGGGCGGGGGAGGGTCATGATTGAGGAAATGGTCAGGAAGACTAGATGAAATATGGAAAAGAAAAAAAAAAAGAAAAAAAACAAAAACAGCCAAGAATTGACTTTTGGAGACTGCCTCCACGTAAAAGGTGCACAAAAGAAGAAAACACAGAAAAGGATAGGACAGAGAGAAGGAAGACTTAGGACGAGATAGTTTATAATTTTTTTTTTTATTTTTAAGATTTTTTTAAGATTTTTTTTTTATTTATTTTTATTTATTTATTTGAGAGAGAGACAGTGAGAGAGAGCATGAGCAAGGAGAAGGTCAGAGAGAGACCCGTGGAGCTGGGAGCCCGATGCGGGACTCGATCCCGGGACTCCAGGATCATGACCTGAGCTGAAGGCAGTCGTCCAACCAACTGAGCCACCCAGGCGTCCCAGGACGAGATAGTTTAAAGGGGAAAAAACAAAAACCACACAGTGAACAATGAAAGCTGCACATATGTTGAGCAGGATAAGAAAGACCTACAAACCCAGGAAATTGAAATTAACCTGGGCCCCCAAGAGCTAGAGTAATTCAACTTTACCCATGGCTTTCTCCAGGTGAAAGTAATCACAAATATCAAAATCTATAGAGGGCTGGAACCACTGGCACGGGATCACTGGCAAACCATTTCCTGATAGATCAATGTGAAATTAGAAATTTGCATGGGACAGCAGGCAAGTTGTCACCAAAACACAATCATAACCAACTTTAGTAGGAAATGTTCTACCTACCAGGCGCTGTTCTGTTTTCTGTTTTTGTTTTTTGGGTTTTTTGGTTGGTTTTTTTTTTTCTTGGTGTGTTTTTTTGTTTTAAGATTTTACTTATTTATTTGAGAGAGAGACCATGAGAGGAGAGAGGTCAGAGGGAGAAGCAGACTCCCTGCTGAGCAGGGAGCCCGATGTGGGACTTGATCCAAGGACTCCAGGATCGTGACCTGAGCCGAAGGCAGTTGCTTAGCCAACTGAGCCACCCAGGCACCCCTGCCAGTCACAGTTTTAAGCACTTTACAGTTCGTAAATGCACGGATATAATAACTAAGCACCATTATAGGTGCTGAGGAGATCTCCATAACCAAAACGAGGCAACTGTTGGTCTTCCCGAAGCTTCTGTTCTTGTGGATTTCATACACTCAGCGGTTCTCTGAGGCAGGTCTTGCTACTACTGCTATTGATGAGGTACCTGAAGCAGGAATGATTGACACAGCTGGGAGACCTGGTGCTGGGGGCAAAGCCAGGTGGTCTGGCTCAGAGTCACCAGGTCCTGCCTCTCGGGATATAATTAGTCCCTGATGTAAAAAAGTGATACCTAACATATTTTTAAAAATAGCTGCATTTCACATTAGCATTAGTGACTTTCCAGATCTGCATAGATGCTTCCGTTTACCTTCTCACTTTTTCTCTCATAATTAATATTAAAGGTCAGAGTTATATCAATAAAGGAAACCCATCTTGGGCTTCAGCCGTAGAGTGGGGGAGATGCTAGGTGGGAGAAATGGGACAGGGATTCAGTCTGTGGGAACACATTCAGGCAAAGCTGTGACATATGCAAATCCAACTGGAAATGCTTTTAATATCTACCTAAACAAGTTGTAGTTCTGCCAGGAAGAAAACATTTGTTGAGAATACAGATCCAACATGTACCCAATCCAAAGAGGTATTGGAAATCTTAAATAAGGATTTGACGCTCCAGAGGGGAAGACATCCCATGGCTTATGAAAGTACAAAGACTGAAAAACCCGCCTGTGTTAGCTTCATGTCTAGAGATGGTTGCGACTTTGTGAGGAGAGAATTAAGTTCTGACTTTACTTAAAATGGGGACTGGAGCTATGAGATCAAACCCCTTCCTATATTCAACTTTGTTGCACACGTCAGTAGAGCAATGTCTTTGCCAAAACCAAGTTGTTTGTTTCACCCTAATATTTTGGGTCCTTAACTCACCTATGCGAAGACAAAGACCCCATGCCCCCTTGGTATGATGTTCTCTTCCTCTTGTTCCGTGCAATTGTCATTTAATCCCAGGGAAAATTAGGAGAAAAGTGCAAAAAGCCGATCAGTCCCAGCCTATAATTATTTTTTATTAAATTTAAGAATATTCTGTGCACACCTGATATTTTAAAAACACTATCTGTATTGTTTAAGAGACTTCAATATAGAATACCTAAGAAATCTTTACGGTTCAAGTTGGTTTTGTTGGTTTTTTTTTCTGTTTAAATTTATTTGACAGAGATAGATCACAAGCAGGCAGAGAGAGAGAGAGAGAGAAGAGGAAGCAGGCTCCCTGCCGAGCAGAAAGCCCGATGCGGAACTCTATCCTAGGACCCTGAGATCATGACCTGAGCCCAAGGCAGAGGCTTAACCCATTGAGCCGCCCAGGCGCTCCTATGGTTCAAGTTTTAAATGAGACATTACTAGGTAACTTTTTTTTTTTTTTTTTTAAGTAGGCACCACACCCAACATGGGGCTGGAACTCTCGACCCCAGGATCAAGAGTCACATGCTCTAATGACTGAGCCAGCCAGGAACCCCTAACTTTTAAAACTGTAAATTTAAGTTGGTAGCTATAAAAAAAGTTCTAAAATCATAAATAATCTTGTAACGTGCAGAAGAATTAAAATCCGCCATATTTACAACTTGAATTTATGAGATTTACAAGTGTTATTGAAGCACATGAGAAAGTTTATTTGTTAGACAATTTAAGTACTTAAAAAGAAAATCGAGTATCTTAAATTTATAAGTGCAGTTTAAAATATTTAAGTGATTTAATTAACTAGGTTGTAAAAAAAAAATCCTTTAAAAAGTGATTGCTAAAGTTGCCAGATTTAGTAAAATAATTAGATTTGTAAATTGAACTTAAAGCTTAAGAAAGAACTCAGTTTTTCAATTTGTAATTTTAATAAAGTGAATATTAATATTCAAAATAAAAGTCGCCCTTCAATAATCTTTCTAAGGATTAAAATCATGGTTTAAGAACAACAAAAAGCTCACGCAGGTATCATGTGGCTACTCAGAGTATGTGTGGCTTCATGAGTTATGAAAGCCCTGAAGTAAAATATTTCTAACATCCCAGCCAGTTCCTTATAAAGAGCTGAAGGTCTTGTATCCAGCCTGCTGGGAAGTGTGTTACTCGTCATTGGTCACACTTACAGTCTCCTCCAAAGGGCGACTGGGTCTAATTTCATTCTTACCCCAGGAGCATGGTGAGGACCTGAAGAAGTAAGTGGTTTCCCACCCTCACACCCAAGAAGCAGACTTCCCAGCCCCACTTCCTCGGGGTGCCATGAGAACTAAGGAAGCAGTGTTTCTTCATTTCATGTAGAGGCGGCACCTCACTAAGACATGTTTATAACAACTTTCTGCTCTCTTGTTTGTCCCTACAAGGCTAAAAGGTGGATGTGAACAACATTCAAAGAGTGGGATCAATGCACCTCTTTTCCAGCTGGAATGGAACCACTATTATTATGTGTTACGACCCATTAATGGCCGTGTATATTGGATTTTTGCACCTCCTCCAGGTGATGGATGGGCTCTCCACCACCTTGCACAGCTCCACTTTGCTTCTGCTCATGGAATCTTTCCAGACACAACCCTGAGCCTTCCTCTTTTCATCAGAATATAGCACAGAAGTAGGAGCTTCGGAGCGTAAGCAATGCAGAAGCGTGAGATATAAACCCAGAAATAGCTCTGGAACTGAGAGGCCCCAGCCCACCTACAGAAACAATGGAACACAGAATCTGTCAACAAATACCCTTCCATGAAATGTCCCTTCTCCAACCGACTCCCCCATCACCTCGCCTGTCAAAGACGAGAATGCACTGTAAAATTTCTGCCAACTATTCGGGTAACTACCTCATCATACCATCTTGGCCTAGGGGACTTTGTTCTCGGGACCACCCTATCTTGTGTTCAAAACAGGTCATATCCAGCAATCCCAAGCCAGGACTGGGACCTAGTCTGCTTTGCTTGCCTAAAAGCACAAGCAGAATAATAAAGGTAAGAATCTGCTCACAAACCAGTAATGGGAACCAACCTGACCATGTTTCCTGTTTTGCTTTCCAATAAAACAGACCACTGGATGAACAAAGTCCAAAAGAATATACATAGAATGAATCACTGTTGCTGATGGCAAGGACCAACGAGCCATCTAAATGTACTGAATTAAAGGACAGGGTGATCCAAATTAGCCTGAAGGGCATATGCACGGAACAGGACAAGAAACACAGAAAAACAGCTAGGAAGAGAACGATAAGGAAAATTGTCTCCAACAGGCGAGCAAAGGCTTCAAGGGCAGGTTGCAAAACTTTAAAGGCCTCTGCATCACTCCAAAGGGGGTCGGGGGGGAGACACACGCATGATAAATAAAACATAACCTCAAAAATCAATGAATAAAAATTAATTGGGATTGTGGTTTAGCCCTGGAGTCGTTGCATTTCCTTGGCTGAAACCATATCTACCCAGTAAGTTGAGTAAGTTGATGAAGCCATGTGTGTTTCAGAGGTTTTGTGGTCCTGGTATAATTTCAGGTTAACAAGTTCAGACTTCATGTTACAGCATCTGGACCATTTCCTGACGTGGTGTTCGCTTTTAACGACATTTCCATGAGATATCTTGAGTTGCTCCACTCCAGTGTCTCTCAAGCTGTCAAGACAGCTCTCCCTGGGGAGATGATCACATCTTTTAGGGAAAGGAAGCCTCAGGAACATTTCAAGGAAGAGAATGCATGCCCCTCTCTGTGGTTCAGAAAGCACCAGGGCTCGCATTCGCCATCTGACTGCCCAGGACAGTCTTTGAATGCCCTGGAAATAAAGAAATTTTGACAATTCCAGTTTTCTCAGTTGATGTCAAAATGAGCTTATTTTTCCTTTTCTTGCACTCCTAACTTCCAGATCATTTAGGGACTGGCGCTCCTGCTCGGAGGAGCTGGCTGACCTTCACCAGTTGTCCTCGCCCCTTCCTGCGTGTACAGAGCTGAATCCTGCAGGATAGAACTCTCCAGTTCAGTTACATTCTGCAAAGGCCACAGCAGATCTAAAAATACTTAATGAGCCCTGTTCATGCAAATGTTCGCCAGTTATAGAGGGACTGTCCAATGGCATAAAATCAACCTAAAAATACATGCAATAACATGTTACGAATCAAGGCAGAGGGCTCATTAGTGGAATGGGAAGTGTCTACATGTGAAATAAGATGCTTTCCTAGTTGACAGTACCCGTGGAGCCCACCCACTCCCATAACTAAGCCCTGTTTAAAAAAAAAAAAAAAAATAGCATTTCCTTCAACTAATCTGATAAATAATGCATTGGTGATGGTGACAGGTTTGTAAAGACTGTGCAAGAGATCATGGGGGCTGTGTATCTTCTTAATTCTTCTCTGTCTAACACATGCCACGACCTTCAGCTTTGTGATTTGAACATTTGGCCTCAAATGTCAAAAGGCTTATGCGGTGAGCCAGTGAATTCAGCGACGTGTGATTGGATTCACCACAAGTTCCAGAATTAATGTGTGTTCAACAAGCAGTTATACCTCAATAACATTTCAGCGTGAGAGAAAAATGGGGCCAAGAATGTAAAAATTGAAATGTTATTAGCCGGCTTCTCCCTGTTATTGGCAATACCATCATTTCTGGTTAAAGGTTTAGCGTTGCTGCTTGAAATTCTCTAGCCTCACCTCACCAAAGGAATGAATGGAGCAGGCCACCAGAGGCTGTCATCAACAGGGAACCACAACTCCTCGTGAAATCAGACGGATTAGCCGTCTGACATTAGCCTCCTCCTCCTCCTCATTCCACAGCCTCAAAAAGAGCTAGGGAGGGGCGCCTGGGTGGCTCAGTGGGTTAAAGCCTCTGCCTTTGGCTCAGGTCATGATCCCAGGGTCCTGGGATCGAGCCCCGCGTCGGGCTCTCTGCTCCGCAGGGAGCCTGCTTCCTCCTCTCTCTCTAAAAAAAAAAAGAGCTAGGTTAAACTAATTATCAGGGCATCAATCCATGACTCCCCTGAAATACCTACTGGCTCATGGACCTTCTGAACAGTCTTAACCACACATGTATGGCAGTGGGGACCAAAAGAGGGAAAAAAGTGTGTGGGCGGGGGAGTGGGGGGAAGGGGCAGGGAGAGAAGTGGCTTGTATACTTAGATAATGAAAATGCTACCTAATTTGGATAAAAACAAGAAAGAACAGGAAAAACCCCCAAATAGGAAGCTTGCCTGAGGTACATTGGCCTTAAAAAGACTATTCATAATATTTCATTCCGTTGCTTTCCTTTTGGAGCATGCCTTTGACCCTGGACATGTACCAACACGTTCCAGCACCCCTGGGCTCTGCTCTTTGTGCACCTGTTTTCACCTATTTGGAAGTGCCTCGTTATTTAAGATCAGCATCTTGGGGCACCTTCGTGGCTCAGTGGGTTAAAGCCTCTGCCTTTGGCTCAGGTCATGATCCCAGCGTCCTGGGATCAAGCCCCGCATCGGGCTCTCTGCTCCGCGGGGAGCCTGCTCCCTCCTCTCTCTCTGCCTGCCTCTCTGCCTGCTTGTGATCTCTGTGTGTCAAATAAATAAGCAAAATCTTAAAAAAAAAAAAAAAAAATCAGCATCTTGGTTTTCCTTAGGGGCAACAGTGAGGGCTTTCCGTGCTGGCCTTGTTCTCTTGTTTTACTTTAGATGCTATTAAAGATTCCTTGTTGGGATGAAGAGGGACTGAACCCCACGGCCGGCAGGTCAGTGCTGGTGGCCTCAGAAAATGGTAGCCCTGTTCAACTACCCATTGTGGTGAGCCCTCAGCAGCAAGCAAGCGACAGGGTCAATGACCACCATTAACAGCACTTCTCTGTGGAACGTATCCTGATGATCATTAGTACAAAATTTCAGGACTTATTTCTGGGTTCATTACAAGGTAGGAAAAGGCATTGGTAGGTATATCCATGGCAGAAAACACAACCTCCCCGGAAGGGCAGTGAGTTTCCTCCTTTGCGCAATGAGGGGACTGCCCTGGGCCATCTCCAAGAGACTGCTCAAACGTTCGTTCTGCACGAGAGGGGACGGTATGGCCGCCACATGACTAAGGTACAAAGCATCCATCAAAGGGCTGAAAATGAACAGTTTTAGAGGGTCTTAACAGGATGCTCCACGCTTTACTGCCAATTTGAATAAGCCTTTTAAAAAGTTGCTTGCCAACCTTTCATGAGATTCTTGCATGACTTGGGATTGTGTAGAAATTCTTTTATTACTAAGCTCTTTTATTCAAAAGCTGTGATTGAGCCCATCCTGTGTGGACACTGAGCCAAACACTAAGAATAAGAGAGTAAATAAGACCCAGTGTCCTCAAGCAGATTCTTCCCATTAGGTTTCTAAGGGACTCAGGGAACAAGTGGCCTGGGAAATTAGAAAAGCAGCAGAGAACTTCCCTCAGACATGTCCCTTGGATTAGGGGCATACGGCACCGTTCAAACCCATCCCGCGCCACTTAGAATCAGGTTCCATATCCCTGCCAGCAGCAGGACCCAAGCCAAATGTACCGATCAGAAGGGGAGAGACATATTCAAACTAGCTACCCTGGAGATGATAGTCTGGAGCAGTGAGATTCTAGGGGTTGCCATCCTGCTCAGACACAGCAGGAAAGACTTTAACAAAGGGAGCAGGTGGTCAGGATTGGAAGTTCACCAGTCTTGAACTGGGAGGCCTCCTGTCGGAGTCTTAAAGAACACCGAAACACCATGAGACCAAAAAACCTTTCCAATTACGTCTGAAATCAGGAGATTTCAATTAATTTTTAAGATTTTTAATATTAAGCAAATGATATAAAAAGAAAGGGAAAAAATGAAGTATTTATCACATGCCAGTCATCCCAGACTATATGATTTAATCTTTGAAGTAAACCTAATTAAGGCTAGCTATTAGCATCCCCTTTGCAGAGAAGGAAACGTGGCCCAGTTGGAAACAATAAGGAAATGCGCTCGAGGGCATCCATTAATAAATTTCTGAGCCAAGACAAAGATCTTATCTAAATGCACAAGTAAAATAGGTAACGGCATGTGTATTACCTATGTCTTACAGAGACCAGAGCTGCTGAGCTGCTGAGGAAGTGAAGAGCGAGACACACGTTAAGTGAGTGTGATCTTTTAACACCAGAGAGAACGGCCCAAAACTCACCCCCTAAACTGTGTTTCCCATTGTCCTTTCTTAACAAGCCCGAGAACATTACTAAGAAGTGTAGCATGGAGACCCAGATTCCTATGCAACGAAGTGAAGCACCATTGGATTTAACAACTCCTGACTTTTAACAAATATTCTGACAGCTAAGGTCAATTACATCAATAACTCTTTCTCCAGTGGCCCGCTGTGGTCAGGCAGATCCTGCTTCACCAAACACATTTATTTCTACTTTTACGCACCGGGATGCGGTGACAAGCCACACAGACACGAAAGCCTGGTGGGGCCGGAGGGGTGGGTACATGAAGGACACAATACTAAAGGTTAGGCACATGTGACGATCTGCAACTGTCCACTGAACATCCACGAAGCGGGGGTGAATCTCACCCGCATTTCTCTAACTTTTGTAACCCACTGTGTCCTTGAGTCGTGGATGTCAAGGTGTGTTCTCATAACTGGTGGTACTAGCATCACCTACACATGTAGATTCTGGGCCTCATCCCAGACCTGCAGACTCAAAATCTGAAGTTTACTCATCTCTAGCCTGGGAGGGCCTCCAACCCGAGGCTTGAAAAAAAACTAAATGGAGCCTGGGGATGCCACCCAGCCAATCTGTGTTCTCACTTCAAACAAGCCCTCCCGGTGAGTTAAATACTCATCGCAGTTTAGAACAAGTGGCCCAAAGACAACAGCAGCTAGTAAACCAGGTTCTAAATAAGACGGAAAGGGGGTGCTTGGGTGGCTTAATCGGTTGAGCATCAGACTTGGTTTTGGCTCAGGTCATGATCTCCAGGTCATGAGACTGAGCCCTGCATTGGGCTCCAAGGTCAGTGTGGATTCCCCTTGACTCTGTCTCTCCCTCTGCTCCTCCCCAGGCTTGTGTGTGCACACATTCTCTCTCAAAATCTAAATAAGAGGGCAAGAATCAGAAGCTTCAACCAATTATAATGCTAGGTAATATTCTAATGAAATTCCTTACAGAATGTGGAATCCGAAATATGCTTGCCTGTTTTGATAAATGGATGCTCTTCCTTAAAATAAAAGTAAAATCTGGGGCACCTGGGTTGCTCAGTGGGTTAAGCCTCTGCCTTCAGCTCAGGTCATGATCTCGGGTTCTTGGGATCGAGTCCCACATAGGGCTCTCTGCTCAGTGGGGAGTCTGCTTCCCCCTCTCTCTCTCTGCCTACTTGTGATCTCACGTGCTCTCTCTGTCAAATACCTAAATAAATAAAATCTTTTAAAAAAATAAACAAAAGTAAAATCTGAATTATGCAGGCCATTAGGTTTACCTTAACTGCTCTAAAGTATAGTGTCTTAATTCCTGGCTGTTTTGTAGATTTATTTCACAACCGCAATCTGTGGCTTTTACATGATATTATAATATCATTTAAATTTTAATTTAAAAAAAAATTTTTAATTTGAATTTTTCAATTTTTCAAACTTTATGATGGCTAGGAAGGTGAAACATTTATTACAACTTTATCAAATACAGTTTGTATTTGAAAGCACAATGATATAAATACATGGAGTGAAAAACAGATGGATGGATGATTAATAAATAAATGACAGATTGGTAGATAGCATGGTACCTTCTAACTATTTGGTAATTTTCACTGGAACAAATCTGAAGTCTCCAAAAGCTTAAAAAGTTGTCTCTGCTAGATTATCAACCACGGAGAGCAAGAAGTAAGTCTTACTCATGAAAGTGCTCAATAAAATATTTGTTGGATAAGAGAAGTAAATTCACGGCATGGGAGTATTTTTCCTTTGAAATTCAAGAGTTATAAATAAGCTCTAGAGAAGTTTTTCTGAGTCCAGAAAGAGAAGCTGCCAATCAAGAAACAGTTCTTCACTAGCGTAGGGGACGATAAACTTTTCCTCTACACTCTTATACTGTGTCACTGGGGTTGGTGAATTAAACCGACAAAGAGCCAGACTAACAAGGAAAAAAGGCAAATATGTTCTACTGATGCTTTTCATTTTTATGGGACCAGGACTTCATAGAAAACAAGGGACAAACCAATTAAATCGTTAGGCTTGAGAACTTAAATACCATTTTAATAAAGCATGATAAATTGTGCAGAAGTGACTAGACAAAGGAAAAGGGTTTGAGCTTCTAGGAGCAGTAAACTGAAAAAGCGAATATGCTCGGAAACTAATGAAAAATAAGGGTTATTTTAGTAACATGAGTTTGTTTCTCAAGGCAAACTTTCCATCTCTGGATAGTACAGGGGAAGGAAGGAGGCTACATTCACAATGAAAAGCCGATGCCCTGCTTTGGGGCCAAGAATGGGAAAGCAGAGTTCTTCCTGGGTTTGCTTTTTCTCACTGCCTTCAGCTCAAAATAATCGTTATGACAAAGTGGCGTATTTTGGGGTGGCAGATTCTGATCCCCTTCACCAGTAACTCCCAAATCTCTGAGTCAGTGACGAAAAATGTCTCTGCTTGCTGGTTCTGTGTCCTCTGGTGTGTTCGTGTATGTGTGACCTCCTCTAAGCTCTGGACCCCTACCCATTCTGGCAAAGAGGTTTAAGAATCACGACTGCAACAGTGATGGCCACAGGCTATTTTCCCCTTTCCACTTGTCTGTCTGTCTTTCCTTTCTTCTTTCTTTCTTTTTTTTTATTATGTTCAGGTAGCCAACATATAGTACATCCTTCGATCTTGAGATAATGTTCAACAAGTCATTAATTGCTTAGAACACCCAATGCACATCACAGCATGTGCCCTTCTTAATACCCATCACCCGGTTTCTATATAACAAGAAGAAACTCAGGCGAGACTGGGAAAGGAAGATTGATCAGGTTGGTAGGTCATACGGTGAGTTATAAACCCAAGATCCGAGTCAACTGGGCCAACTTAATATGCTATGCAGTGGGAACAGCCCAGTATCGGTACCTTTTTTTCTTAATACCTTCCTCTATTTCTCTGCCTCTATATACTTCTGCCATTAGGAGAAACAGGGTGTGGGGGTTGGGGGAAGTGATGGCTTACAAAAAACAGAGCCAGCCCCTTCTACTGAGTGTGGGCAGGAGGTTAATTTTACACTCCAGCTAAAGCAAGATGAGGAATGTCCTGGTAGGCAGGAGAGTGGGTGGGTGGCAGATGTCTCACTCTGCCTTTTAGAAACCCACATTTGAAAGTGGGGTCCTGAATATGCTACCCCTTGAGATGCAAAGCAGCCAGAAGCCCCACATGGAGGGAACACAGACAAAAAAAAAAAGAACTAGGCCAAACAGCAATTAGGAGGAGACATTAACCTGGAAAATGCCAGAGGACTTTCTCCTCTTTTCTCTATTCTCTCGGTGACAAATTTAAAATGCACTGTTTAAAAAAACCTAAATTTTCTGTTATTTGATTTGCTTTACTCTTAACCGCTCTGGGGACTCTGTTGTCAGGGTGGACCCTGTTCGTCCCTCAAATTATAATCGTGGAGATTCAAATGACCAGCAGTTGCCAGAAATTTGAACTTGCAGAGTTAACGGCACCCACTTCTGAGTTAAATCTGCCTTAGATATCCTTTTAATGCATCTGTTTTTCAAGGCCATCAAAATACAGTGCATTCACTCCATCGGTCTTAACTCTCCATTTTGATGGAGATGGTGCGGAGAATGGGCACCATGTATAATGACTTCCCCCAAAATTCTGGAATTTGAGGATGAGCATTCATTTTTCTCAAGGTCAACAAATGCTACTGGAGACGGGAACAGAAATTCCAATGTAGAAGGAACCCTTCATCCCCACGCCATCCATCTGAGGTCAGTAATTAAAAAGATTTCCTCACATTCCAATGAAGACATCCCACATTCTAAAAAGAGGCTGTGGGTATTCTAGCGATTTTGCATAAGTGTGAGAGCCAGAAGCCTGCAGGACAAATGCATTATTTAATTTTCTACTATCACACACTAAACAGCTTTTTTGGACTCTAGACATCAATTTGTTCCAATACGAAAGGCCCCAGTGGTAAAAAGATATGAAAATATTCAAAGTAAACTAATGCCTCTGAAACTCTTGGATCAGAATACTAATGCCTCCATCTGAAGAGGCCTTTAGTCTGTTATCTTTCCATTAGAAACCTTTCACATAAGTCCATTTGGACAATAAATACCTACGGCTCATGGAGCAGTAGTCAGTAATATCCATTTATTTTTCTATGTAATGCCCTGCTTTGTCGGCATGCTTTGTGCAAATTCATCAGCTACACTGTCTCTGTGCTTTAAATCCCCCCAAATAAAAAAAAAATCAGGCCTCTACTGTGTCTCTTTTTAGCTAACTTTGGTTGGCAAGGAAGATAGTATCATGTGGCTTTGGTGCTTGATAACGTTTGTTAATGAAGGAAACTGGAATTTTTTTTCAACACGTGCGCGCGCACAGGCGCACACACGCGCACAAAAGCTCTAAGTAATTAAGTTGACGAATCTGTATGGTAAGCTTGTGACTCACATCAATTCACATGCTAAATCATTAAGAATTTGTTAAGTGGTTGCTCTGTGCCAGGCCCTGAGTTCAGCCCTTCAAATTGGACAGAGACTGCTTGTCCATAAACAGCTTACCCAACACAGAGAAGTGAGATCAGCAACTCTCTCATTAAACAAATGTGTCAAAGGACTGCTCATTGCCTGAGTGGGTGTGGGGAGTGAGGAAAGGGGATTCACAGGAAGTGTGGGTGCTTCACCAAAGAAAGCTCTAGTGAAGGTTTCTTTCCCAGTGTGACGGGGCTTTCCCTTATCAAAGGAATTTCAAATTTCTTCCCTTAATATCACAATGTGCAGAACAAAATGAACTTGAAGAGAGAACTCCACCATCCATTAGAAAGACCCAAGGCAGGACCCTCAGTGATCAAACTAACGGACTTTCAGCAACAAGGGTCGACTAAAAATGACCTATATTCAGTAATAAGAAGCAAGCAGCATCAGAGCGGTGCCCACACACACCGTTTGGGACACACGGACAAGAATATGGACATGCCTAATTTCCTACATGGCATACCATTTAAGAGCGTGACAAGATGAAAACTCCAGAATATTTCTTCCGGAGTTGAAACCTGAGCCCGACCACCCATGTGACCTTGGTTGAGCGTGTCTTCCCTCTTTCTATACCTGTATTTCTTCCTTTGTAAAATGAAGATAGGAATAGTTCCAACCACATTGGACCAGGGTGAAGACCACATGTCTTTACATATATTAAAAAACATTAAAATTATACTTGGTATCTATTTTATAAGGATTTGTTAACGAATGATTCGATTAGTCACTTAGGTTATTAAAAAAACAAAACAAGAGTACTCGTTTCTTACTGAGGGAGATGCAGATTGCTTTCAGGAAGTACTATAGTTAATCTTCAATTGTGAGCGTAATTTATTTATTTATTTATTAAAGATTTTATTTATTTATCAGAGAGAGAGAGGAAGAGAGCGAGCACAGGCAGACAGAATGGCAGGCAGAGGCAGAGGGAGAAGCAGGCTCCCTGCTGAGAAAGGAGCCCGATGTGGGACTCGATCCCAGGATGCTGGGATCATGACCTGAGCCGAAGGCAGCTGTTTAACCAACTGAGCCACCCAGGCGTCCCTTGTGAGTGTAATTTATAAACAGTACATATCTATCCCTCTATAATACAGACAATAGTCCCTGTGTCATAAAGTGTCACATGAATGATTACCTTATCATTAGACAAATTCCAAAGCACTTTTGCCTTCCTAAGTCCCAAGGTAAAGAACCAATCTACATATTACTATAGAGCTCAGTGTTATTAATAAATCAGAGGAGGCCAGAAGAGGAAAACCCAGGGAAGCATGTGGTGGCTATCTTACTGCGGTATTTTCTTTATTGGTAGAGGAGAGTAATAACCTGCTCTGGGCAAGACACAGGCCTTAGAAACTAATGGTCACTAGAAGTGACAAGGATGGCATTTTAGTGGCCATTAGAGTGCATTAGCATGCATTTCATCAATCCAGATTTATCCGGCACTCATGGACAAGACATCTTACTAAGTAAGTACTAAACAGGCTACATTTGCATTTTTGGCCTTCGAGGATAGTATAATATAAACGTCTAGTATAATATAAACGTTAACAAGAATGTGTCACGCAGCAGTTCCAGAAAAATCCAGAGAAGAGTATTTTATAAGAAATCATTATGGGTCCCAAATGGTCTAAAAAGGCTTTGTGGAAAAGGAGGATAAATGGTAAGACTCTGAGAAAGTTCTGATGCCTGTGGGTTTTCTTCCATACCACTGAGCAGTTCTCCCACAGGACCTGGGTGCCCCACAATTCAGCTCAACCCCCACTCTATCTACCTTGAGGGCTCAGTCCCCCAAGGCTGTCCCTATTTCAGATACCAATCGAAAGTGCAGGTTGAAAAAAAAAAAAATTAAAAGTTCAGGTTGGGGTGCCTGGGTGGCTCAGTGGGTTAGGCCGCTGCCTTCGGCTCAGGTCATGATCTCAGGGTCCTGGGATCGAGTCCCGCGTCGGGCTCTCTGCTCAGCGGGGAGCCTGCTTCCTCCTCTCTCTCTCTGCCTGCCTCTCTGCCTACTTGTGATCTCTCTCTGTCAAATAAATAAATAAAATCTTTAAAAAAAAAAAAAAAAAGTTCAGGTTGTTACCTGGGCTTTTGACAAGCAAGCTATACAAATCGGAGGTACTTATAACCGTCTTCTTAGGTTCAATTAATTTGCTAGAGAGGCTCACAAGAACTCCAGAAACTAGCTTACTCCCTAGATTACCAATTTATTACAAAGGATTTTAAAGGATCTGAATCAACAGCCAGATACAGAGGAGCTTCTGTCTTTCTGGGAGTCCTCAGCCCTGTATGGTGGCACATGGAAGCATTCCGGTTCCTCTACATAGAAGCTCCCTGAATCCTGTCCTTTAGAGCTTGATGGAGGCTTCATTACTTAGGCAAGACCGATTGAAATATATGCTCATTAGCGATCGTACTCAACCCTCAGCCCCTCTTGTGGGAGAGGGGCCTGAAAGTTCCAACCCTCCAGTCACAGGACGAGTTCTCCAGACAAGCAGCCCGCCTGCTCAGGGGCTTTCCGGAAGTCACCTCATTTACATAACAAAAAACCTTTCTTGCTCTCTTCTCTGGAAATTCCCAGGCTTTTAGGAATTCTGGTGCCAGAGAAGGAGTCAAAGCCTAAATATATATTAATTATTATAAATAACAACATTACATGTGGGAATCGATTCTTCAAAGACAGAAACCCACAGAACAGTTACAAAGGTCATGCTGAATAGATCAACATTGTAGGCAAAAGGTCAAAGACTGGGGCGCCTGGGTGGCTCAGTGGGTTAAAGCCGCTGCCTTCGGCTCAGGTCATGATCCCACGGTCCTGGGATCGAGCCCCGCATCGGGCTCTCTGCTCAGCAGGGAGCCTGCTTCCCTTCCTCTCTCTGCCTGCCTCTCTGCCTACCTGTGATCTCTGTCTGTCAAATAAATAAATAAAATCTTTAAAAAATAAATAAATAAATAAATAAATAAATGTTGACAAGAAATGCTTTTTAAAAAAAAAAAAGAAAAAAAAAAAAAAAGGTCAAAGACTGGCAGTTGCAATGCAGAGCAGTCAATGTTAGAGTAAGTTTAGTTACAACACAGAGAGTGTATGGACCTATTTAGCCAGAGGCTTCCATTCAGGTTAAACAATAACCTTAAACTCTCCCTGCTCCCCTTCCCCCAGGGGACTTACTTAAAAACAAGTCCCTGAAACCAGCCCCAGGTAACAAAGCCCAGATACAAGGGTGGGTCAGGTCCAGTGGAGACATCCGACCAGTGGGGGGTTGCATACTGTCTCCCTAGCTACCAAGGAGTATGGGCCCCTTTGGGAGTCTTTTGGGCGCCAATTCTAACCAAGGTGATAGGCTAGGTCAAGTGTCTACTATAGGGTAAATTGTAATTCAGTTGGTCACCTAGCATCACTGTGCAGCTTTCTCTGTGTGTTACAATTTGATTGGCCACCTGTGTGGGGCCAGGCCCAACTGCATGGCCTTTGTCCTTAAAAACTAGTCTGTGAAACAGAGAAAGGTCGCCCTCTCTTGTAAGAGAAGCGGCTCCAAACATTCAGTCTGATTCTTGATGCTTGGCGTGGAATAAAGCTTTGCTTGATCTTTGCTTTATATCAGTCTTGCTCCATTAATCATGGACCCATTATTGGGGGACCTATCAGAGAGGACCTTAATGGAACTAAAACACACTGAACAACTACTGAGTATAAACAATAGGCAGGGTCCCAGAGGCAGCAAGCTAAAGGAGAGGCATGTGATCTCATGCAGATTTCAATACAGTTAAATACATTAAAAAAAAGGAAAAATACTAACAACTTGATGTGAAATGAGTTTAATTACATTAAGATTCTAGTTCCCAAGCACAGAAAATATAAAGCTCCGTGAGGGCAGGAACCAAAGCTGTTTTCTTGCTATTTTGGCAAAGTAGATGCTCAGTAAATACTTGTTTAATGAAGAATTATCAAAGAGATTTAAAATATTCTAGACAAAAGTGGGGTACAGACCAATACTATGGAGGCGGAGTTTGAGAGTCAAAAAATGCTGCATGAATGAGCTGCTGTGGGCACTGAGTCATGGACAAGAGGCAGATTTCCATGACAGAGCAGAAATGGAGATGTAACGTTCCAAGCAAAAGGCCCTACAAGGATAAACCGAGGGTCGGGTGGGGACAGAGGAACTGGAGTTTGGTCCGGTAGTGATAATGTCCAGTAATGACGACAGATATCACCAACTTGGAAAGAGAAGTTTTGAGACTCCCTACTAATAGATGCTGATCACTAGGACTTAAAGGGGAACAAAGTATGTCACCCCAAAATATACCACTCTGGCATCTCAGTTATCTTGAATTGAAGGTATTTAACAGCCAGCCTGAGGAAGAAGGACCCTCTGACCTTCCTTTGTGCCCTGAAATAAATCTTCCATGGTAAAGGTACCCTCCCTCTGCCAGTCATATCCAAAAATAGTTGTCAAGACCACCCCTCCAAGGGCTTGTTGTCTATACTTTCTTCTAGGAGCTTTACAGGTTGAGGTTTTGCATTCAAGTCTTCAGTGTATCTTAAGTTAATTTTTGTGAAGGGTATAAAATAGGGGTCTAATTTATTCTTTTGCATGTGAATATTCAGTTTTCCCACCACTGTTTATTGAAAAGACTGTACTTTCTCCACTGAGTATTCTTGATCCCCTTGTCAAATATTAGCTGATTGTATATTTATGGCTTTACTTCTGGGCTCCCAGTTCTATTCCATTGGCTGATGTGTCTATACTTATGCTATCATTATACTGATTTAGTAACCATAGATCTCTAGTCTGCTTTGGACCCAGGAACTGTGATGCTTTCCACTATGTTCTTCTTTCTCATGATTGCTTTGGCTCTTCAGGTTCTTTTTGTAGTTCCATTTGAATTCTAGGATCCTTTGTTCTATTTCTGTGAAAAGAGCTATTGAAATTTTGATAAGGATTGCACCCAATCTATGGATGGCTTTGAGTAGTAGAGACATCTGAACAATATTAATTCTTGTGATGCATGAACACAAAATATCCTTCCTCTTGTTGGGTCTTTTTTTTTTTTAAGATTTAATTTATTTATTTGACAGAGAGAGAAATCACAAGTAGGCAGAGAGGCAGGAAGAGAGAGAGGGGAAAGCAGGTTCCCTGCAAAGCAGAGAGCCCAACGTGGGGCTCCATCCCAGGACCCTAGGATCATGACCTGAGCTGAAGGCAGGGCTTTAACCCACTGAGCCACCCAAGCACTCCTTGCTGTGTCTTAACTTCTTTCATCAAAGTCATTTTTAGAGTGCAGATTTTCACCTCCATTAAATTTATTTATAAATATTTTATTGTTTGGATGCTATCATAAATAAGATCATTCTCTTTATTCCTTTTTCAGATATTTCACTGTGCATGCAGAGAAATGCAACTGATTTTTATATGTTGATTTGGTATCTTGCAACTTTACTGAATTTGTTTATTAGTTCTGAGGATTTGAATTTCTAATAGCTTCCAGGTGCTGCTGATGCTGCCTACCCTGCCTCCACAATTTAAGCAGCACTGATCTAGAGGGTAAGAACTTAGACAGCAAGGAATTTGGGTCAAGTGAAGTCTATCTTGGAAAGTAATTAGAGCTGGGGGAAAAGAATTTACTAGGGAACTATAAGACATTATTTTTCAGCTTTCCAAACATCCTGTCATCACCACCACCACCACCATCATCATCATATTTAAGGCAAATAAGCTAATCCTTCACTTAAATCCTTTCCTTAAGACAATCTTTAAAATATTCTTTTAATAGTCCCAAAAATACAATAACAAAACTCCAGTGGTCAAAGAGCCTATGAAACAACACCAGCCTCATTGGATGAGGGTAGAAGAGAATGGAACTGCACTTCAGCAATGGTCTTTGTTTTCCTTACCTTCCTTCTTTCTACTCCGGGACAGCCTGTTTAGTAAGAGAGATTAATTTCAAACTGATGACAAAATGTGTCCCTGCGGCAGCTAAAAATTCTACAAGGAGAAAGAGGGGAGGCGGAGGGAGAGGAAGATTTTGGAAAATGCTGGGGAAGAGCGTCAAAAATGGCAGGATTTTTGGAGGGAAATTTTCAGAAACTTTCAGACAGAGTAGTATTATTTCCTGATAGAATATTGTTGAATTTCCGGACCTCCTGATGTTCTCCTGTGACTGGTTTAAGACTATAATTACAGCAGGAGTCTCCGAAGGAGAAGATGCAGAAGAAATATTTGGAGCTAAATTTGCTGAAATTCTCCACCCTAGGTGGGGAGGAAGGAATGAATAATAAGTCGTCTGCGGTCCTGCTTCCTCTCCATGCAATGGCAGTACCTTTCGGAAATACACACGGTAGCTCACCCAAATGATCTTCTGTTTTCATGGCAACCACCCATGTGTTGGGTACCACTGCCTAACAGACACATTTTTAAGTAGTTTAAATGTCATTTAACACTTACAACATCTTCTAGAAAAATATTAGTATTTTGTTTACTTCACAGATGAGGTAAGAAAGGCTAAATGACTTGAAGGTCAAAAAGTCATACATGTTAGCAGAAGGATCCAAATGGTTTCGAAGCCTGGACTCTCACACCTGTGCTCTCCTGGGCCTGTTCCTATACGCAGCTGATGAGAAGTGTGTCATCACAACCTCCCAGATGCAGTGAGGACCTCCTACAGCTCGCCACCAAATAGCCGGTGATTTGTCCCTGAGCAAATACCTTGGCCCCTTGGAATGCCACATTCTTCC
Source organism: Mustela nigripes (assembly GCF_022355385.1). Classification (NCBI taxonomy): domain Eukaryota; kingdom Metazoa; phylum Chordata; class Mammalia; order Carnivora; family Mustelidae; genus Mustela; species Mustela nigripes. The sequence continues at coordinate 31,480,504 of NC_081574.1, read as the reverse complement.
CACGTAAAATGGAATTTCATCAATTCAATAAGCACAAGTAGAGATTCAGTAGGTTTTGTGGTAAGTGTTTTGCCAGTGTTACCAGCTGAGTGTTTTACACTCAGCTATTCCACTCAGCTACTCCACCTCTGGGCCACAGAACCTTAGCAAACTTTATTCCCCTCTGCGCCGTGGTGACAAGAGTATTTACTTCCCAGAGTTTTTATACAAACTAAACGAGCTAGTCCACAGAGACCACCTAGTACAGCCTGGCTGGTACAAACTAATCATGGTAACCATGATGATGGTGACGACAGTCGCTGGGCTATGCATTATCTGTCCCCGCCCCCAAACCTCCATGTCTCCATGTAAAGGTAAAAGAGATGCATGGTCCTGAAAGCAGAAGCTGTAGCAATACACAGACATTAGCTCCCATGGAGTAATTCACAAGAATTATGTTTACTGAAGGCCTGGTAGTAGATGGGGAAAGCCAACTGAGTCTGGACCTATGAAGTGCCAGAGGGTGTCCCAGGGATTGGGAGCTGAGAGTTATGCTCCCAAGCCAATGGAAGAAGTGGATAAGGATGAATGTCTACATCACTTGGTCAGGTGAGATACTGTACATGTACATGTTACAATTTGACCCCAGGATAAAAACACTGCCCATAGCTAGAGTGACTCTGTAATTTCTCATTCAAATTGCGATGCTTTAAATGTGAACAGAGTGAGGTAACATTATTCCAATGAACCAAAAAGTATAACTGAGAATTTAGCCACAATCCACCCCTTTCCTTTGAAATCAAAATTACTAAATTGAAATGATCTTTTCCCTCGAGTCAACAAAGATCATTCTCTTCAGATTTGGATTACCTTGGAGACTTGGGATTCAGATACTATTCTAGAAGAAAGCATGATGTAGTTGAAAGAATAGAAACCTGGAAGACAAAGAGACCTAAATTCAAGGTGGTCCACGCCAGAAATGTCTATCCTATAATTTCTGTTGCCGTTGACCCTCTAAGGCTAAGTTTGCTTAAGACAAGAATTTCTCCAGCTCTGGTCTGATTTTAGCAGATGAATGGATTTAAGAAAACACTGTGTGTATGTGTGTGTGTGTGTGTGTGTGTGTGTTCATCATCACATACACATGCATTACAAACACACACACACACACACACACTCATTCCACGTGTTATATCAAAGGGAAAAAGAAATCAATCAGGTCCTTCCACAAAGACCATGGTAAAATCTGCAAGAGACTGATTGCTTTCCATGAGGTAAACATTCTCTAAACATGTCGAGTAATCTCAGATTGAATGTGCTTCCAAACTGAAATTACCGAAGTCCCCCAAAGAGTTTATCACTCAGCTTAGGAGGAAGAACCAGCAGAATGTACAAAGGGTATGACGAGAAGCATAAAAGCAAGAAGTAGCACCTAGACACTTCAGTAGGACAGAAAGTACAATAAGGAACATGATATTTGTTCCCCTAATAACTGCCAACCTAGGGTGTTCTGTCAGGAGAATGAACATTCAGAGGTAGGTCAAGAAAAGGCACCCTTATGCATCACAGTGAGTAGTTCATAATGTAGGTAATTGCTGAGTCACTATGCTAGAAGCCTGAAACTAATACATCAACTAAACTTCAATTGAAAATACAGACAAACTGCCTTTGAACAGAGGATAAGAATCCCAAATAATCGTATTAAGCTATATAAAATAATTTCATTTTTTCAACCAAATACATGATTAAATGTGAGTCAGAAAAAGTACATAGAAAAATAAATACCATCAGCTTCCATATTAGAAGCAGTAAAGAAAGTGGCCCTTTCTTATGTGCCTCTTCTAAGAGGACCAACACAACTTAAAACTCCTGCCGAGGTTCCCATGATGAAAGGTGACCAGCTACTTCTACCTAATCCATCACCCTCAGATACATTAACATATAGACTTCCATATGTGGATCTAATTCTATTACTTCCCAGGTGTTAAATTTATGGCAACAATCAGACCTGAAGGGAATGACTTCAGAAAGCACCATTAAAAAGAAATCTCACGCTTTTAACCACAGTTTGTTAGAAAAAAGAATTCTTTCTAGTGTGAAGCTATAACCATCAGCAGGAAAGGATCTGGAGCAGAAATAATGCAGTACCTTTCTTCTTGATTAGAACTAGATATTTATCACAATCTCATTGGAATCCATAATCTATCTTCTGAGAATCACCAAAGAACTAAAGCCACCAACATCATTTACCCCAAGCTGCATCGAGGCGGAGTAAGAACATGCCTCTTCTAGTCAGTATCTGGCTGGGAGTTTTTTCTCATTTGTCCCCATCTGAGCATGCCAGCTTCTGTGACTTACTTCCCCCTGCCAGCAGTAATTTAGTGATCTGTTGAGACTAACTCCTGCTGAATCATCTCCATGCTTCTCCCCTGGACACTGTACCTCACTGTCATACACAGCAAATTGACTCAGGGCATAGAAGCCGTTGTATGCCCCAAGAAAGAAACTGCAATAGATACGTATTTTACAGAAGTCCTTAGCATTTTCTTTTTATTAGTACCAAGGAATACATCAGGCTTAGTAAAATAAATAGGGTTATTTCATTTTTAGCACTCATTGAAAGAGGAACATGTATGCATGAATATATACTCTAAGACCATGTGGGGTCAACTCTCTTTTCCCAGTTTCTAGCTTTAACTTCAGAGGCAAGTTAATTAACCTCTCTGAGCCTAATAGTCCTCATTATAAAATGGTGTCATGATGTCTATAATAGATATTAAGGTTCTTAAGCATAATGGGGCATGTGTGTGTTAATAAGTGGTAAACAGAGCTTTAATTTACAACCAAGGGTAGCTACTTGTTGAATTGGGTTTGTTCTCCTACAATCTAAAAGATACAGTAGCTACTAAAACAGTTATCTTTATCTCTGATCAGCAAAAGAGATTTTTTTTTTATTAAATAGCATAAATGGCTTTTCAGAAGGGGTTTCGTTGGCGATTGCTGGTGCAACTTCAAATTGTGTGGGTAGGCTAGAAATGTGAAATGTTACACGTTTCTTTGCATGAACTTGCTTTACAAAGTCTTTACCTTTGAAATGGGACCTGAGATTTGTTTTTTAAACAGCCTTGAATCGCAACACTATTACAGAAGATTCTGATTATGAAGGCCAATTATAGTGTTAAATAATTCTTGCCTCTAGAATAACTGTTGTGTTTGCTGCAGCCAATATTTTTATACAACCTGTAGGTAGAACTCCTAAAAGAACTGGATGTTGCTGTTTAGCTAACATGATTATGACTAATTTCATACTTTATTCCAATAAATATTTGTATTTGTAGCAAGGTTTGGATCAAAATGTACTTCGGCATATGACAGCAAGGTTATCAAGGCAGACACATGCAACTGTCCCTACCTTCAAAGGCTGTTCATTAAAAAACAAAGCAAAACAACAATAAAATGGCACCCAAACCACTTAATTATGAAAAACCAAATTTGTTCCCTCAATTTACAAACCATAGAGAGAAAAATAAGAAAAAATAGTAACTTTGTATTTTATTGAGATAAACAGGATCCACAGGATAGACAAATTAAAAATAGAAGTACCATATTATCTAGCAAATTCACTTCTGGGTATTTCTTCAAAGAAAACAAAAACACAAACAGGCTTTGGTAAAGACAACAGGTAACGTTAACTAAATGTTAAACTAAAAAAGCAGTATGTTATTACTGTGAAAATCAAATAGGTCCTAGAATCAGAATTTTATTGACACATGGCTGGGTCCCTAATTGAAGGATCTCTGCTTCTTGTTGTTTGCTCCTTTGTGATGCTGATGAATGATAATGATACATGAGTCTGTTGATCACAACACTGATTTCCTTTGCCTCTCACAGGCAATACCTAGTATAGACTTTTAGTCAGTCTCTCTCATTAACCTATTCTGTTGCCCTTACACTGGTCCAAATAGCTGCCCTACTTCATACCTCAGTACAAAACATGCTAAATGTGAAAATATGTAAATTGTGACATCAATAGAAAAAAAAAGATGTAAATTGTGGCATCAATAACATAAGATGTGGGAAAGTGGAGTAAAAGTATGGAGTATTTACACATGAATGAAGTTACGTAGTTGTCAAATTAAAATGGACTATTATAAGTAAATCTCATGATAATTGCAAAGAAAAGGACTGTAACAGATTAAAAAAAAGAAAGAAAGAAGGAAAGAAAGAAAGGAAGAAAGAAAGAAAGAAAGAAAGAAAGAAAGAAAGAAATCAGAGCCAACTGCCATAAAAATATTAAAAAATCTTTATTCAACACAATACTGGAAGTAATCGTCACAAGCAATCAAACAAGAAAAGGAAATAAAAGCCACCCAATTGGTAAGAAGTAAAAACAACTTTCAATATTTGTAGATGACATGAAGAACTAAAGAATGAATTCAGTAAAATTGTAGAATGGAAAATTAACATAGAGAAATCTATTGTTTCTATACCCTAATGATGAATTATTAGTACATCAAAAAGAATAAAATACATAGGAAAAATAAAATTAACAAAGGAGGTGAAAATCTGTACTCTGAAAACTATCAAACACTGAGGAAAGAGATTGAAAATGACACAAATAAACAGAAAGAAAGATCTTGCCCGTGGATTAGAAAAAATATTGTTAAAATGCCCATATTAGCCAAGGTGATTTATAGATCCAACATAATCCCTATCAAAATACCAATAACTTTATAAAACTAGAATAATCTGAAAATATAGAGAGAGCCACAAAGACCCCAAATATCTAAATCCATCTTAAGGAAGAACAAACCTGGATGTATCGTGTTCCTAGATTTCAAACTATACAACAAAGCTATAGTAATTAAAACAATATGACATTGGCCAAAAAGAGACACAGATCAACTGAGCAGAAAAGAGAATTAAGAAATAAACTCATGCTTAATTAGTTAATTAATGACAAAGGAGGCAGGAACATACAATGAAGAAAAGATAGTCCCTTCAATAAATGACATTAGAAAAACTGGACAAATATAAGAACAGGGATAAAACTGGACCATGTACTAATACCATATTCAAAATAAACTCAAAATGGAGTAAAGACCTAAATGTAAGACCTGAAACCATGAACTCCTAAAAGAAAACATAGGAAACAATTGGACAAAAGTGTTAACAATGTGTTTTGGGGACTGTCTCTTTAAGCAAGGGCAATGATAGCAAAAGTAAACAATTAGGACCTCATCAAACTAAACAGATTTTATATAAGAAGGAAACCATCAACAAAACAAATGCAAACTACTAAATGGGAGGAGATATTTGCAAATGATACATCCAATAAGAATATCTAAATAGATAAAGAATAACTCATACAACTCAACACCAAAAAACTAAAAAAATCTGATTAAAAATGGACAGAAGACCTAAACAAGCCATTTTATCAGAGACATCCAGATGGCCAGCAAACACATGAAAAGCTGCCCAATATCACTAATCATTAGGGAAATGGAAATCAAAACCACAATATCACTTAACACCATTCAGAAAGGCTAGTATCAAAAAGACAACAAATAATAAGTGCTGGCAAGAATGCAGAGAAAAGGAAACCCTTGTGCACTATTAATGAAAAAGTAAATTGGTATAACCGTTATGGAAAATAGTATGGAAGTTACTCAGAAAATTAAAAATAGAAGTATATTATCCAGCAAATTCACTTCTGGGTATTTCTTCAAAGAAAACAAAAACACTAACTGAGAAGATATACGCACCTTTACATTAACTGCAGCATTATTTACAATAGTCAAGAAAAGAAAATAAACTAAGTGTCCATCCACAGATGAATGGATAAAAGTGTGATATATATACACACATTGGAATATTACTCAGCCATAAAAAGAATAAAATACTTCATTTTGCAGCAGTATGGATGGATCTAGAGAGGGTATTACACGAAGTGAAATAAGTCAGACTGAGAAAGGAAAATAGCCTTTCAAATAGAAAATAAAAAATAAAACAAATTAAAAAATGGAAATAAACTCATAAACACAGAGAAAACTGGTGGCTGTCAGAGAGAAAGAGGTTGGAAAATGGGTGAAACAGACAAAGGGGGTTGAGAGGTGCACATTTCCAGTTACAAAACAAGTAATTTATGTGGATATAAAGTAGAGTCCAGGGAATAAAGATAATAATATTGTAATAACTTTGCATGGTGACAGATGGTAACTCGTTTTATCTTGGTGACCATTTCGTAATGTATCTAAATGTCAAATCACTACGTAGTACACCTGAACAAGGCTTCAAAACCCCACTTTCAACAATAGAGATCATCCAGACAGAAAGTCCGTAAAAGCAGACTTAACATTATTGACCAAAGAGACCCAACAGACATTTACAGAACATTCCATTTTTTTTTAAGATTTTATTTATTTATGTGAGCGGTGGGGGGAGGAGCACAGAGGGAGAGAGAAAGAGACTCCCCACTGAGCAGGGAGCCCAACATGGGTCCCAATCCTAGGACCTTGGGATCATGATCTGAGCCAAAGGCAGACACTTAACCAACTGAGCCACCCTCGTGCCCCAGAACATTCCTTCAAATAACAGCAAAGTACATTTTTTCCCCTAAAATGCCCAAGGAATATTCTCCAGGACATATCATACATTAGGATTAAAAAAAAAATCATATCAAATATATTTTTCCAACCACAATGGTATGAAAGTTAAAATTAAGAGCAGGAGGAAAATTGGAAAATTCATAAATATGTATTAATTAAACAACAAACTCCGCAAAAACCAAGAGATCAAACAAGAAATCAAAAGGGAGATAAAAAAATGTCTTAATACCAACAAAAATGGAAACACAACATGCTAAAACATACAGGATGCAGCAAAAGCTATGCTAAAGGAAGTGTATAGTGATAAATAACTGTATTAATACTAAAGAATGATCTCAAACACCCAAACTTTACACCTCGAAGAATTAAAAATAAAAGAAAAAAACAAAACCCACATTTAACAAAGTTAATGATATAGATCAAAGCAGAAAAAAAAATGGTGATAAGAAAATATTAAGAAATCAAGGAGTTGCTTTTTTTAAAGGATAAAATAAATTGATAAACTCTTTTCTTCCCCCCAAAGATTTTGTTTACTTATTTATTTGACAAAGAGTGAGAGAGCCCAAGCAAGGGGAGTGGCAAAAGGAGGGAGAGAGAGAAGTAGACTCCTCACTGAGCAGGGAGCCTAACATGGGGCTCTATCCTAGGACTCCAAGATCATGACCTGAGGGCAAGACAGGCGCTTAGCCGACTGAGCGATCCTGGTGCCCCCAAACTGGTAAACTCTTGACTACACCAAGAAAAATGAGAATAAAAATTTAAATAAAATTATAAGTGAAAGAGAAGACACAACTGATACCATAAATATAGTAAGATAACTTACAAGAAAGGGATAAAGTCCTAGAAATATAAAACTTACCAAGACTGAGTCATGAAGTAACAGAAAATTTAAACAGATCTATAATCAGGAAAGAGATTGAATCAGTAATCAAAAATCTCTCCATAAAGTACAAACAAATAAACAAACAAACAAAAAACAGGAGCAGATGCCTTCACAAATGAATTCTATAAACACTGAAAGAAGAATGAATGCTGATCTTGCTCAATCTTTTCCAAAACCTGATGAGGAATGACAGATTCAAACTCATTCTATTAAACCAGCATCACTTTGATACCAAAGTCCTACAAAGACAGCACAAGAAAAGAAAGTCACAGGCCAATTCCCCTAATGAATGTATATGCAAACACCCTCAACAAAATTCTAGGGCCCCAAGTTCAAAAGCTTATTAAAAGGATCACACAAGGGGCACGTGGTGGCTCAATATGTTAAGCTTCTGCCTTCACCTCAAGTCATGATCTTTCAGGGCTCTGGGATCAAGCCCCCAATTGGGCTCTCTGCTCAGCAGGGAGCCTGCTTCATCCTCTCTCTCTGCCTGCCTGCCTCTCTGCCTGCTTGTGATCGATCTCTCACCCTCTCTGCCAAATAAATAAAATCTTAAATAAATAAATAAATAAATAAGTCACACAAAATTATCACCTGTCACTTAGCCCTGGGATGCTAGGATGGTTCAACATACACAAATCTATTACTGTGATAAACCACATTAATAGAATGAAAAAGAAAAATCATATGATTACATCAATAGATATTTAAAAAGCATTTGACAAAATAAAACATCTTTTCATAACAAAAACTCTCAATAAATTAGACTTAAATGGAATACATAATAAAGGTTATAATGGCAGACTCATAGATAATATCCGACTCAAAGGTAACGAGCTGAAAGTTTTTCCTATAAAGTCAAGAAGAAGGCAAGAATGCCCAGTTTTACCACCTCTATTCAACATAGTGGTGAGAAATCCTAGCCAGTGCAATTAGGCAAAAATAAGAAATAAAATACATTCAAATCAGAAAGGAAGTCTTTGCTTACAGAAGACATGATTTTTAATATAGAAAACCTTGAAGACTCCAGCAAAAAATAAATGAATTCAGTGAAGTTGCGGGATACAAAATCAACATACATAAATCAGTTGTGTTTATATACACTAATAATAGACCATTTGAAAAGGAAATTAAGAAAACAAACCTGTTTATAATATAACTGAAAAAACTAAAATACTTACGCATAAATACTTAGGCATAAATTTAGCCAAGAAGATGAATGAACTGTATACTGAAAAACCATAAAAACTTCAATGAAAGAAATTGAACAAGACCCAAATAAATGGAAAGATATCTCATATTCAAAAATTGGAAAAAAATAAGTATTGTTAAAATGTCCTACTATCCAGAACATTCCATAGGTTCGAAGCAGTTTCTATCAAAATTTCAATGGCATTTTTCACAGCAGGAGTAAAAACCCTACAAGAACACAAATATCCAAAGCAATCCTGAGCAATAAGAAACAATGTTGGAGGTATCACATTTCCTGAGTTCAAATTGTGTTCCAAGGCTACAAGACACAGTTCAGAGATGTTGCAGGCTCAGGTCTGGAGCACTGCAATAAAATGCACATGACAGTAACATGAGTTAAATGAATTTTCTTGTCTCCCAGTGCATATAAAATTTATGTTTATACTATACTGTAGGTGTATTAACATTATATGTAATAATGTATATGTATATGTAATAACATTATTCTAAAAAAAGTATATACTTTATTTAAAAATATCTTATTGCTAAACAATGTTAACCATTGCCTGAGTTTTCAGCAAGCCATAATCATCCATCATGGATCATCATAATAAATATAAATAATAGGTATAAATAAATAAATAAATATGAATAAATAAAAAGTTTGGAATATTGTGAGAATTACCAAAATGTCACACACAGACACAAAGTGAGCAAGTGTTATTGGAAAAATGGTGCTAATAGACTTGCTAAAGGCCAGGTTGCCAAAGACCTTCAGTTTGTGAGAGCACAGTATCTGAAGCACAACAAAACACAGTACAATAAAATGAGGCTTGCCTACAGTAATCCAAACAGTACAGTATTAGAATAAAAATAGACATACTGACCAGTGGAACAAAATATAGAGCCCAGAAATAAACCCATGCTTTCATGGTCAATTAGTTTTGTTAGGGAGTCCAGAAATATACAACGGAGAGAGAACTCTCTCTTCAATAAATGTTATTGAGAAAACTAGACATCCACATGCAAAAGAATGAAACCAGTCTCCTATTTTACCCCATATCTAAAACTTGACTCAAAGTGCGTTAAAGATTTGACGAAGACCTGAAACTGCAAAACTCCTAGTGGAAAACCTAAGGGAAAAGATCCTTGACATCGGATGTGGAAATGATTTTTGAATCTAACACCCAGAGCACAGATGACAAAAACAAAAATAAACATGTGGCACTACAATCAACTTAAAAAATTTCTTCATAGCAAAGGAAATAATCAACAAAATAAAAGTCAACCAATGGAATAGGAGAAAATATTTGCAAGTCATATATCTGATAAGAGGTTGATATCCAAAATATATAAGGAATTCATATAATTCAATAAAGACCCACTTAACAAATAAGAAGAGAACCTGACTAGATATTTCTCAAAAGAAGACATACAAATGGCCATCAGGTATACAAAAGGGTGTTCAACATCACTAATCATCAGGAAAATGCAATCTAAAATCATAGTGAGGGGCGCCTGGGTGGCTCAGTGGGTTAAAGCCTCTGCCTTCAGCTTGGGTCATGATCCCAGGGTCCTGGGATCGTGTCCCATACCTGGCTCTCTGCTCAGCCAGGAGCCTGCTTCCCTCTTTCTCTCTGCCTGCCTCTCTGCCTATTTGTGATCTCTGTCAAATAAATAAATAAAATCTTTAAAAAAAATAAATAAAATGATAGTGAAATATCACCTCACACCTAGTAGGATGGCTACTATTAAAACATCATAACATATCAAGGATGGGTGAGGATGTGGAGAAAAGCACATCCTGTATACTGCGCATGAGAATGGAAATAAATCCAGCTACTACAGCAATCGGTATGATGATTACTCAACAGAACTAACATGTGATTCAGCAATCTCACTTTCAACTATTTATGCAAAAGAATTGAAATCAGAATCTGAAACAAGGAAGTGAATGGAAATGGAGAATCTTACACTATATGAAATAAACCAGACATAAAAGACTACTACTCTATGACCTCATGTATATGCAAAATCCAAAATAGTCAAGCCCGGGGTGCCTGGGTGGCTCAGTCGGTTAAGCGTCCACCTTTGGCTCAGATCAGGATCCCAGGTCTTGGGATCAAGCCCTACACCAGGTCCCCTGCTCGGTGGGAAGCCTGCTTCTCCCTCTCCCACTCCCCCTGCTTGTATTCCCTCTCTTGCGTGTCTCTCTCTAATAAATAAATAAAATCTTTAAAAAAAAATAAAAGTTAAATTCATAGAAGCAGTTTTACCGGTTGTGAAGGGGAGGGGAAAGTAGGGAAATGATGGTCAAAGGGCACAAAGTTTCAGTTATGCAAGAGAAATAGTGGGTAGCCGCTATACAGCAGAGTGCTTATGTCTAACAATACTGAAATGTATACTTAAAATTTGCAATGTTGGTAAATCTTATGTTAAGATGCATACTCAGTGGGGCACCTGGGTGGCTCAGCCAGTTAAGCGCCCGACTCTTGGTGCTGGTGCAGGTCATGATTTCAGGGTCCTGGGACCGAGCCTAGTACCAGACTCCCTGCCTAGCACTGGAGATTCTCTCTCTTTCTGTCTCCTTCTGCCATTTCTCCCTGCTCTCTTGCTCTCCCTCAAATAAATAAATCTTGGGGAAAAAAATGCATACTCAAAGTCACATGTACAATATTTTAGCAATAATGGAGGCATGCAAGGAAACAGCACTGATGAATACATCTATGGCCTTGTCATCAGTGGTGGTTGCATGGGTCGGTTTCATCATCACTGATGATGCTTATCCCCACACACGTCAGTTTCACATTAAATATGCACAGCTTTTTTTTTTTTAAGATTTTATTTATTCATTTGGCAGAGGGAGACAGATCACAAGTGGGCAGAGAGGCTGGCAGAGAGAGGAGGGGGAAGCAGGCTCCCCGGTGAGCAGAGAGCCTGATGCGGGGCTCGATCTCAGGACCCTGAGACCATGACCTGAGCCGAAGGCAGAGGCTTTAACCCACTGAGCCACCCAGGCACCCCAAATATGCACAGCTTTTTTTACATGTTACTCACATCTCAATAAGGTGGTTGAAAAAAATAAAGATCTTTTGGCACAAGAAAACCAAATGTCATGGCAGAGAATGAGGAGTTAGGTACACCAACAGGAAATTGCATACCCCGAAGACCTGCAAATCTTCCACCAGACAACATTTTAGAAAACATCGAAACAGCAGACCTTTATTAAACATAGTTAAGGAAGCAGATAATATCTGTTCCTTGTCTTCATCTTAGAACATTAATAGTCTGCTCATGGAGATAAGATCACCATGTATGAATCACCGAACAATGTATTTGAAAACACATGAATCAGGGACAGTATTAGGAAGACAAAAATAGCACTCATTAATCAAAGGATATATACAAATTAATTTATGACAAATGTTTTATGTGGCAGAGTTGTTTAGGAAAGATAAAAACTGGCAACAGCAACGAACATTTGCATAGCACTTCCACATGCATTAATATTCCTTGTCTCTCATCAAGACAAGAGCAGCCAAGGAAAGCTGTGCAGAGAAAGTCTAAGAGCCCAAGTTCAGTGTGGTTCAAGTTTGACAAAGGGCCTGAATTCATCAGAAAGCTCCAACAGAAGGAATCACTATACTATGTGTCTATCTGGACACAAGCTCAAATTTAAACACACACACACACACACACACCAGAAAACACAAAGATCTTAAAAGTCATGTTTATTTCCCCCCCACCCCCGATAAGGCATGCTTCATGAAAAGCTGCCAGAAGTGGATGTATTTTCTGAGAGACACAGGCTGACTGAGTTTGGAACAATGCACTGTCTAGCAGTGATTTGTGTTCCTGTGATGTGCTCCAATGATGCACTGGGGACTCTAAAATGAGACCATCAACACACATTCAGAGAGCTTTTAGGATCTTAGATAAGCCCAGATGGTGATGCTTAGTTTTTTACCTATGAAGAAACATTTCTCCAAAACAAAAGGACGGAGTTAGGGAGAGCCACCAGGGGCCCATCGCTACTGCTCAGCAATACAGGTCACCAGAGTAATGGAGTTGAATTTGAGGACAATTGTGGGAAGGAAACCGGGAGGATCAGTGAGGATGCTGGGGTGGGGGAATGTACTAAATCTGAAAGCACCTGCTGGGTGACCTTTAGATCCCTACAGAGTACAACTGAATATCCCTTTAATTTTTTTTTAAGATTTATTGATTTATTTGGCAGAAGAGAGAGCACAAGCAGGCAGAGAGGCAGGCAGAGGGAGAGGGAGAAGCGGACTCCCCACCAAGTGGGGAGCCCGATGTGGAACTCAATCCCAGGACCCTGGGATCACAACCTGAGCCAAAGGCAGACACTTAACCGACTGAGCCACCCAGGCACTCCTGAATACGTCTTCTTATAACTGCAAATAATTTTCCTGTCTCCTTTCTTTTACCTTTAAAACATGAATTATGGCAGACCACGAGAGTTTTTGATACGTTGATTCAGGCAGGAAGTCAGCAAAGGGTGGAGACTATTCCTCTCTTCCCCGCAGCAAAGTGTCCTAGGAAAAGATACTTTCCATAGCTACAAAGTGACACTCTTCCTGGGAATGACCGAAAATCGAGACAGAGTTTTGACTCACCACTTCTTTGTAGGTAGCCAAAGGGTAGCCTGAGAGATTAGGAAGTACCTGCTTTGTGGTCTCAAGAGACTCCTGCTACAACAAGCATTCATTAAGTCGGAGACATAGCATTCCAAAGCAGACATTGGTTCTTAAACTTGTCCAAGTAGTGAAACACTTGGAATTTGTTGATTTGGGAAGAACAGCATGAAATATTGATACTGCTCACTCATTTGCTTCGTCACCTGCTGCGCCCCCTGGCAGACAACGAGCAGTAAACACCGAAGGATGAAAACACCACTTGCAGACAAACTGTCAACGGAGAATATCCCAACCATAGTCTAGTTTCCTGCAAATTAAGAAAAGGCCACTCTCACGCCGTTTTATTAATAGTGGCCCACACTGGACCTGCCTGCAGAATGCAGCCACGGCGCTGGGGCACGACGATAATTACTATTTACTGGGAGCCTATCGGGCAGGTGGCACTATTTTAAGGACTTTTCAAATCTTTCAAACACTCCGTGAGGCAGGTATTATTATCTACACTGTAAGATCTAGAAAGAGGGCTCACATCATTTTAAAAACTTGCCTTTACTCACTCAGCTTGGCCAAATAAATATTTGAACCAGATCTAATTCATTAGGCAGATTTCCAGCCTCTGCATCCGTCTCGCCAGCCACAGAGGTCCCTTTGTCTGCATATAGTTTTATCCCAGTTATCACTGCAGTGAGATCTGTACCGGACATTTCCCTCTAACATCAAGCCCTAATTATGGTAAAGGGGCTTCTGATAACTGTAAGCTGATATTTCAAATTCTCTAGCGATGGTTTTCTACCTCGAAGTTCTTGATCGTTCATTCACTGGAGTTTTTAACATCAACTCCAACCTTCTATTTTAGTTCTTACAACCTGCTTCAGATTTCACCAAAGCAAATTTTGTGAAAGCCAGGATCAAAGCAAGGCTTCCACCAAAGGTGGTTGGTTTGTCTCATGTTACGTAGTCTTTGACACACACACACACACACACACACACACACACAAACATTACATATGTATCAACAAATATAGCCATCCTTAAAAGCAGGTGTGAATGTAAAGGCATTTATAGTTTCCTGTATACAAGGTGACTATATATCTTTCCTAGACTAGACCTGATTTCATGTTGATTGTCCTGTATAATTAGTAATATGCCCCCATTTAACTCTCAACTAGATCTGTTTGAACAATAAACTTTAAGGTTATCTCAATCACATGCACTCCTGAGACACTAAAGGTGTTCCCCAAACAACTTTACTTTTCTGTGAGTTTGAAAATGTAGCTAATCTTATTCCCATTATGTAAGTGAGCTAAATGAAAATGAGAGAGCTTAAAATACCTGAATCAAAGATGGATGGTTAACTAAACAGAGGGAAGATTCAAACCCAAGTTCGTCTGAACCAAGGATTCAGGCAGTCCTCTTCCATATTATACTGTTCTCCAGCAGGCTTTCCTTTTTTTTTTTTTTAAAGATTATATTTATTTATTTGACAGAGCACGAGTAGGGGGAGCAGCAGAAGAGGGAGAAGCAGGCTTTCTGATGCGGGGTTCAATCCCAGGACCCCGGAGATCATGACCTGAGCTAAAGCCTCTGAGATCATCACCTGAGTCACTTAACCCACTGAGTCACTCAGGTGCCCTCCAGCAGGCTTTCCTAAGAGTCTCTAGAACACCTGCTTGTCTGTCTGTCTGTCCAATAGTTCATGTATTTTTCTGTCTTTTCCAACAAATGGATGGAAAGTAGCTTATAATTAAACATAAAATGTATCAAGATAACATAAATCTGAGGAAATTGGAATACAAATACTAGAAAATAGAGACTTAAAATGGAGCCAGATAGAACTATAACGTCTAATTATTTAACATATAACTCAATATTCTGGCTTCACGTGAGAGAAAGTTAATCAGTTTATAAACCAAGTATCAATACGAACAGGAAAAAACCATCAACTGATGTGAAGAAACCTGTTGCTGGTACTAAGTTCAGAAAGCAGCAAACCAATTCCCCCTTAGGAGCACTCATAAAGGGGATATTGTATCCAATGAACAAAAATCACAACAACATCTTTATGACAAACCTAAAACAATTTTAAAGGTCTCTTTTCTACAGTGTCCTCTACTATTGGCTAATGGCACCACTGCAAAGTGTAATTCAGGAGAGAGGGAGAGAGGGTGGAGAAGACAGACGGATTTAGCAGGAAGCTAATAAAACATAACTCAGGTATGTGAATGTTATAGTTGCGCTTAATCTTGGAATAGATACTAGCACATTTAATAGGTATTATTATCATCAGGCAGATCTACAAATGTTGTTTCATTTGGCATAACATTGACAGATACAGGAAGAAATGTCCATGTCTTGCCAGAAGAGAAATTTTGCTGACCATTCTACAAGAACAATGGGTTTATATATATTTTTTTCATTGTAGCTTTTAATTACATATGTAGCATCTACTCATTCCAAGCTACAGAAAAAAATTAATACATTGAGAAATTAAGAAGTCAATGGTAAGGGCAAAATATGGTGGATTTCAAGGAAATATTAGTCAAAATATTTCTTAGTCTAAATATTTATATTTTTATAATGAAAAGATAAATGTAATATCCATCCTAAGAACATGAGAGCATATTTTGTCCCTCAGAATAACTGAACATGAAAATGAGATGTTTCAATGAAGATTCATTACAGTACTAAATTGAGCATCCCAGTATTATTATTAAAGATGCATCTGAAATAGTTTGTTGAATACTTTATTCCCCAATGTAGACACATATACCAATTAGCACTGAATGTTTCATTTTTTAAAAGGCTCTTATAGGGCGCCTGGGTGGCTCAGTGGTTTAAGCCGCTGCCTTCGGCTCAGGTCATGATCTCAGGGTCCTGGGATCGAGTCCCACATCGGGCTCTCTGCTCGGCGGGGAGCCTGCTTCTCTCTCTCTCTCTCTCTCTCTCTCTCTGCCAGCCTCTCTACCTACCTGTAATCTCTCTCTGTCAAATAAATAAATAAAATCTTTAAAAAAATAAAAAATAAAAAATAAAAAAAATAAAAAAAAAAAATTTAAAAAAAAAAAAAATTAAAAGCCTTTTAAAAAAAAAAAAGGCCTCGAGCTGGACTGGACCAGCTACTGGACTAGCTGGACCACAGTAGGAATTTTGATTCTTAAGTAGTTATTCCTTTCAAGTTGTGGTCCCTAATGAGTTCAGGACTTAGAAAACTTTGCCTCCTGATCTAATGAATACATTCTCTCCTATTGTAACTCCTAAATAGACTTTTTATTACTATTTACATGGTAAAATCCAAAGTTAGTTCCAAAGACTTCTAGATGAGTTCATCAGTCAACAAAACTGAATGTCAACTGCTGAAAATGCCACAAACTTTCTCAGCTAAATATATGGTTTTTCATGTCTTCAAGAGTAGTTTTTGATACAAAAAAGTCTATTCAGAGCTTTTCTTTACTTTCCGTTATATAATTCAATTTTTAAAAAATGTATAAGCTCAAACTCTTTCTTAAATTTTTAAACTAAAGAAATCAATGTGCTATTTACAAATCTAATAAACTTATTTTAAGGGTGCTGTGAATAATGTTTGCTTTCATTATAAATTTAAACATCTTCAAACATTTGAAACTGCATTTACACATTAAAATTTTGTAATATAGGCCTTAGTGAGTAATTAAATTACTGTTAGAATCAATATATTTAAACTTAATGTGAAGAAATGCAAAATTTATAAATTAAGTGTTCCAATAATGTTTACAAGTTTACTAAGACTTAATTTAAAATCATGCTTCTAAATTAATTATTCAAATTATAAATTTGAATAATTAAGTTAGAATTGGAGTTATAGGCAAATCTATTTTTCTATTGGTTCAAATATTCTTTTCTTTTTTCTTTTTTTTTTTTAAGATTTTATTTATTTATTTGAGAGAGAGAGAGAGTGCAAGCCAGCGGGGAGAGGCAGAGGGAGAAGCAGACTCCCCGCTGAGCAGGGAGCCATGATGTGAGGCTTGATCCCAGCACCCCTGGGATCAAGACCTGAGCCAAAGGCAGCCACTTCCGACTGAGCCATGCAGGTGCCCCTAGCTCAAATATTCATAAATATTGTCACTACAAGTTTTTATAAATGCTTTTTTGGATAAATAATCACACAAAGCAATCTATGCTCCCTTTATTTCATGTTAAAACTTCGTAACACTTTAACAAATGCTCACTCCCCAGGAAGTAAGTATTTCAGCTTCCACAATGTAACCTTCCAAAGGAACTTTGGAGTTAATTTCTCAGTGTTCTACAACTCCCAAAATGACCAAAACTCAAGCCAAGAAGTTAACTTTCCTTACAGGAAAGTCTGAATACTACTTATAGGTTCCATAGTCAATAACCAAAAAGATGCGGGTTCCAACATCTGAAATTCAAGTTTTACAGTGTATCTCTCCACCCACAACTAACTTAGAAACCTCTGTGGCTGGATTTTACATTTCTTTGGCCCTCAAGACAAATTTCCACCTAATCTCCAAAGAAGGGGTTTTTTTTTCTTTTATATAGATTTTATCTATGCTTAAAAACATAGATAATGATATATCTAATTGGATTATGGTTAACACACGGCTGTGTTGTATTCTTTGCTTACAACTTTCATGGTCATTCTACCTATAATCTCCAGTTCTCAGAAAATAGAGGATTTCTGTATTATCAAATCAGTCACGTTTTAGAGGGCAATTCATTTTTTCCAGTTTTCCCCAGAAGTGAGTGGAAGAAATGACCAGAATTTAAGAATGTTTTCATGCTATGATAAAGTTATGCTGTAGCTTCTCCTCATTCCTGAAGTGAAATGCAATCCTTAATGTCTGCTTTAGTATGTGGATATTTAATTCTTCATAAGTATTCTTGAATTAATCACGTTTATCATGTTAAGACATTCCAAAACAAATTGCAGACGGTCGTATATGAAATAAAGATGAAATGATTTCGAGAAACTCCCACACAATCAAATAAAAGAACATTGTTTTCAACCCCCTTTGAATGACTGAACCTCTTTTAGAAAAATCATACTCTACGGTTATTCTAGTCTTAAAGGTTGCTAACAATTTAAAAAAATAGCATTAGCTAATGTAAAAAACTTTCTCTTTCTCTCTCTCTCTCTCTCTCTCTCACATACACACACACATACACCCAACTCAAATAATACCAGACCAAAGCTTCATTCCCATCCTTTCACTAATAATCCACAGAATGATTGCTCTGGGTCTATTATTTGATAGGGAATATATTTTAACTGTTAGAAAATAAAATTATAGTGTTTTGTTTTTGTTTTTGTTTTAATGAAACCTGATCCAGCAAAGAACATTCATGACACTTTTCAGGCACCCAACTTCCTTTTAAATTTTTGGATCTTTAGAAATACAGTCTTCATAATGAATGGTATATGAGCTACTTCTAAACTAAATGTAGCAATGTAGCAGTCACTCAAGATTTATAGTAAGTGAATAACAAATATGCAAGGAGGAAGATGAGGGAGAAATGAAGTGGAAGAAGAAAAATGTTAATTTGATTTGGAAAACAGTTTCTTTTTTTTTTTTTTTTTTTTTTTTAAGATTTTATTTATTCATTTGCGAGAGAAGAGAGAGAGAGAGAGCAAACACAAGCAGGGGGAGAGGCAGAGGAAAGGGAGAAGCAGACTCCTCACTGAGGAGTCTTCTCAACTAATCAGGTAAATATTCAATTCAATTACATATGGGGCTAAATCCTAGGACCTGGAGATGATGACTAGAGCTGAAGGCAGAAGCTTAACCATCTGAGCCCACCCAGGTGCCCCTCTGGGAAACAGATTCTTACAAAAATGTTAATAGTGTGCAAAAAAAGTTGAGAGCAAATATTCTACATTTCTATATCAGAAGTTAAAAAGAGATTGTTTCTGCTGTTACATAGCTATTACTTAAAAGTGAAATAATTTTAAAACCATTCCCTTTTTTAAGAACCCCCCCAATTAAAAAAAATTATTTCAGAGAAATTCTAAAGCAATAATTCATAATTTTTAAAATCCAAATTTAAGCCACAGTTCTTATTAGTAAAATTTACCATATTTCCACTAAGATGATAACAATTTATTTCTATATTTCAGTATTATGGATTAGCTGGTATATAAAAATCCATATGAAATTACTTAGATTTAATTTAATTTCAAGTCCATCATAAGATTTCATAAAATTCACCAGACTTTTCAAAAAGAGCTAAAATTCTTACTTCCTTCAAACAAGTAATAGATTTTAGTGTTTTATCCGAAGACTTGTCATGTTACATATTCTAACTCCTTAATGAAAAAAAATGTTACTTTAAAAGTACATTACATTCTAGGGGTGCCTGGGTGGCTTAGTGGATTAAGTGTTTGACTTCAGCTCAGGTCATGATCTCAGGGTCCTGGGATCCAGCCCCACATTGGGCTCTCTACTTAGCAAGAAGCCTGCTTCCCCCTCTATCTCTGCCTGCTGCTCTGCCTACTTGTAATCTCTCTCTCTCTCTGTCAAATAAATAAACAAATAAAATCTTTAAAAAAATACATTCTAAACAAGGTAGGAAGAAATAATAAAACATACTGTAAGCATATATCACAAAATAGACTGGGAATCAGAAAAAGATAGCTTGGTTATACCATCAATGAGTTGATAATGTTTTACTGATGTAAATTAGAACATAAGGTGATTATCAGTGAAAATGGTCCTCTTCATTAACATGAAGCTAAGAATTATTCTACATTATAATATTTACAATGGAACTTTCTTCATTCCTATGGCCTCTGAATACTGGCGGTTTAATAATCTCATTAAAGATATAAAAAGCAAATATAAATATACTGTCCCTAAATATTCTATTCATTTATGTTCTTGTTCTATGTCAGTAAAATATAGAATTATTTTTAACAGTAGTCTTTCACAACAGAATTAAATAGACTTTTAAGATTATGTTTTTGCTGGGGGTGGGAGATTGGTGGGAAATTAGTCCATTCAAACACATATAAACCCAAATAAACCCCCATTTGCTGGGGGTGGGAGATTGGTGGGAAATTAGTCCTTTCAAACCCATATAAACTACTATTGCTTTCTTTAGGAGTCAGTGTTTTTTTCTTGTATATTATTCCTACTATAAGAAAGGAATTTTAGAAAATCCAAATAGAGAATATTCTATGTAATTTCAAACTTAATATTGTATTCTTAGTAAGTGAACAATAGAAATAAAGATTTTGAGATGAAAAGGGAGATTCCTAGGTATCTCTGAACATTACAGACCAGAGGGATCCATATCTTCCTGGACCCTAACCACTGCATTAGATTATTCATCCTATAATTTGATTCTTGTTATTTTTAGAGAAATCTGGCAAACCAATGGAAATTTATCAACTAAGTCTTCATGCAAAACATGATATAGTCAGTGAAGATAAATTTTAGCTTCCAGACTCAGCTTTGGAAATCAGGTAAATATTCAATTCAATTACATAAGAATTTATGCACCTAATATGTGTCAACACTATTAACTGTCAAGGACATAATGTTGTATATGACATTGATCTTGACCTTTAGAAATCTCGGAAGTTATTCGTGAATATCCTGTTTGTTGGTTTGTTTGACCATAAATCCACTGTTGACCTGTGTAACTAAACAAAGCACTCTTTATTAGAGTCTCAAGAAATTAACTTTTCCTGGCACTAGACAAAGTTCCCTTGGCCTTGAAAATGATTGCAGATCAAAAGTACTCAGGCAGGACATCCAACTATTTGGCGAACTGAATTGAGAAATTGGAAATCTTTACTCTTATGCAAATATGGAAAATACACAAAATGTGATTTCAGTGTAAGTGAGATAAGGGATGGTTTGTTATTTAACTGACAAGCAACACACTTTCCCAAGTCTTTCCATCATCAAACACTTTCCCAAGTCTCTCCATCATCAAACACTTTTCTCCTGCTTTTCTGCCACCGGGCAGACAACGTTGATTTCATAGAATTATGCACTAACCTTGATGCTGTAATCCAAGTGATTCTAGTTAGAATTAAAATATTCATTATAAAGGGTAATAGTAACAGTAAAAAAAATGGATGGCCCTTTTCAGCACCTTGGACAGTAGCACAGAGCCAGAAAGGGAGGACCTGTTTCAAAAAACAAGGCAATGAAAATTGGATATCTTTCAGCAGAGCGTTTCCAAAGTTTTTCTGATTCACTGAACTGTGTCATAATGATATTCTATATTTTCAAAACTTGGAGGATTAAAAAACTATTTTGGTAAGGGATAATAATAATAATGATGATGACAGAGGTCTTTCTATCTGCCTGATATGACTTTAATTATCTTCTGTAGCTAAGCTGGTTAACCCTCCCAATGACACTATGATGTAGTTTGGCATTACTTCCCCTGTTTTATAAATAATTAAAGTGAGATAAAATAACTTCCCCCAAGATCCCACAGTCAGTATATTTCAGAACCACTATTCCAAGACAAATACCTTGACTCCAGAGCCCGTGCTCTTAATCATTTTTCTGTGACATAATAAAGAAGAAAGTTTAAGTTAAAGTCAATATGTATTTAAGTATTACAATGTATAAAGTTTCTGATAACACTCTGCTTAAAATTAATCATAGCTTACACAGAAAATTATTTACTTTCTTCCATTGAATAAGTGGCCCATGCTACTTAATATATTGTAAGAATAATTTATTGTTACTATTATCATTTGAGACAAAAAACAATTTATAAATTATTTTTAATTGAATATTACATTTTATTAGGTTTGGGAACCAAACACATTATGAAAACGTAGAGTGAAAAATGTAGTGATATGGAATTAAAATGTACAAAATGTCCTTCATTACCTAATGTTTAGAGTTTTTAGATTTTATTCATAAAAAAGTTTGGCATAAATATATAATGTTTGTGTTTTATTGATGACATAACAGATTCTTTATACTAAACCTCCAAATGAAAAGCCAAACTGAATATAATTCTTAACTACAGTTTTCATTCTATCATTGTTTGCCAAAAGCAAATAAAACTAGGTGTTGAAATTTTAAGGGGTAGTTCTGGGACAAATTCAAACAAAATATGAGATGCTACAGAGACAAAAAAATAGAAGATTAGTCAGTAGCTGTCATAGGCTGGTGGTTAGGGCAGCAATAGACCACAAAGGGATATTAAGAAACTTTAGGAAGTGATGGAAATGTTCTGTATCTTAATTAGGATGGTGTCAAAACTCATCAAGGAGAACCCTTAAAGCAGGGATTTAGTTTATTACACATAAATTGTACTGTGATGACATAAAATATACTGTGAAATAGGGGAAAACATTATTTT
Organism: Mustela nigripes; assembly: GCF_022355385.1. Taxonomy (NCBI): domain Eukaryota; kingdom Metazoa; phylum Chordata; class Mammalia; order Carnivora; family Mustelidae; genus Mustela; species Mustela nigripes. Next base: position 31,457,855 of record NC_081574.1, on the reverse strand, counting down.
ATCCCTTGTAGAATATACTTATGAAACTTATTTGCCCAAGGAATATTTTCAACCTGAAAGGTTAAATAATAACAGTAATATAAAATATAGTGAATATAAAATATTCAAAAAGAATAAGGATTCAAGACATAAGAGACATTATGGCATACATATCTAGACTTTTATGTTTTTTGAGTTCGACATCGTAAATAAACATATGTGGTTGAACAAACCCATCCTGGTTTCTACTAGAGATAAAACACTAAGTTAGTGATACTCTATTCACTGAAATATCCATATGGGAAAACAGGTCACATGGTAAAAAAATCTAATCAACTGTTTAATTTACGACCTTAGTTTATCTATCTCTGTGAAAAATTTACAGTTCAAAATCATTTGCACAACATTCCTTGACATTTTAAAGACACTACTGCCCACTGCACCCACTTCTGTGTTATCGAAAAAGTAAGATTTAAAAAGGGGAGGAATATAGGAAAAGCACAGTCCATATTCATGTTGACAATCAACTATGATGTGTGTTTTATACAATGTAAACGAAGCATAAAATAGCCAACAGATTTCACTTTCATTGCTACCATATTTTCCATTTAACTAGCAAACTGGGGCAAAGAGATGCATTTCCTCCAGCTTAGCAACATCTCCGATTCTCTCAATGACTAATCAATTACCATATTAAATTTCTTTGTAAATTGCCTACTTCTTCCAGTGATTACTTACTGTTTGTTTGAAGGCCGGAAAGCCTTTAACAAAGAGCAAAAAATGGTCGGGAGAGCAACCACTATCCCAACCCAACCCCACCCCCATGACCGCTGGTTTCCTGTTTTACATTAGCAAGCTGTCTCTTCCTCACTACCACAGAACTTTTTCTTCCATGTTAAGATGTGATAGAATACTCTGATAGATGAGTCCTTGCTAGTCAAGGGTTCAATACTAACTTGTTAATTAATCTCATGTACTCATTGAGATACACGGATATCCAACAAGAATTATAGTCTGAGTGTTTGTGTGTACATATGTTTATGTTCTATGTGTTTGTGTGTTATAGTTTCTGAATACAAGCAGAGAGATCCTATGTTACACAAGGCAAAATGCATCCTAAGTGGGGCAGAGGAGAGCCAGGAAGGAGGACCATCCATTATTTTGCAAGAAGTAGGTTTAGAAATATGATGTGACATACCACTGAGCCCCTCAAACTTACATCAGTGAATGAGGAAGAGGCCACATGAGCAAGGCTCTCAGCTTTGAACAGTGTCTTAGGATTCTGGACTCTCCATCCTTGGTTCAACCTGAGAACTATGCCATTTATCTATATCAAATATTGGGCTTCCAGAAAAGACTCACTTTGGGGGAAAAAATTGGCTGTTTACAGCGTTTGCAAACTACAGTTTTATAACACTCACCAGACCCACTGCCTCAATGAGTTTTAGATGCATAGGCTCGGAGTTGCCCTGACACAGAATAACTTGCTATTTTATTCACAGAAAATGGCAAATATGCCCCCAGAAGTTTGTGACATATAAATGAGCATTCCAGAGAAACCCGTAATCTGATCAGATTGACTTCATCCTGGAGATTATCATTGAGGGCAAAATTGTCCAAGAGCACCAAAAATAACTTAGTCTAGCCTGGTCAGTGTACAAGAAAAGGACATGGATTAAAAGCTACTCTCCCAGGATCACAGAGCAGAAAATATCCTACCTGAAATAACCCATGATCAACAATTTCTCCCTATTTCACCCGAACTCCATCACCACTCTATCTAATATCTATCTCTACCCATCCTTCAAAAAGCAGATTGTGTTTCAAGGCTGATGGTAGACACAGATATCAAACTCTGTTTGGCATCCATCCTGCAAAAACCTATGAGAAATTCTTTGCTCACAGAAGCAGTTCAGCGAGTAGAATTTCACACAGCAGCAGTGAGAAAAGTCTCCGGACTTGTTCCGTTTTCCAATCTGGATGGATGCTGCCCTAGGTGGCCACAGGTGAGTTTCTGAAGGTCATTGTGCACCTGTGCGTGTGTGTGTGTGTACACACGCATGCTCACCTGTGTGTGTGTGTGTGTGTGTGTGTGTGTGTGAACATCCAGTGGAAGAAGAGAAAGAAGGGACAGAGGTAAGCAGACGTGAAAACAGGCACCGAATCCCAGGCATGTCGCCATATCTTTATGGGTGATTTCATCTAACAGGCTTGACAGAATAATTCAAAAGGGCAAAAAAAGAACCCTGAATTCTACAGACTGTATCCAGCTAGAGCTGGATATCCTTAAATTCTGCAAAAACCTGTCTTGTCAATGCAAGAGGAATAAATCAAGCAAGAGGTATTTCACCTTTAGTGGAGCCGAGCGATGGCAAGAATCAACTCGTTCATCATCTTTCATCAGTGAGAAATTTAGTAAATAGTAGCAGAATAGGAGTCGATAAATGTGCTTAAATAACACCTTGGCTTTTACTTGCTGTGCTTTTAATTTGGTAAATAAATGCCTTCCACTGGGCGCACACCCTAGAGTCTAGGCAATGACGTGGATTAAGTACTCTGTTAGTTCTGCAAAGCTGAATGCATCTCAGAGGTCTAGCTAACTATAATGGTCCTGGAACACTCCGCCTAAATCTCCCTACTGTTTAATTTCAAACACTAAAAAGGGGCATATGGGGGCAACAAAACTCTGTGAAGTTAAAAATACCACCTTTTAATAGTTTAAGTCTGCTAACTGTGAAAATAAGAGATATATGCTTTCAAGTTAAGAAATATGAGTATATCGATGCCCATGTAAGATCATCACAAGATATTTTACTAATTATATGAAGTTAACCTCAAACAACTCTCCTAACATAATACTAGAAAGGAATACTTAGCGACGGAAAGACGCCCACTGTCCTCCTACTTGGTTTCACAAAAATAATGCAAGAGGGGGAATGCTCAATTATTTGCTAAATTGTGAATTCTATGATTATTCAGAAGAAAAAAGAAAACCTTGACTTCGGTTTCTGCGGCTCATTTAATTTCCTGATTTCTTCCATCTTTCATGAATCTGTGTTTGTCAGATTACATTGAAAATAGCACATTAAATGCATAGTCCTTGAAGTCCCTTCAGAGAAGAATAAGGAAATTTCAAACCATGTTTTACAAGGAACACTTGAAAGAAGTCAGGATTACTCAGCCCAAAGAGGGAAAGGCAGGAAGAATATGTTGGGGGACAGAGGCAAGGAATCAGCCAAAATCCTCATTTTCAAATACTTGAAGGGTTGTCGTACTTAGGTGTCCTACACAGCTTCAAAGGAGAGAACTTGCAGGGATAACTATTTCCATTGAATCAAAGGGCAAAATGAGTTACTTCTCCATGACACAGATTGCGTTAGGAGGTGGTGAACTTTCCCATCACTGGTGTTGTTTAAAAAAAAAAAAAAAAAGAAAGAGGGAAAAATGTCAGGATGTGAAAAAAGATATTCAAATATCACATGAAGGGTTAAGCCAGATTGTTTTTCGGTTTCTTCCAACCCCGAGAGGGTTAGAAAACAGGTCATTGTTCAGTCGCCAAAACGCAACCCTTCACAAACTCAAAGCCTGCCAATCTACCCCTCCGAAGAGGGGGCAGGGCAGATAGAGAAGCCAGAAGATTTGAATAGTAAATAGGAGAAAGCCAATTGGCTCTGAGGGAGGAGAATCAGAGCCCTTGAGAAATGTATTGTCCTTGAACAGTCAATCTGACCTTCTAAAGTACAGCTTTGTTCAAATTTCTATAAACACTCACTTAACTTACGGGCATGCTGTGTAGCTTACCATAATCCTAAAGTGACATGGTATACTGAGCACAGCAGTGTTTTAACCTGGGGGTCTCCAAGGGCTGATACATCAGCATTTACCACATTTTGTGGCTGGATAAACAGAAGCATCAAGAAGCTAAAAGGGTGGTGGAAAGAATAATGCATTTAGCCAGGGGCTGAAACAGAGTCTTCCCAGATTTCTGCCTTTTCACTGACTCTGTTTCTACACAGAGCGTTCCCAGGTAATGGGCATTTGAGCCAGACTAAGAACAGAGTGCAGACAACTTCCCCAGCACTCTCCTTAGCTAGAAGAGGGACAGTTTCAACAAGATTCACCACTCGGTGTCAGCCTCCCATGAGTCCCCGTCCCTCGCTTACCTAAGGACAAATCTATTATATGCTGAGTAACCTGTTGCAGAGCAGAGCCCTTAGAACTGAAAAGAGGGCGGAGGCCTGGGTCCATTGTAGGGAGGTTAGGGTCAGGAACTGAACCTCAGAGTCACCTCGAAATCACCTAAAAGGCACTGGCAACAGATGCAGAGGCCTCACCCCAGTCTTATCAAGTCAAAACCTCTAAGAACAGGGTCTAGGACATCTTATTTTCATAAAGCTTGATAGGGAATTCTGAGACTCACACAAGAACCACAGGATCATTCCTACACTGCGACCCTAGGTCTGCCTTGCCTAATACGAGAGCCACATGAGTTGCTAAGCACTTGACACTTGACGAATCCAAATGGAGATGAGATGAAGAAGACATACCAGATTCCTAAAACTTAGGACCAAAAAGAGACTGTAAAATACAGTTGACATTTCAAATGATAATACTTTGGCTATATCATGCTAAATAAGATATATCATTAAAATTACTTCCTCTTGGTCCCTTTTTTTTTTTTTTTAATGTGGTCAATAGAACATTAAAAATTACATATGTGGGGCACCTGGGTGGCTCAGTGGGTTAAAGCCTTTGTCTCTGGCTCAGGTCGCGGTCCCGGGGTCCTGGGATTGAGCCCCGCATCGGGCTCTCTGCTCAGTGGGGAGCCTGCTTCCCATTCTCTCTCTGCCTGCTTGTGCTCTCTATCAAATAAATAAATAAATAAATAAAATTAAAAAAAAAAAATTACATATGTGACCTACAGGTACTGCATAAATTATCTCATATTTCCAAAGATTGTCACATTTTCAAAGCAAGTGCTTCCCCATCCACTGTCTCATACAAATGCTCCACAGAAGGAAAATCACTCAAGCTCATTCAAAATATACTCTCTATTAACCTCTTTTGGGAGGGGGAAAAAAACATCTTTCAGTTTATAAACCCATTACTGCTATTTCAATGTCTTCACTAACTCTAGGTTCTCTTGAGCCCTTTGGTTTCAATTAATGTCAGCAGCAGTTACCCTTCATGCTTCTGTAGAAATGATGCTATCCTTAGTTTCCTATCCTTCAGGAGAGAATTCTCCATCTATCTTCTAAACTTGGCACCCATCCAAAATTATACTCGAATTACATATTTGGTGATCAATCGCCACTTGCCAAAAGGGATGATGGCTCAAGTATTTGTCACTTTTCTATTTATTGAGCGTAATCATTGAAAAATTGAGTAAATTTCTATGACCATGTGTCTATTAATGAACTAAGGGGAAAAAAGTAAAATAAGGTATATGGTTTTTAGCCTGAAGAAAATTAGTCTCATCACAGAAGAAGACTCATGTGTGTCCATCACCCGCTCCTGGAGTAGGAGCAGCTGACTTGGCAGGGAGGGAGAGACTGTCAAGAGAGGAGAAATACCGGGGTGCCTGGCTGGCTCAGTGGGTTAAAGCCTCTGCTTTTGGCTCAGGTCATGATCCCAGGATCCTGGGATCGAGCCCCGCATTGGGCTCTCTGCTCGGCGGGGAGCCTGCTTCCTCCTCTCTCTCTGCCTGCCTCTCTGCCTACTTGTGATCTCTGTCTGTCAAATAAATAAATAAATCTTAAAAAAAAAAAAAAAAAAAAGACAGAGGAGAAACACCATGAGGTGAAGGTCTATAGGGCATCTATAGGGCACAACATGGCCAGGCTGGTTCCTGTGAAGGTGCTTAAAGACCCATGCGGTGACAGAGACTTGTGTGGATGAGTGTTGGGGGGTACCCTATACGCAAAACAATCATCTTGCCTGTTCTCGCCTCATGGGCTGAGCCACAAACACTGCTCCCCATGCAAGTGGAATAACGTCATGTCTTACTGGCCATCAAACCACTAGCTAAGTTGCATTGCTTGTGTTTCTCAAAAGCGAAAGGGTAATTTCCACTTGACAAGGATAAGTACGGAAGGACGAGTGATAAGACCTGGATTCCAGAACCAGCTCTTCAGGTAGTAACTGTACTATCTGCGGCAAGTCACTAAAGTATGGGGCTTTGTGTTCTCTTCTGTGAGACATTTACTTGAGAGCCTCATGTAAGACGTGTACCTTTTCCCACTTTTAATTTACCGTGACCACAAGATGATAGACCAGAAGAAGCAAGGACTTCAGAAATGGACTATTAATACTTCTCAACCCCAGTTTTCAAATTTTAAAAGAGAGAAAATACCACACATCTCATACAGTTGTTACAAAAATTAAATGGGATTATTTATATAAAGCATCCGGCACATAGTAGGAGTTCAACGAATGCAACGGGTGTTCTCCCCATTATTATTATTTCACGTGATGCCGAGCCACATTCAAATTTTTATGTGCACAAAATCAGCACTGGTTTTAGTCAAATACAAAACAAAAATTCTCTTTGTGCATAGATACTGAAATTCATGGGGAAATGGAACTGCAGTATTCATGCGAAGACATGTCACCTTTCGTCATTTTATATTGTGGAAGCAATTCTTCCACTCATTAATGCCTGAACCCAATGACTGGTCTCCTGCTAGGCATGACAACTGTTCCTAGACCTTCTTTGACAATGAAAGAACACCACTTCTTCAGAGAACAAAAACCCTCTCTCACACCAGGACTGATTCAAACACCCTCTGCTCCTCAAAACAAAGGCTAACTGAGAGAATGGTCTCCAATGAAACTTGCTCCTCTCCAACTTCTTCCTAACGCAGACACATTTTTATTAGCACATTCTTCTGTTTTGCTGTTTCCACAGAGCGCCACGAACAGTGGTCCAACTGTTGTCGTTACCGTGTGCCATAAGCTCACAGGAAAGGGGCCATATTGAGGTCTGTGACGACTGGCAGCAACTTGGAGAACATAAGGGTCTCTGCATTCTTGAAACAGCTCCAGGAACCCCAGTGCATACACAATCAGCTAATAACCACACGCGAATGATCACTTCCGAGTAAAAACTGTCAAAACGCCATGGTTGAGAAAACCCCCCTATTAATGGACATAAAGACGGCAGAAGGTAGACCACACCCTGTTCAAAGTTCAGTTTGTATCTTGTGTCTTTTCAGGGGGACATCAATGAAAATTTATTTATTCAGAAAGGCCCACTACAGAATATGTGCATATATAGATGCTGAGTTTAAGTTTTCCTTTTCACTATTTTTAAAAGTGAAATGATGGCATAAAGAGAAGCTTAGATTAAAAGAAATCTAAGAAATCTAAAAGTTCAGATTCTCCAAAGAAATCTAAAACTGAAGGATGTGGCTATTTGGGTACACACACACACACACACACACACACACACAGAGACATAGACACACACATACAAACATATATTTGATATATAAATATTTTATAGCTATAAAAATACAAGCGCAAACAAAAAGAAACTAATGCAATCAATACTGATGTGTATAAATTATAACACTACTTTATATACAATGCAGTTGCCAAATAACAAACGGATAAATTACAAACAACTCCTATTATTAAAGCATAATTTAAAAGTCTCTAAAAACAGGAGCTGTACTTACCAAATCACTTCCATGGGGACCTGATACAAATCTGTCAACAATACAAATGCCTCCCTTCCCCAATTATGTTTAATCTACAGTACTAATAATTCTCTTCTCCTCTTTCCACTACAGTTCGTAGGTGAGGTCTTGAGGCCAGTGCCAAGGCTGACTCGGCAGGGAAGGGAGCAGACGGGGGACAATCGTCCCCAAGTAGAGGGCTTGATGAGATAAGATTGCATTTCGGTTGCGTGAAGAAGGCACGCTTTGCCCTCAAATTCCACAGGTCTCTCATTTACTCTGATTGTGCATCTGCAGAATTGACATATACTCAGCTCAAGACTCATGCATCACCCTTCTGAAAATCGGACTTTGACTGAGAGTCCCGGGAGAAGGAAGAAACAGCACTCTGAGCCACAGAGTTCCTAAATGGCGAAAAAGAAGTAAAGGAAGGACACAGCGCAGTGCGGTTAAAGGGGACACTTTATACCTTCACGAAGTAGCCTCGGCCCAGCCTTGCAAAGAAAGATCGCGGCAACCAAGCTATAACTTAAGTCAAATTCTCTGTTAATGCCAGAACAAAGGAGTCACACATCATTTCTGACCTGTATCCTACTTGACTTGTCAGACACTTTATATAATGGTGATTTTTATAGCTCTCTGGGGTCTTCCCTTTCTATACTCAGGCATGAGAGAAATATACACACACTCCCTTCCAGCCTACAGAAATAGCAGTTTCTCCAGAAAAGCCCGGGGTATTAATGCCTTTAATTAATATGGCATTGGCATGACTTTTCCACTCACTTACCTCCTAACCTGTAGACTATTAAGGGAGGAAGAGAAAGACAGGAAGCACATCTGGCTCCCTACGGGGGAAGTGGCGTCTTCACAATGCATCTGCGGGTCTGTTCTTGAGTTGTGGCTTCCAAAGACTCCAGACTAATTGTCGTCAGATTAATGGAGGTGGCTGACACTTTACCATGAGCTCCGTTCTCATATCTGACTTCAGGATCCATCATAAGGCAGCTCATACAATACCACATGGGCAACTACCTTTACGAACAGTGAGCAAGGCAACCATGCAGGGGAAATCAATAAAAAGAGAAAATGCTTCTGTTAGTGGACTCTAAGGAGAAGTTTCCTAGAAAGTCAAATCTTGTTCTTAAATCTCTAATCAAGAGGATGTTTATGAGCTTTTTATCAGGTTTGCGAATGCCATTAAATTATAAATATAGGAATAAAAGCTTTATAGCTTCTATAAGGGGGACTCTTTAATTTTATATTCTTTTCCTCTTATTAAAAAAAAAAAAAAGAGGAAAAGGAAAAATAGTGGCTCAAATGAGTCTTCATTAGCTGGCCACAGCGATGCAAGGATTCCTCCCCGAGGGAAGTCCAGTCAGCTGGTTAATTAGCGGGACATCTGATGCTACAGCATTCTTGCTACACAGAAACCTACATGCAATTTGTATCCTACTTCCTGCAAGGCAGTGATTCCACTTACAAAGTATAGTTTAAAAGTAGATGCTAATGAGCCACTTCGTTGTGATAACCATGGCTGTATTTTGGCAACCACATAGAATGGTGAATTTCTAAAAAAATAAAATAAAATAAAAATGGTGAATTTCTCTACCAATAAGTGATTCTTGAAGCTTTTTAGCTGCTTCCACTACCCTAATGAACAGTGTGCTCCCATTTCCAAGGTCCCGATGCCCAGCTGAAGTCAGGGACCATCCCATGGGCTCCTGGGCTGTTTGCCCACAAAATCTATGCCTCTGCATCCTTCCAACCCTCCAAACGTTTTCCCCGATTCAACAGGGAAGGTCCCAGGAATTTGTGAACAGTTCTGGACGTGACTTTTAATATACTGTAGAGACAGAGAGAAGAGCTCAATAGGCCAGAGTTTGCTGGGGAGGAGAAGACGATTCCTTTATGTAGAACACGACACTATTTGTGAGACGTGGAGGAGTAACGGGGGCGGGGAGGCTTTCTTTCCAGGGTCCTTCCCATTCATTTCCACCTTTCCTTGTCATTTTGTTTTGTTCTGCTTGCTGCATCACAATTAGGAACTCTGACAGGACTCTGAATGGCATCCTGACATATTTTGAGGACAGAAGAGCAAATGCTTTCACATTTGTCCAATTCGACAGAGGTATTTCTGTGTTTAATCAGCCCGGGACAGGGGTCGAAAGCGTGTGGAGAAGCGAGGAGGCCAAAGGGTTTTAAAATCATCACTAATGTGCAACAATATGCCCCAAATACCTTTACCCATCAACTATGAAGTAAGCTTCCGGCACCTGCAGAGGGAGGGACAATGAAATGAAGTGTGGGCAACTGCTCCACAGCCCTGCGAGGGGAAAGGATGAGTGTTTGCTAACAGCTGCTCCCCAGAGCCTCTTGTGGGCAGAGCAAGGGAGGCAGAGGAGACCATAACCAGACACCGAGATGACTTCTGAACACCATCGACACAGGCCCTGGGCACTAGGACACAAAAAGGAACAGGGCAGAATTTTTTTTAATTAAATAAAAATAATGTTTAAAGCTCATTCCAGGTGGGTCTAGCCCCACCTCTGTTTTCAAACCTCAGCACTCGCTCTGGACAGCGGGGCTCAGGGCCTCGACGGAGGCTCGCTCCTGGCTTATGATGGGAAGTGAACGCGCTGGCCAGATTCAGACTACCTCACCTGAGCACTGTTCAGTGGGGTTGAAAATGAGCATAATTAAACTCCGAAAATGGGAGTCAGAAGTCCCATTGTCTCCACTCCACTGATTTATTGTGTGACACAAATACTCTGCCTTGGATGTTCTCACATCTGTGAATCTGGGGTAATGATTCTTTTGCTGGTCCGCCTAGAGACACAGAAGCAGAACTATGACATGCCCAGGGGTCCCTTGGGCAATCACTTTCAATTGAAAGGACAGTTCCCATTTCGACAGGGAAGTTCAATGACCAAAAAGGTGAGTACCTGTCATCATAAATAAGTAAATGAAAAGGCATTAGCATGTTTAAAGGAGAAAAATTTATTTGTGTAACACCTAGACTGGTGTCATTTAAAAAAAAAAAATCTATATGTTTGACCCATTACTTCAAGCAAAATCAGAACGGAGTGCTGTACCAGCTGATTCATTCCATGTTATATTGCTTTTCTGCACACTAACTTTTTTCAAATGGCTCTGCTGGAGAAAATAAATCATTTGTACAATCCACTCCTTAGGCACATCAATCCTACTTAAAATGTATATCCGAACCAAATACAAGTACCTAAACTCATCTTGCCCCACTGAATCTGATATAAAAATCACTCCGCACATCCTTTCTTGACCAAGTTCTAGATGTTAACTCTTAATCACAGACTCCACATTCAAATGGCTCATTTTAAAGAACCTTTAGATTGCCAAGTTCCATCTCAACGATAACCGGGCTTGCAGTCAGACCACAGATGTTCAAAGCTGCACCCTTACGATGATACATTCACCGGCTGCCTTTCATACGAAGTTTGTCGGCAACAGAGGCAAAACTCTTTGTGGCATGTCATCCTTAGGAAAGAAAGGTCACACATACTTTCTTCTCTGCCAGATGGAAAAATCACAACAGTTACTGCTGACTTGATTCTTATTATGAGAAAGGAAATGCCATCAATGCAAATATTTACTACAACACAACAAACATGGACAGTGAGGCCACCTGTGTTTTCTTCACACATTTATCCAATTAGATATTTTGGGGGTTATCTTCAACTTTCCCTCTTAGGACTGGCTAACAATTGTTGATATTGACATTGTCCAAGCTTTTATAGGTCACCTTGTTTATGAAATACCGACTAAAACAAATGCTGATTTAAATGTGTTCCGAATTAGTCATTTTTAAGTGAAAACAAAACAAAAATCAGCGCAGGACAATATGAAAGACTCGTGGTTTTTGTTTTGTTTTGTTTTGTCGCTGAGCTATCTGCTTCTCTTTTTATCTTATTCCCTACATCTCTTTTCTGTGCTCAAAATCTGGCTCTCTTTTTCTAATATAATGATTAATTTAACGAAGAAGCCAGCAGGTGCAATCCCTAGATGAAGTCAATCTTCCTATGGTTATGCCTGACCCCTCTTGGTACCTTGGAATCGTGCATCATATAAAGGAGACAGCAATGGTAGCAGCAATAACAAAACTTAGGGACGCCTGGGTGGCTCAGTTGGTTAAGCAGCTGCCTTCGGCTCAGGTCATGATCCCAGGGTCCTGGGATCGAGTCCCACATCGGGCTCCTTACTCGGCAGGGAGCCTGCTTCTCCCTCTGCCTCTGCCTGCCTGTTTGTCTGCCTGTGCTCGCTCTCTCTCCCTCTGTCTCTGGCAAATAAATAAATAAAATCTTTAAAAAAAATAAATAAATAACAAAACTTAAATTCGTTCAGTATTCCCGGAGGAAATCAAATCCAGATCTTTTAACAGAAACTCAGTTATCTTCCTAATCCATTGTGGTTCACTTTCCTGATGCATAAAATAATTCCAAATTTTAAATAGTTTATGCAGTCGACCATAAGAAAGTAGAGCGCATAACAGGGGAGCTATCATGGGCTTCATAACTGGTGGTATAAATTTGAAATACTAAATGCTACAAAAGATGTAACTGAAAGTGGACACGAAAATCAGGAAAGTAGCAGAAACAGTGGATGACAGGAAATTGAAAAGAACAACCTAGATAATTCTCCATTTGGAAGTGGGAGGGCATCCCTTGGATCCTCCACAGCCAATGTAGAAAAGAAGTGTATAGCTACCTACCTGAAAAGGAGTCAGATGGAGAATATTCAGGAAACTAAAGCGTGACTGCTTTGGGAGGTAGGAAAAAAACTAAGTGGCCAGAGGAGAGAAAGGTAGAATACTCTCTTCTCTCTGTCTCACCTTGAACAGATTTTAAATAATTCAAGATGTGCATTTATAGGTTATTTGGTACATAAATAAGTTAAAAAAAAAAAAAGGGAGAGAGAGAAAAGAAGCCAGGTGGACTACAGTGTCCTAGGTGGGCTGGAAATTTGCTTTTTAACATTGACTTCACAACAGAATTACTAAGTCATAGTGAGTCACCTAGTTATCCGTGTAGGGAAAAAAAAAAAAAAAAAAGCAAGATCCTGAGGTTTATCATACCCTAAACATACAAAATTATGTCAAGATCAGTTATAAATTTAGAAACAAATACAAAATATGAAATGACAAGCAGAAAATCTATAATAATTTTTTTTAATAATATTGGGTGGGACAGGCAAAATGTCATAAGCAGAATCTCCTAGGTAATTTTGTTTTAATATGGTCATCTAGCTCCCAGACTTTCCCTTCCCCAAACACAATTCTGACTTAGTGGGTTTGGGATGAAATCTAGCCATTATGTACTTGATGGAGATTCCCTAGATGTTGTGCATTCACACATTAAATACTGTAGTAGTTTAGCTATTAGAGAATATTTTCTAATAAATGACAAGAGATAGAGCAAAATAATGAGTCTTCCTAGTCAAGGCCCATATTTCCATGTTCACTTCTGAGACAGGAAAAAAAAATCAAGATTATTATGATTTGGAAAACAGACCCATGAAGAATTGAAAGAAAACTATGAATGAATGGAACAACCATTGTAACAGACAGAATTTCTTCAAAAGTAAATCCTAAAGCCTCCTACCAACATCAAAATTAGCATCAGTCCGTGGTAAAATGTGACAAGCAGGACAAGGTATTTTTTTTTAAGAAGCTCAACTTCCTCCAAAGTTTTCTTCAACTTCTTCTGAAAATTGTGTCCTTTTTAATATTTTGATTCTCAAATCTCGCTTTGCAAAAATGAAATTATCCTGATAGGAAATCATAGCCTTTTTTTTCATTGTGGAGTTTTAGATTGGTAAATAAGTAGCTGGAATATTGATATGAGACTCACAACTGAGCTAGAAGATTTTTTAATCAAGACAGATGAAGACTATAAGAAGAGTGTATCAAAGGTAGAAAAAGAAGACTATAGTTGGAGAATAGATAAGACAGCATGTGTTAGAACTATATGAGAACAGGTGATCGCTATAAATTTTAAACTTTAATGGTCATGAAATCTTGCATTAAGACATACAAGATAAATGTTCAAGAGGACAGAAAGAAGACATAAGAAAGACACAGCTGCAGCCCTTGAGTGACTTATAATTACAACTTCATCAAGAGTTCTTGGATCTCTTTTAAACTTCCATGAGAATGTTGTGTGCAGACCTTACAGTAAGATTAATAAAATAGAGCTGGGGGGGGGGGGGTGGTGATTGAGCTACAAGGATCGATGAATTATAGGACAGGGGGTTCTCAGAGTGAACGGCACCTTAAAACAACTTGGGGAACTTTACAAAGAAGCAGCACCTTGAGAGTTGGGTCCCATTCCAATAAAAAATCCGAGGATGGCTCCAGGACACGAATATCTTTTAAAAGCTCTCAAGATAATTCTAAAGTGCAGCCAGCATTAAGACCCATTGATGTAGACTCTATACTCTTGAAATTCTATATGACAGGAAATTTGTAGACCAATTCTACTAGGGGAAAAAAAAATACTCTTCTGTTCCCAATTTAAGAGATGGATTCGAGCAGCTCCGCGTTCCTCCACTTTTTGTGATTTCTCAGGCCAGCCTCACCACGTTCACAGGGCATTTGAAAAGATCTCAGCCATTCTTTGAGTTGAATGGATGATTGGAGGAATTTGAAATAAGTATTTTGGGCTTTGCACATTACGAGCTCCCTGGGTAGAGAGACCCTTTCATCAAGATCAAATTGTCTCCTTTTACATCCTGTCACGTGACTTAGATGATGGCAGGAAGTCAAAGGGCAATCATCATCCTCCCCACCTGCCACCAAGCTCCTCATCACCACCCCCGTTTAGCGCCTGTGGGCAGTATGGCATAGCTGCTATTTTCACATTTAGAATGCAGCAGTAAAAGGCTCCTGGAAGCATCAGGCTTCTGGCTATATTCTTAATGAGTTTAAGAGGGGAGAGAACAAACAGCTGAATGTTTTGTTTTGTTGCAGTCTGTGAAAACCCTAGTTTCCAGATGTCCTTCTCCAATTCGCCTAGGACTGCAAAGAAGTGCAGCAGTGGCGGGGGTGTGGGGGGTGTGGGGGGGTGGGAGGGTGGGCATCAAAATCTCCCATTAGAAAACCTAAGAGGGGTATCTTTAGAAATACAAAATGCAGGGAGATGGGACACAACTAATGTAGATTCGCTTTGCACTGTCTGCACAGTGCAATTCACGGTTGTCCTTCGAAGTAAACAGAGCAATACCGGCAAACTTTGTATGCAGCTCTGAGCATTAATCCACTACACTGTGCGCTCAGAGCCACTCCGTGTAAACAAAAAAACTACTTTAACAGTGAAATTCAATAGAATCAAGTTGTTTTGGATGCTGGAAAGGAAGCCAGGGAGACCCACATGTTGTGTTATGAAGCTCTTTCCGTGTAGACCGCACACTCGCCTCCCTCTCGAAAGTTTTCTGCAGCTCTCCATGGAATTAGAGTTTGGTTCTCTTTCTAGAAGACTAATACTGGGAGTTGGAATAAGCACGTTAACTAGCTGGGCATGATAAACAGGTACACGCCTGGGGCATGCCCCTACCCGATAACAAGAAGTCTATCCAGTAGGAAAGGTGCAGCACAAAAAGGAGCTGAATGGCTAATCTACCACCGCCTTATCTTATTGCGAGGATTTCCTTCCTGAAAGGCTGAGCGCTTTATTTACATGTACTGATTCATTTGGTAAGATTCCCATTCTTAAAAAGGAAGACACCATTCTGTCGTGTTAACAATGATAAAACCATGGCCTGGAGAGGTTAAGTACTCTGCCTGAGGTCATAGAGAAACCCTACAAGATTTGAGATTAGAAGTCACATCTTTCAGATTTGTGGTTCGTGTTTTTTTCTTGTCATTACATACAAAAAGCAAAGGACCTCAGCAATCCAGTGAGCATCCTTAGCCCAAGGGAACATCTCTGAAGTTTCTGCCAAATCACTTGTTTCTACTTAACCCAATAGTGCACATATTTTTAGCGTAAGATTGGATCAGAAGAGCCAATCCCACCAATCTGCGCAGGACACTTTACCCCTATTACTGTCAGTGTGGAAAATTTAAGGATGTTCCTAACTGATGCCCGTTGGAGGCATCTAAAAATAGGATGAGTGGCAGGAGCTCAGAGAACCTAACCGCCAATACTGCTTTCAAGATACACCTGAAGCCTTCACGCAAAAGATGTAAAGGAGAACACCAGATGTTTACCAGAGGCATTTCAGTCACCAATAAATAACAATGGCATAAAACCCATCAGGAAATCCAAGGAGGGCCAGCACACCAGATAACAAACCTTTCTCACTAAAAGATATTCTGAGATGGGATCGGGAGGGAAACAAATCGTAAGAGACTCTTGATCTCAGGAAACAGACTAAGGGCTGCTGGGGGTGGGGGTTGGGAGGGAGAGGGTGGTTGGGTTATGGACATTGGGGATGGTATGTGTTATGGTGAGTGCTGTGAATTGTGTAAGACTGATGATTCACAGACCTGTACCCCTGAAGCAAATAATATATTATATGTTAATACTACTACTACTAATAAAAGATGTTCTGTCCATTGTGAAAGCCCCTCCTCTCTTTAATACTTCCCCTAGTGTCACTGGAGCAGGATAGGACAGAAGGTAACACATGATCTGTTCTTTCATTTTTAACAGAATTGTTAAAAGCAGGTAAGAATCATTTTATTCATTCAGTCAAGGAACACCTATGGAAAACCTTTTAATACACTAAGCAAAGACCATACTGGGTACTATGGAGATACATTGGTAAACAAAGCCAACACCATCTTTGCCATCCCAGAAATTATATTCAAGAGGAAGGAAAGAGAAATAAGCATATAGGTAATATAATGCTAGTACTATTTATTATATGAGATTTAAAGAAAATAGGGGCACCTGGATGGCTCATTGATGACCCAGGTCATGATCTTGGGGTCCTGGGATGGAGCCTTATGTCAGAATCCCTGCTCAGCGGGGTGTCTGCTTCTCCCTCTCCCTCTGCCCCTCCCGCTGCTTCATGTGCGCTCTCTCTCACTTTTTAAAATCTTTTAAAAAGAAAGGAAAGTCGGCTAATGGAATCAAGAGTAACAGGGGCTGTCTATACAGATTAAGTGGCCAGGGTGGACTTCTCAGGTGACATTCAACTTGAGATCTAATGAGAATTATCTCCTTCACTCAGCCAGTCATAAAAAATTAGGTCAATGTCTACACGGTGCCCAGCACTGTTCTGGGTAGTTAGTAGACATTAGAAAATGGCATTCCCAAAGCCCCTGCTCTGGAAGAACTATGTAGTGGTAGGAAAGGCAAGAAATAATAATATCACTTGAAAATGAGGAATGGGATCTGTAGTTTTATAGATGCCTCGTGCAATTTATGTTCCAGTTGACCTGCTTCTTCTTCAACTATCGAGCAAATCAAATTCCCACACTTAAGAAATCATAAATGCAACAGGATTGAACAGCCTCCCTGGTAAATCTCAGGAGGGACTTCATGAATTCTGAGACAGCAAGAGACATTTTACTCCAAGGTGAGTACAAACTTGAGGGTCTGAAGCTCCTGAATGATTCATGGGCCATGAATAACCCACGTGCCATGGGTCACGGCCGGAAAAGCAACGGTCCTGTGCCAGGAAGCCTCATTAAACTACACTGAAACCTAGTTTCTGGTGATCTCTCTCTCAAGCCTGTCAGTGTTTTCCACCTGGATTACAGGAATAACATAAAGTAATGAAATCCTGACGGTGAGACTAGGTCTAGAACAGGTCTCCTTACTACGGGGGAGGGGCCTCAAGACAACCTTCTCACAAATCAAACACTGAAGCTAAGATAAAGTCCAGTCACATTTCAGACTACAGCATACAAAGGAAACAAAAAACAGGGTTTCCATAGAAACAAAGAACCCAGCTTGAGGAAAATCTGAAAAGGCAGTCATTTAGGGCTTTGTCCTAAGAATCAGGAGATGGGAACTCTATTTATGCTTTTACAACAATGTGTTGTGCAACCTTGGGCAAGTTACGTAATCTCTTTGAGGCTCACTTTTCTCATCATCGCATTCATCATAGGAGGCTTTCAAATATCTCTGCCGAGTCCAGTTCAACCTGAGCAGCTCTGCTTTTATCTATTTTGACTGTATTTCTGAGTAAGATTTCATTTGAAATGTATGTGCCCTGATGGAAAAAAAGAAAAACAATGTGATAATCACTGGAAGAGATGTTCTCTGAAGCCTCTTTCTACCCTGTGGAACCAGGAATTCTAACACCTCTCAGACTTGGGGTCAAAGCTGGGCAGAGGACAGGGAACCTTTTTGAAAAACAAACTCTGAACCTACCTTACACTTGCTATTTTCTACTTTTCGAGGGTAGAAGAAGGTACCACCATGATAGAGCCAAAATTTCGTTCGGCATCTGAACACAGTAACTATGCAGTGAGTGACCAGAAGGCTTCTTTTCTCTTCTTTATTTCCCTCACCCAAAGAAAAAAAATTGCAGTTTCCTTTACCCCTAAAGGTTTCCCTTGAATAAAACGAATGAGGAGAAGAGACAAAATCAATAGTAGCTTTGCTAAGCTGCTGCTTTATCCAATAAATATTTATTGAATGCTTACTACCTACCAGACACTAGTTGCTCCTAGGAGATAACTAGATGTTCTCAGGTTAGAACACAATCCTCAGTTAAATATAAATCCCAGACCTAAACAAATGGAGATACTTGTGCTCCTGGATTGGAATACTCATTGCTGTTAAAATATCAACTCTTCCCAACCAATTTATAGATTCAATAAAATCCCAATCCCAGCAACTTTTTCATAGACATGGACCAGCTGAAGCAAAAATTTATAATGGAAAGGTAAAGACATTAAATAGGCAATAATTCTGAAGAAGAACAAAGCCAGAGGACACACAACCTAGTTTCAAGACTTACAGTAAAATAACGGCAATCAAGAGAAGGCAGTAGATCAGGTTTCTAGTTATGAAATGAGTAAGTGATGGGAAGAAAAGGTATAGCGTAAGGAATATAGCCAGTCATATTGTAAGAGGGATGTATCCCGACAAATGGCAGGTTCATTAGTGGTGAACAGAGCATAATGTAAAAACCCATGGCATCAGTATGGTGCGCAAGTTGAAACTAATATAACACCCTGTGTCGACCATACTCAAATTTAGAGAGAGAGAGAGAGAGAGAGAGAGAAGATAAGGCAGTAGTGGTAAAGACACAGAGATACAGAGCAATGGAACATGAAAGAGAACCAAGAAATAGAATCACACAAATGCAGTCAATATTTTGACAAAGTACAAAGATAACTGAATGGAGAAAATGTAGTTTTTCAACAAATGATGCTTTAACAGTTGGATATTCTATATTTTATGTTAAAAAAGAACCTGGGTCACCGGGTAGGCTCAGCTGGTTAAGCGTCCTACCCTCAACTTTCGCTCAGGTCATGATCTCAGGGTTGTGAGATCAACCCCTGCATCAGGCTCTGTAATGGGTGTGGAGACTGATTAAGATTCTCTCTTCCTTCTCCCTCTCACATCACCCCCCCCCAAAATCTAAAAATGTAAATCATACTTCATACATAAATTAATTCAAAATGGATTAGAGACCTACACATAAAATGTAAAATTCTAACATTTCTAGAAGAAAACAGGAGAAACTCCATATTGTCTCAGGTTAGTGATACTGGTCTTGATGTTAGGTATGACATCAAAAGCCTGGTCACAAAAGAAGAACTTGATAAATGAGGCTTTGTCAAAATTAAGAATTTTTGCTTTGCTAAACACAGAGAAAATAAAGATGAGACACAGACAGACTGGAGAAAATGTTTTCATATCACATACTCAGTTAAAAAAAAAAAAAAACCCTTGTATTCAGAATATATGTGTGTGTGTGTGTGTGTGTGTGTGTGTGTATAGATCTCTCAAAACTCAACAAGAAAACAAAAATTCCACTTTTAGGGTGCCTGGGTGGCTCAGTGGGTTAAGCCGCTGCCTTCGGCTCAGGTCATGATCTCAGGGTTCTGGGATCGAGTCCCGCATCGGGCTCTCTGCTCAGCAGGGAGCCTGCTTCCCTCTCTCTCTCTCTCTGCCTGCCTCTCTGTCTACTGTGATCTCTCTCTGTCAAATAAATAAATAAATAAAATCTTTAAAAAAAAAAAAATTCCACTTTTAAACTGGGCAAAAGATTTGAACTGGCACATTACTAAAGATAATCTACATATTTCAAAAAAGCACTTAGAGTAACATAAAACCATAATGAGATACCAGTTTCTACCTGTTGGAAGGCTAAGATTGAAACGATAACAAAAGCTGGCAACAGCAAGGGTGTGGAAAGGCACTGGAAGGCTCACACAACGCTAGCAGGAATACTAAAGAGCTGCACGGCTTTAATGAAAGTCTGGAAGTTTAGGGGGGTTTGGTTTTGGTTTCAAATAAAGTTAACATATACTTACCACAGGACGCAGCATTCCCACTTCTAGATACTTAGCCACGAGAAATTAACATAGGTCCACCCACAATCCCGTGTGAGAATTTTTAAAGCATCCTTATTCACAAGTGCCCCAAAGTGCACACAATTCAAGTGGCTCTCCACAGGGACTGGATAAGCACAGGGCAGTGCCTCCCTATGGAAAAACCTACGGGTACATGCACCACGGATGAAACACGGAGGCATTAAGCCAAGTGAAACAAAGCAGGCTTAAAGTGCTATATGTTCTGTTTATTGGAGATTTTGGAAAATGCAAAACTGTAGGGATCAGCAGCTGACAGTAGCTAAGAGTGGAGTGTTTCCCTACAAAGTGATGGCAAGAAGGAGATGTCTGGGGGATAATAGAAGTGCTCTGGATCTTGAATGTCATGGTGATTACATGACTACACATTTGTCAAGATTCATGGAATCATGCATTTCGCTGTTTGCAAATAAAAATATATTTGAACCAACTTAAATACATGGGAATCTATAACATATGTAGATAGAGGTACAGATAATCTCTACGTCTATTAAATCTCTGTCTCCTTACTTTCCTAAATGTGTGGTTACATTGTGGAATTTTTTTTTTTTTTCTGAAATCTTACCAGTGAATATGAGTTTTAAATTGTGCTGGCATTGAAGCATGTAATATTTATGAGCACACTTTTGATTTAATACAGGAAATATTCCTTCTGCTTGCCCCCTCCACACACCTGCTAAATAATACATTTTAGCCACGTTCTGACAGCCATGTAAATGAACAAGCAAATATTAGTAGAAAGCAGTACCATTGGAGCTAACTGTCCGGATTTGGCTTCGCATATAATCACATTTCAACACACGAAAAATTACACACACACACACACACAAGCTGTTACTCCAATAGACCTTTCATTCTGCCTAATATGAGTCGAGACCTTATCAGTAGTAAAGTAAAGATGTTTACTCCTGGATTGTAATTTATATGTCATAATTAAAAAATAAAACAGGGGCACCTGGGTGGCTCAGTGGGTTAAAGACCCTGCCTTTGGCTCAGGTCATGATCCCAGGGTCCTGGTATTGAGACCCCATCAGGCTCTCTGCTCAGCAGGGAGCCTGCTTCCCCCTCTCCCTCTGCTTGCCTCTCTGCCTACTTGTGATCTCTGTCTGTCAAATAAATAAAATCTTAAAAAAATAAAAATAAAACAAGAAGGAATTTTCAGGAATACCAGCAATTACAATGAAGGAATGTGAACCAAAGAGCTCTTTAGTTTTTAAATGCTGACTCAACTAAAGATAACAAACATTGAAAAAAAAATGATTATATGTGAACACATTTAAAATGTATGCTTTAGGTTTCTTTTCAAATATTAATAATTTTATTTTATAAAGTATTTTTATAAAAAGTACATGGCTGAAATGATATTAGTGATCACAAACTTCCCTGAACAGAGAGCTGATCCCAAATGATCTAAAAGTGGAAAAATAATTATAGTTTATTCTTCTGTTTTAAAACTTGCATTTCTATAATGCGGTCTTTGGGACTTTTTTTCAGAAAGTAATCAGTCTCAAAAGAAAGAGAGAAAAACTGGTCAAAGTCTATGTAAGAGTGTATGTGTTTCTGTCTGAAAGTATATTACTGGACAATCAAAAATGCTTAATGGGGCACCTGGGTGGCTCAGTGGGTTAAGCCTCTGCCTTCGGCTCAGGTCATGATCCCAGGGTCCTGGGATCAAGCCCCATGTCTTCGCAGGGAGCCTGCTTCTTCCTCGTTCTCTGCCCCTCCCCATGCTCCAGTTCTCTCTCTCTCTCTCTCATTCATTCTCTCTCTCTCAAATAAACAAATAAAATCTTTAAAAAATAATTCATGCTCAAAAGTATTACTATCAAGTGTTTTTTACTTATATACACACATATATACATTTTTACTTATACAAATACATACAGACACACATACATGGTAGTTCATACACACATATACATATGTATACCATATACTTCATATAAATGTATTAATTCTGGATGTTTGAGTTCGTGGTTCAGTGAAAATATTACTGGAATACAAGACCAACATAGTAAGAGACTACAATCTTATCTGTGACACCTTGGAAAAGGTATTTGTTTTTTCTTATCCTTTAGTTTCCTAAATCTAGAAGTTCATTTCAAGTTCTAAAGTTCTATCAAAGTCCTAAGGAAGCCCTTCATGGGAACTTAAGTATCTCCTGTTTCGTTCTTCTGCCTGGCCTTTCTTCCCCCTCTCTCAGTACCAAAGTCTCTCACGGAAATACACTCTCTGAAGCGGAGGCTACTCATTATCTTTCATTATTAAAAATTTTGGGCGAATGACTGTCGACACTGATTTTTCACTACTGGCCATTATGATTGTGATAACACAGAGTCTTGAAAAATTAAAGTAGCTAAGTTTTATCAAGGTAAAGATATCCTTGAAAGCAACATTACTCATAATTCTTAAAAATATTTGTAACTTGTCAATGTCTCAGTATTGAACGTAAAAATAATAAAGGTTTCCCAACTATTGTTTTTTATTGGTATGGCATTCAACTGATACCACTGAAGAAGATTCAGTTACTGTTTTTTTGTTTGTTTGTTTAGATTTTATTTGCTTATTTATTTATTTATTTGAGAAAAGAGGGCATGAGAAGGGAAGGAACAGAAGGAGAGAGAATCTGGAGCAGACTCCCTGCTGCGGGTAGAGTCCCGCTCAGGGTTCCAACTCACAACCTCAAGATCATGACCTGAGCTGAAAACAAGGGTCCCATGTTTAATGGACTGAGTCACCCACATACCCCTGTTACTGTTTTGTTTTTTTAAAACAATAAAATTTAACTAGGTATGCCTAGGTGACTCAGCCTGTTAAGCCTCCAACTCTTGATCTCAGGGTCTTCAAGCCCGGCAACAGGCTCACCACTGGGCATGAAGGCTACTTAATTAAAAAAAAAAAAGGTAATTATAATGTGGTGAACATAAGCTTGTTACCTCTATTCCATCTCACTTGCACTATTTCACCATCAAGTCCAAAATAGGATAAAATGGAAGGAGACATGAGATCACACAAAACACATTGCATTTTTTGTACTCCATAATTAATCTGAATTAATTTTATGTTAATAAATATAGAGAGCTCAGAAACATGTATATTTTCATTTCCCTTTCTTTTATCCCATTTAAATCTACAAACCCAGATTGCAGCTAAATCTTTGAGTTACATATGTCAGGATTCCAAATTCAGCAAATTATATTCATATAGATATTATTTTTATATACTCCCATTCAGCACACCAAAAGGAAATATATAGTCACATGTAATAATATTTTCCTACAAGAAAGAAGTGCTAAAAGCTGGTCAGAGTCGTAACTAGAAATGAAGTTGAAAATTAGAAAATGAATCAACTGTGATAATGTGATTTCAGAACCTATAAAAAAAAAGTTGTGAATAGAGAATGTCAACTCCTGAAAACAGTTTAACGTTGGAGAAAACTTCATTACCAAATGAACATGCATTTTTATGAAAATAAAGAATGTGGAGGGATTATTTTTAACTTCTCCTTTCACATTTAACAGAGGCTAAATATTTTC
Organism: Mustela nigripes; assembly: GCF_022355385.1. Taxonomy (NCBI): domain Eukaryota; kingdom Metazoa; phylum Chordata; class Mammalia; order Carnivora; family Mustelidae; genus Mustela; species Mustela nigripes. Next base: position 31,434,132 of record NC_081574.1, on the reverse strand, counting down.
AATTATCATCAAATATATAATACAATCACCATGTCAGCTTTCTGTGCAATTTAAAGCCAGTTTGTCAAATCTTACACAAGGTACTATGTGAAACACAGGCTCAGCTTGAATTCAGAAGTATCTCTGATATTTTGTCTACTGATCTCTAGAATTTCAAATATTATAACATATTAATTAGAGTATAGGGTTCATTTTCAGTGGAAGCCAATATATACCCCCAACAACCCAATACACTACCCCCATCCTTGATTTCCAACTATTCCCACTTTCCCCAATATCTAGGTGAAAACAGCTACAGTCATGTGGGCTGGAACTGCTGCTGCTATTAAAAATGAGATTTTTTTGTACAAAGTCTCTAAATTTACCTTGACAGCTCTCGATTTATATATTAATTTTAAAACTGCTTATGTTTTCATAAGTGTTTTCAAATGTATAATTGTTTTTTAAATATTTACACAATAGTGAGATAGCTACTAAAAACCCACTTTGTAGATAAGGATACCAAAACACCAAAAGCCTAATATTAACAGTTATTAGTAAGACCAATGCTTATGAAACTTGAATGTGCCTAAGAATCATCTGAGAAACAAGACATGGGTGCCCACTCTCACCACCCTTATTCAACACAGTACTAGAAGTTCTAGCTAGAGCAATGAGGCAAGAAAAAGAAATAAAAGGTATTAGAACTGAAAGGGAAGAAACAGAGTTATTTTATTCGTAGATAACATTTCTTATATATAGAAAATCCTAATGACTACATCAAATCAGCAAGCTCAATAAAGTTTTGAGATAGGAAACTAACGTACAAAAATCAGTAGCATTTACATACACTAATAACAAAATTTCTGAAAAAGAAATTGATCCAAAACAATAAATATTTAGGAACACTAAGTTTACTAGGTTTACTAAGAAGATGAAAGAGCTCTCTTCAAACTACAAGGAACTTATGAAAGAAACTGAAGACACAAATAAATGGAAAGGTATCCCATGTTCATGGATTTAAAAAATTAATATTATTAAACTGTCAATACTACCAAAAGCTATCAAGATTCTAATGGTGTTTTTTTTTACATAAGTAGAAAAAAAAAATATCACTCCAAAAATATATATGAAACCACAAAAGTCCCCAAACAGCCAAAGAAATCCTGAAAATAAAGATCAACAGGCATCACACTTCCTCATTTCAAGCTATACTGTAAAGCCAGAGTTCTCAAAACAGTATGATACTGACATTAAAAAGACAAAGTGACCAATAAAACAGAATTAAGGGGCCAGAAATAAACTTAAACAGATATGGTCAAGTAGTATTTGACAAAGGAATTGAGAATACTCATGGAGAAAAAAACCGTCTTCACTAAATGCTGCTGGGATAATTGGTAATCACATGTAAAAGAATCAAACTGGACACATATCTTATACCACTTCCAAAAATTAACTTGAAATGAATTAAAGACTTAAAACCATGAAACCTGTAGAAGAAAACATAGGAATAAAGCTCCTTGACAGGAGTCTTAGTAATCAGTTTTTGGATAGGACACCTAAAACGTAAAGATCAAAATCAAAAATAAACAAGTGGAACTACAAAAAACAAAAAGATTCTGTACAGCAAAAGAAACCATCAACAAAGTAAAAAGACAATCTATAGAATTAGAAAAAAATATTCACAAGTCATATATCCAAAATATATAACAAACTCATATAGCAACTCAATAGCAAAAAATAACAACAATAACCCAATTGAAAAGTGGGAAAAGTACCTGAATAGACAGTTCTCCAAAGAAGCCATACAAAATGCCAAGAAGAACATTAAAAGATGCTCAATATCACTAGCCATTAAGGAAATGCTAATTAAAACCACAATGAGAGATATCACCTCATGCCTATTAGGACTGTCATCATCCAAAAGACAAGAGATAACAAATGCTGGTGTAGATAAGGAAAAAGGGAATGCCTGTGCCCTGTTGGTGAGACTGTAAATCAGGGTAGCCACTATGAAACTGTACAGAACTCAGGTATACTGTGGTATACAGGATCTGCACCCCCACCAAAAAAAAAACATAAAAATAAAATGACCGTATGACCCAGCAATTCCACTGCTAAGAATATAGCCAAAGGAAATGAAAATACTAACTCAAAAAAAAACCCCACATCTGTACATGCATGTCCATAGTAGTGGCATTTATAATAGCCAAGACATGGACACAACTTAAGTGATCACTGGCAGATAAATGGGTAAAGAAGTTGTTTTCACACACATGGACAAAGACACACAGACATACATAATGTAATATTATTCAGCCATAAAAAGTACGGAAGTTGCACCATTTGCAACAACATGGATGGACTTCAAAGGCATTGCGCCATGTGAAATAGGACAGAAAAACATGAAGAGCATATGATTTCATATGCAGCATCTAAAACACAAACAGATAAAAAAAACTTCATAGGAAAATTGGCTATATCTGTAGTCACCAAAAGTAGAGGGTAAAGGGAAACAGAGTTGGAGGAAGGTGGTCAAAAGGCACAAACTTCTAGTTAGAAGATAAATTGGACCGGGGATGTGGTGTCTACAGCTAACACCGCTGTGTGATACCCAGGAAAGTCATCAGAGAAACCCTTAAGAGGTTCTCCTCACAGGAGAATTTTTTCTCCCTTTTTTCTTTCTTTCCTTTTTATTCTATCTCTATGAGGAAGTGGATATTAGCTGAACATATCATGGTAATCATCTCATACTGTATATAAATCAAACCACTGTACTGTACAGTTATTTTTTTCTATTTCTTTAAAGATTTTATTATATTTATTTGAGAGAGCGAGAGAGCGTGCCTGTGCGCGCAAGCATGTGGGGGGAGGGGCAAAGGGAGAGGGACAAGCAGACTCCGTGCTGAGTGCAGAACCTGATGCAGGGGTCCACCTCAGGACCCCAAGATCATGACCTGAGCCAAAACCGAGAGTTGGAGGCTTAACTGACTGACCCAACCAGGTGCCACACATACGGTACACATTACATGTATACAGTGGACTGTATAGTGTATACAGTATATAGTGACGTTTGCCAACTTCTTATCAATAAAACTGGGGGAGAAGAAAGAGAATCACTGGGAAATCTTGTTAAAATGCACAGTCTAGTTTGACACAGTTCTGGGGTGGGTCCAATTCCCTGCATTTCTAAATATCTCCCAGATGATGTCAACTCTGCTGTTCTCAGGTCACACACGGAGGAGCAAAAGGATAGTCAACATTCGAACCCCAGTTTTCTTCACAGCCCCAGCACCCCAGAACCTCCCTGCCTTTATAAATAATATCTACTTCTTTTCTTCCTCCTCAAACCCACTGCTGGGCATCAGAAAGGCAGAACGCATCTCACATAGGAATATCAATCTTGAATGACTCTTCTGGACTCTTCCCAAAGCATTAAGAGACCTATTCTTCCAGACGTGACTAACCACATTGGGCATATCTTCTCTTCCATCCTATTACCACACATTCTTGTATTTTCTAACAGACCCATCAAAAGTTACCATTTATCAGAATGATTGTCTTCTTTTTTTTTTAAGATTTATCTATTTATTTATTTGACAGAGATGACAAGTAGGCTGAGAGGCAGGCAGAGAGAGAGAGGGAAGCAGGCTCCCCACTAAGCAGAGAGCCCGATGTGGGGCTCGATCCCAGGACCCCGAGATCATGACCCGAGCCAAAGGCAGAGGCTTTAACCCACTGAGCCACCCAGGCGCCCGTCTTCTTGTTTTCAGTATACGAGAGAGACCACAGGCACTTGATGGACTCTAGCAGGCTGCCTCAGGCCTCCAGGGTGGCAAGCCTGGAGAAGGGAATACCATCTGCAGAATATGTGCAGACACCCACACTGTGATTGCCACACAAGAGTGACTAACTGGATTTCATCAGGTCTAGTCAGCCAGAAGACAGTTGAAGAAGATGATGAGAATTATCCTTTTCTGAGATAATCTCCCACATCAGCAGCAGAATGTTCTTACTATAAGTGAACTCAGGGCACTGATGTATTTACAATTTCTTCTACCTCAGGTACCTCTTGAGACTATGTGCCCAGTGCCTCATTCAGTGTCTTCCACACAGCACAAGCAACATGGCGGCTCTTGGAATGGTCAAGAGGACTACAGCACTAAGGAGGAGGCCTCAGGCTGGATATAGAAGCATCCTCCTCCAGCTATCCTGACCATCCATCCCATTCAGAATAGGCAGCAACATAAAGGTCTGAGGAGGTGACATGAATGTGGCTATTACCAATGTGACAAAGGGACTGGAGATTGCTGGCCAGCAATCTTCATCAAAAGGGGAGATCATTACCAATAGCTTATGCTTTCATTTCCATGATTTACACTGTGTAATGGGATGGTGGATCCTGATTAATAAATGCAGGGGGCAGGAAGCAGAACAGTAAAAAGTGGCAAATGTTCACTCACATGCTCCCTGACTTTCAGGACCCGATAATGCCTGTTTTTCAATGACCTGGCAGGACCTGACAATGACAAGAGAACCAGTCTCTGAGGGAAAATGAATGTTTATGCAGGTATGGCTTTCAAAGCTGGTGGTAGTACTGGAAATAAAGCCTGGACCATTAGAACCCCACAGGGTTCTAATTGGGGGCATCAAACTGCCCCCAATTCCTTAAGGGTCATGGTTTTCAACTTCTTACAATTCTTCTGGGACTAATGCAAAGGAGGGCTTACGGATAACAAAGAAGAGTAATAGTTGTGTGAAAGGTAATCAAGCTCCTAATGGAGAATCCTAATGCTTCCTCCACTGGAGGGTCAACATGAGAGGCTATTGGGAGACAGCTTAATTGGTCATCAAGTTGGTGAAAGGGCCAAAGAAGCTGGTCTCCCCTTTACAGTTTGCATAAATTTCAAATTCCTACCTAGAAGGAGAGGAAATAATGATAGATGCATCAGATAGAGATTCAGTTTTCTGTCAGCCACTCAACAGAACAGAAATGAACCAAACTCCTTGCAGGTTAGATTTAACATTCAGAACTGCAGGACATTTCAGTGACCCACCTGGAGCATGAATAATGGAGCAGAAAAGCAATCATACAAAGACTGATCAGAGAGCACACAGGTACGCCTGTGAGCAAAAGCTTTTCAGGTTAAATCCATTATTCATGCGGCCAAATTAAGATCAATATTAATTAATTAAGCTAATTATCATGGAAGCTAATATTTTTCTCCCAGCTTCATTCCCTCATGGGGGGGGGGCAGTATCTTTGTCATGGTTAAGTGAACCTTGCTCAATCTATCTTCTTCTTCTATAAGATGTGTATGGCTCATCAGGGTGGACATTCTTGAGATCATGTAACCCTACTGCTTATTTCTGGTATTTCTAGAGAATATTATGAATGTAAATTGTATTACTGGTGCCAAGGTAACAGTGAGGCTGATTGCTTCCTGGGGATTGAAGAGCGATAACGAGTAGACGTTATGTATCAGATAAATATATCCCCTTCCACCGGGCATCCACACACTACCCAGTAAGACAAAGAACTGAACTAAGAGCCACAAATGACAGACCTTCCAATCCCACTTCTCCTACCACTCCCTCACAGATGAACTGAGCAGGGAGGAGTGGTATACAATTGTAACCCAAGTCAATGTGGATGGTGGTGGAATATCTATAAAACTTGATCAAAATGTATCCTTTCCAAAATCCGGTCTACGAAGTTTTCATCAACTAGTCAAACAACACCTGTGTTGATAAACACCAATGCATCACGCTGGTATCTTTGTTGCTTTAATGACCAGAAGGAGAACACAAGAGAGATGAAGGTAAGGTTTTATTTTATTATGGAAAAAAAGGAAATCTGTACCTATAGTTAGGCCTCTGGGGAACAGAAAAGGCTAGTAAAGGAGAAACAAAATTTTGCCATGACTGTTAATATAATCCAGGATAATGAGTAATATGACTGTTAAGCCTAGTGGTAAAATATCTGTTGCCTAAATTCAGATACTGACTAAATTATTTCACTAATACACACACACACACACACACATACACACACACACACACTTCAAATGGGTATCTTATTTGGATGTTTAAATTAATTTCCTCAGTGTACTGACAAATATATATTTAAAAAAAAAAGAAACAGAATCTCATCTAAACTGGCTTAAATTACAAGGACATGTATTATCTCACATGCATGAAGTTTTGGGGGACACCCGGAGCTTCCGAGGTTGCTGCAAATGCCCAATGATGTCATTAAAGATACATCTCCTTTCTTGTTTCCATCTGGCCAAAAGATGGTCAAAAGATTGCTGCTATTGCCCCAGACATCACATTCTTATTAACCTTATCCAAAGTCCAAAACACAAAATTCAAAAAAGGGGCAGTTTCTCCACACATAGCTGTTTTTAATCATAAGGGAAACATTTCTAGGAGTTTCCAGGCTGACGGCACTCAACCCTATTCCCTACTGTCAGTCTTCTCCTCTGGTCTAAATGTGCCATTTGTGTACTTCCTGGATGCTGGGGCTTCAGAAGTGAGTATTATATCTTTTAGCCCTATAGTAGAAGACAGCTCTGCTGGCAAAGAGGAACCCTACTGAGTAGGCAGTCAACTGTGTCCAGAGCCAGCTTTCACAATTAAAATTTAAACTGTTTTATTGAATTAAGATCAATGAAAAGCTGTTATTCTGTAATTAAAGCAGTCTCCGTTCTAATTCTCAATTTTTTCTTATCCCTTAAAGAGACACAGATGCTAAGTATACTAACTTTTGACATATATATGCATGGAAATTTGTGATGCCCAGATGTATAAATCAGTGTATAAACAAATTTCCAAAGATAGTGGAAAATACGTGGCTTGAAAATTGATAAACCCTTTGCTTTGGGTTGAATCTGAAACAAAATAAAAGCTCTCACTCTAGAGAATAAGGAATTAAACTAGCAGGATGACAGTAGTTGCACCAAATCTTTAATTCTACGCACAACAGTACACCTATATGACCTGTTTAGACCTTTGAAAAAAAAGAAGAAAGCAATGCCTGGATCACCACCTAAAAGGCTGGGAAATGCCAGAGTCTTCCTAGCATTTGAGTACACTGCTTTGTTCATAGAAACCAATTTTGTGCTTGACCGGTTCCAGGAGATCAGAGCAAATCCACACCTATAAGGGTGAGATGAATTAATTGATAGAAAGAGAACCATTTTTTTTTAATTGAATAGTGTTTCTGTTTTAAAAAAATGAATGAAATAAAATTTGAAGCATGCCCATTTAAAATCCACACAAATCTATTTTGGAACACTGAAATAAAATAAAATTAAATTAAATTAAAAAATAAATAAAATAAAATGCACACAAATCACTAGCAAACCAGTTTTTGCAGAGGTGACACGTCAACACCTAACCAAATTAATCCTTTCACACACTCAGTAAGACAAATACAAGAAGAAAAATGCAAGAAGTTGAGGCACCTGGGTGGCTCAGTGGGTTGGGCCTCTGCCTTTGGCTCAGGTCTCTGAGCTTGGGCTCTCTGCTCAGTGGGGAACCTGCTTCCCCTCCTCTCTCTGCCAGCCTCTCTGCCTACCTGTGATCTCTGTCAAATAAATATGTAAAATCTTTTAAAAAAGAAAAGAAAAAAGAAAGATCCGAGAAGTTAATGAATAGATTCCCCAAATACAAGTTCAGTGTGAGAAAAAACAAAGCAGGAGGAATGAAGACAAGACAGATAAAAGTAAATAAGTAAGAAAGAAAGAAAAAGAAAAATGCCTGTTTGGAAGCACAGTCATTACCTAATTGTGAATTGAGGGTCTATTTATAAAATGCCTCCTGGCACCACTACTGGTTGCTGGCTGTAATGCTCATGAACTTGTGAAGCTTCATAGCATAGTGGAGATAAAAGATGTTAAACAAACCATCACATAAATTGGTACATAATGATTATGACATGAGTGGTGTAAAGGAAAATGACAGGTTGTTACAGAGAGGCAGACAGTCCTCCAATTTAGAAGGACGGGGGCAAGAAAGGTCCTCCAAGGGAGAGACCGATTACTAGGATGACGACATTTCCAAGGTTGTACCTGTTGACCTGGAAGAATTACAAATAACATTCCCTTTCACTCTAAACAGTATCCTGGTTTGGATGATAAATTACATGGTTGCGCTACTTTAAAGTAAGCTGTAAATGGCAGGTTTTAGCCTTTAACAAGAAAGAAAACTAGCCTTCCAGGTCTTTGAATGAGCTTGTGTGACTCCTAAGGATGGAGAGAGACTGGGGCATTTGAAGATAGCAGGGAAGGCCAGTGTCGCTGCAAAATTAGGAGAGAGAATGAATGGTCCTAGATGGGCTGGATGAGTCAGAGCAAGCTGATGTCACAGACTTGGCAATTCATCTTAAGAACAGTGGGAGCTCCCAGAAGGGCTTTAAGGAAGGGAGTAATGTTAATCAGCTTTAAGAAACAGTTTCAGTGGCTTTGGGGGATGTGGAAGCCAGTTTGGTGGCCCCTGCGACAGTGTCTTCAAGAGACGAGTGTCCTGAACTAGGATAGGGCAAAAGAAAGAAAGTGGGTGGTCTCTGGATCTATTTTAGGCACAGACGACATGGAATGTGGCAGAGGACTGTGCGCTGGCATGGGGGAGAAGGAAAGTAAAGCACCTACTAAGTGTTCAGCCAAAATTTTTTTTTAACGTTAGATGTAATCAGAGTTTTCAACAAGAGCTTACTCTATATAAAGTTTCAAAAGGTCAGGTAAAGAAGTTGAGAAGATTATAGATTAATATACAGATTGTGCAGAAAAGGAACAACCCAGCAGACCAGATGGCTATCTTTTCAAGGGCCTGTTTACAAAGTCGATCTTTAACTGGCCTCTGTGAACTTGGATTTCTGAGGGCTCTCGCCATTGCCAGAACTGGTAAGAACGGTGCCTCATGACCAACCTTCTTATATGAACATCATGGAATGGAACATCTGCTTTCCTTGTAGGAGTCTGGAATTTTGGTTCATGCCAGGCCGATGGTGGCTACCTTACCAGCCCCAACCAAAACCCTGGGCAGAGTCCCTAATGAGATTCCCTGATCGGACTGGCAGCACCTCACATGTATTGTGGCAATTTGGTTCTGGAGGGACAATGTCCCTCCTGTGTGTGACTTCATTGAGAAAGGTCTCTTGGATCCCTGATTCTTTCTTTCTTTTTTTTTTTTTTAATTTAATTTTTTCAGTGTTCCAAAATTCATTGTTTATGCACCACACCGAGAGCTCCATGCAATCTGTGCCCTCCTTAATCCCCACCACCAGGCTCACCCAACCCCCCACCTCACCCCCCTCCAAAACCCTCACTTTGTTTCTCAGAGTCCACAGTCTCTCATGACTTAAACTTTCTTGGATTTTGCCCTGTGAACCTTTTCCCTCAGTGATTTTCACTTTGTACCTTTGGCTTTAAAACACCATGGCCCTGAGTTCTCTTAGTGAACCACCCAACCCCAGCGTGACTTTGGAGACCTCGGACACAATAATCAAATCCCAAAATGGAGATTTTCAGAAAATAAAGAAGGAAGAGTGGACAATGTAGGATCGATAAATACCTCAGAGACAGGACTTCTGGAACTACTTCATCTAATAAATACTAAATGCTAAAGACTAAATGCACCCCAGCCTGGGATTTCCCCAGCTCAAGCTCTGGGGCTTTTCCTTCCTCTCTTCAGGGAGATAAAGTCACCCTACCAAGAAAAGGAATTACTGATAACAGTATTTTCATGACATTCAGGATAAATCTTCTAGTATCCCAGTGCTTGGCCTCTCCACTGTGCTGAAGAATTGAGTTTAAATTCTGCACCTGTGGGCCACTCAGAGCACTTGGGGACTGTGACAGAGGGGAGACGGGGGCCTGCTGATGTCTGAGAAAAATAATGTCAGGGGCTGAGGAAATGCCTGTGGATTCCCCCGCCCCCCGAAAAAGAGGTGCTTTCTTATCTTGTGAAAATACAGAATTAGCCATTGCCTACCTATTCTGGACGGAAGGGGACTGGCACTAAACACAGGGATGTGAATTCTGAGCAGGTTTGGTGCTGGTATGGTGATTATCCATGACTTCTCCAAGCATTTGAAATGATTTACTCCCTAGTATTACATCGAAAAATAAGTTCTTAAGAGGAAAAACTTCTATAAATACAAAATAACAATTCTAGCAATACAGGCAAAAAAGAATCCAAATAAACGTTAGGATAATTATAACATTAACTCTATCCCACAGTCTCTTCTGGCTAGCTTTCTCTTTTTGCTTCTTTTAAATGAAGCTGAGAAGGCTGCTCAGACGAGCAGCCTTTTTACTCGATCAGATGTGCAAAGACCTTATCTGGTTAGGCCCTCTATTTTCCTAGCCACGTGTTTAGGGGAAAACAGTATTTACCTATTCAGTTTTATAATTAAATAGCTTTATCAACTGTCCAATGTTCAAATTATAGTGCTAGATATTTCTGGAAAGTAATAAACATAGGGGGGAGTCCTTGCTTTTGAAGATTCTAGCACTGGCCCACTACTGTTTGGAATAAAAGATCTCCCTTCTGCCCTGACACTCCCAAAGCACTCAATACACATTGTCCATATAATTTCCCACAAGTGCCACAAAGAAAAAAGAGTAGCTCTATGGTTTTGGAATTGGGAGAAGGGGTGTCCTTGTTTCTGTTTTTAATTTTTTACACATCAGTACTGAAGGCACTGCAAAGGGAAAACAAGTAACTATTTGCCAAAGAAAGGTAAGGTAGGCTAAGGTATTCCCACTGCTCTATCCATTTATTCAATCCACAAATGCATTTGCTGACAAGTACCAGGTTCTCTGCTAGATTCTGGAGATTAAGAAAAGAGTATGAAGCCCAATTTACATTACCCTTGATCTAAAAATTGGCCCTTCTGCCTTTCTCATTACTAATGTGACCTGACAATTGTAATGACCAGATTTCTGGCACTATGAGAAATAATACCTCTTCACATATACATAGACACTCTTATTTTATATTCTTTTTTTAAATTATTATTTCTTCTCAATTTATTTGAGAAAGAGAGAGAGAGTGCATGTGCAAGTAGGGGAAGGACAGAGGGAGAGAATCCCAAGCAGATGCCCCTCTGAGCAGGGAGCTCAATGCGGGGCTCCATCCCAGGACCCTGAGATCATGACCTGAGCTGAAGGCAGACGTTTAACTGAGCCACCAAGGTGCCTCAACTTATCCTAATTTCTTAATTTCCACATTATTTGGAAGACACAGAAGCTGGCATTGTTTTGCCTCATTTTTTTTTTTTGTAGTTAGTAGTATCTTAAAGTTTTTCCTTTTTCATTTGCTTAAACCGTGTTACTAAACTGTGTTACATAACATAAATTCACCAGTCTTCTTCATTTTTCTTTCTTTAGACAGTAAATATAAATGCTGATCATAAATTTCAAGTTCTCCAGATATGCATGAAGCAGGAAGTAAAAGCCCCAGCACGACTCTAATCCTGTTAAGTTATTAATATAGCCTTCCACATGTTTCTACCTCAGGATAAATATAGATACATCATTTTAATAGTATTAAAATAAAATGAATACACACAAAAGTGCACACATCATTGGTGCACACAGTCTCTATATTTTCATCCCTCTGCAACTATTTCTCAGATAAAGAAACATTGCAAATATGCCACAAATGGGATTCTACTGCCTGCGACTTTCCAGGTCAGTAAATATTCACTAACAATGCACTGCTTTCCTGAATTATTTAACTTAACTCTGTTTGATAGGCATTTAGGTAATTTCCAACTTTTCATCATGTGGTGAATCACATAACAAATCCTCTTAGGCATGCAATTCTCTTCTGCTTATAAGGGTTATGATCTCAGGGTCCTGAAATTGAGGCCCACATTTGGCTCCGTGCTCAGCGGGAAGCCTGCTTGAGATTCTCTTTCTCCCTCTCCCTTTGCCCCTCCTTCCTGCTTGCTTTCTCTCCCCTTCTCTCTCTCAAAATAAATAAATCTTTTTTAAAAAGGCCAATTTTGACAGTTTAACAAAGCTAGTTCTTTCCCCTTTCCTTAAAACATGCTTCACATAGGTGTCACAAGGTAGTCATGAGACAGCTTGAGGCTTAATGGGTATACCTTCCATGGCTGAAAGACTTTATGGTAACTCAAAGGGGAAAAGAAAAAAAGAGTCTTCCCTGTGCTTTTCGTTTTTAGTAACAAAAGTAAGGCACTCAAATCTATGGGTACCACTGTTGCCATTCAAATGAGGCAAAATCTTGGCTGTTGATGTCTGTAATTTGGGGAATACTATCTGTACTGTGTCTTAAAGAAAGGAAGGTTCCTACTTTATGTAAAATGATACTGAGAATGATCTAGATGATGGTGTGATATAAAAAGCTAAATGCAAGTCATTTCTCACTGAAGATAATTTGAAATAGTACTGTATCAAGGGAGTCACTGGATTACAGAGGATAAAATGTAGGAATAGGTATTCAGATATTTAGCTATATTTGCATAATCATCTGAAGTAGGTATCCCATGTTCTCCTGGGGTGAACGAGCAAACCAAGAACAGAATGGCAGTTTCCTCTAAAAAAACACCATAGAACAGATTTTTTTAAAAGCACAGAATATATGAATGTTATCAGATAGATCTCATTGACATCCATCTGACTACAAGAAGAAGCTCTACAATTCTTGCTTTTTATAAATATAAATAAATGCTCTAAGCATTATCAAAGAATTATCTGTAGCATGAAGTCATTTTGGTAGCCAAAGCTTGCAAGAGGATAATGTTTTCCCAATTTCTGGGGTAATCTATCATCCATGCAATAGGCCAAACATTGCAACCTCCCCACTCCTCAAGATGTCCTCATCCTAATCTCCAGAACCTGTAAATATGCTCTCTTACATGGCAAAAGAGACTTTGAAGATGTGACTTTGCAGTGGAGGGGGTATCTTGGGTCATCCAAATAGGTCCAATGCAACCATAAGGGTCCTTAAAAGTGGAAGATGACCACGTAACTAAGGAGGGTCAGACAGGTGCAAATTTGCTGGCTTTGAAGACGGGAGAAAGGGGCCACTAGCTAAGGGGTCTCGGCAACCTATGGGGGCTGAGAAGTTCAAGAAACAGAGTCTCCCTGGAAAACATCTAGAAATGAATCTAACTCTACCAATACCATGAAAGGAGTCCAGTGAAACCCATGTCGGCATTCTTACCTCCAGAACAGTAAACTAGCACACATGTTGTTTTAAGCTGCTAAGATTGTGTGGTAACTTATGAGAGCAAGGGGACACTAATACCTCCTATTTCTTATCATGATGTTTGAGAACTGAAACTATCACACACTCCAGTCCCTGTGACAAGAAATACCAGAATCAGGCAGAAGGAAATACTTGGTTGGTTGGTTGGTTTGTCTCTGGAAGCAAAAGACCATAAACCAGGTAAAACAGGTGACTTATTGACAGGATTAACAGCTGGCCTGAGATCCTGATCTCACTGTACCCTCCAGACCAGTTTTTACACAAAGAACTCTGCAATCCTAACCAGCTCTTGACTTGCAAGACCTGCCTCAAACTCACCCATCCCAGACTTTTTACCTCATAAACAGCTCCCCTCATTTTTTCTCGTTTTGTGAGACTCCTATGACTCCTCAAGTTGATATTCTTCCTTACTGCAATAAGTCTACCAAACTTATGCTTCATCAATTGTGTTTCCTATTTGAGGGAAAGTCGCAAACAACACAGGACATTTCTTCCATTGGCACAACTGAAAATTTCTTTGCATAACTATAAAGGCAAAGGCATACAGATCCAAAGTACACTTTTGACTGAGATGTCACAACAGAATGATAGAAATGAAAATGTACATTGAAGACCACATTTCTTCACTTGTTTGTGTTTCTTTTTTTAAATGCTATACCCAAACTTTACATGTCATCGAAATTTTACATGGAGATGGATTAAGTCCGTCTCCAACAGCTAATTAGCTTGGCTCATGTTACACAGAACTGAGGAATTCCATCTGGAGCTGAGGAGCAATGACAGAAAGAAAGAGGTCTACTCATCTAACTAGGGAAAGCAAACAGGGTGGCTTTTCCCTCCATAACTACGTATTCCATAACATGAAGATGGAACAAATATCTCACCTCAACAGAATCAGTCCAGTCACAGTTTCTTCAAAAAGGCTGTTCCACCTATGCCTAGGGCACTGGACATCCAGCTTTCATCTCCCGCCCCTCAACCAACCACCAGCTCATGCCCTGTAGTCCAGTCACAGATGAAAGGTCAGTGACTCAGCTGCCACAAGCTCCAACCTCACACAAAACAGAAAGGCTCATTGAATGCCTTAAAGCATTCCAACATTATCACTAAAAGCAACTGCCTTTTGGCATGTGGAATTGAGCTTTTGTTCTCCTTCTTATTGTTTTTTAACTCTCTCAGAACAATAAAGAGAGTAGGCTGGTGCATTGGTTTAACCAGTTCCAGTGACAATGAAGAAGAGTTCTAATCCATTACATCCAAATTACATCCCTCTCTTGGAACTGGGTGTTTACTAGTGAACATGAACATTTAATCCATAAAGGGGAACTAATGAGATATTTGAAAATGGAACACATGCATCAGTAAATTTAGAGAGACTTTGCCCGGATTAATGACATGCCAGAGTATTATCAATGAACAGGAAAAATATTTCTTGAGGATGTTTACTTAACAAAAAAATAATTTTTGCTCTTTTTTTCCTCAAGTTGTTATATTTTGGTTTTATCCTACCCCTTAAAGATTTTGATTCTCAGAATTTTTCTCTTCAGAATTATTCTTATTCTTCTTATATTGTAACCAATGCTGAGGGAGTTCTCTTAAAAGGACCTTATGAAAAAGGAGCATTGCCACCAGTGATGATAATGTTAACAACAAGAATGATGGCCATAACTACTATTTACTGAAAATTTACTGTGTATGCAGAGAGTTTCAAACCTATTTTAATTTAATGCTCTTAACAGGTAGGAATAACCAGGAGGTATTTTCTCTTAATAGCCAATGATGATTATAATTATGTAGCTATAACTGTATCTGGATATCCATGTACATATTCTTTCTCATTTCCTTTTAACTTCTCATTACTTCTATATACTGCCCCAAAAGACTGACTTTTTTATCAGTCAGAACATTAACTTCTAGAATTCCATTAAGGAGGTGAACCGTGGTTGCAAAATCCTTTCTATACTGCAAAGTCATTTTCAGGCTTGGTAATATACGTTTAATCATGTAAAGAAAGAAAGGGCAAGTTATTTAGAAAGTCATAATATTCTTTTCCATTGTTATAAAACAGGAAGGGGAAGAACAAGGGATTCGGGATTGTCATAATTAGAGTCACGGTACAGTATTGTTTTTTAAAGTGTAGATCGTGATCTAGTTCTTTACTACTCAAGGTGTGGGCTGAAAACCTAGGACATCTGTATCACGCCCAACTTCTCAGAAATGAAAAGCCCCAGCCCTACCCCATTTGGGCAAAATGTCCAAGTGATTTGCATGGCCATTAAAATTTGAGAGCAATGACCTAGATTTTTTTCTCTTGTAGCTTGAGAAAGCCTGTACCAGGAGTTAAGAATAAAGCAGTGCTTCTCTCCTAGCCTCAGCAATGAGACAACAAAAAGAAATAAAAGACATCCAAATGGGCAAAGAAGATGTTAAACTTCCACTCTTTACAGATGACATGATATTCTATGTAGAAAACCTAAAAGACTCCACCAAAAAATAGCTAGAAGTGATACAGGAATTCTGTAAAGTCATAGAATATAAAGTCAGTGCACAAAAGTCATTTGCATTCCTATACACTAACAATGATGAAGAAGAAAGAGAAATCAAGGAATTGACTCCATTTACAATTGTACCAAAACCCATAATATACCTAGGAATAAACCTAAACAAAGGGATAAAGGATCTGCACTCTGAAAGCTCTAGAACACATACAAAATAAATTGAGGAAGACACAAAGAAATGGAAAAACATTCCATGCTTATGGATTGGAAGAACAAATATTGTGGAAATGTCTAAGCTACCCAACACAATCTACACATTCAATGCAATCCCTATCAATATACCAACAACATTTTTCATAGAGCTGGAACAAACAATCCTAAAGTTTGAATGGAACCAGAAAAGACCCTGAATAGCCAAAGGAATGTTGAAAAAGAAAATGAAAGCTGGAGACATCACAATTCTGGACTTCAAGCTCTATTACAAAGCTGTAATCATCAAGACAGTATGGTACTGGCGCAAAACAGACACAGAGACCAATGGAACAAAATAGAGAAGCCAGAAATGGACCCTCAACTCTATGGTCAATTAATCTTTAACAAAGCAGGAAAGAATGTCCAATGGAAAAAAGACAGTCTCTTCAACAAATGGCGCTGGGAAAATTGGACAGCCACAAGCGGAAGAATGAAACTGGACCACTTTCTTACCCCATACACAAAACAGACTCCAAATGGATTTAAGAGGGGCACCTGTGTGGCTCCGTCATTTAAGTGTCTGCCTTTGGCTCAGGTCATGATCCCAGGGTCCTGGGATTGAGCCCCACATCCAGCTCCCTGCTGAGCAGGGGAGTCTGCCTGTTTGCCCTTCCCACCACTTATGCTCACTCTCTCTCTCTCATTCGATCTTTCCCTCAAAGAAATAAATAAAATCTTAAATAAAAGTGGATGGAAGACCTAAATGCGGGACAGGGATCCATCAAAATCCTAGAAGAGAAAACGGGCAGCAACCTCTCTGCAACCTCAGTCGCAGCAACCTCTTGCCAGATATACGTATCTCCAAAGGCAAGGGAGACAAAGACAAAAATGAACTACTGGGACTTCATCAGGAAAAAAGCTTTTGCACAGCCAAGGAAACAGGTGATAAAACTAAAAGGCAACCTACATAATAGAAGGTATGTGCAAATGTCTTACCAGATAAAGGGCTAGTATCCAAGATCTATAAAGAATTACCAAACTAAACCACTTTATTTTTTTTTTTAAGATTTTATTTATTTATTTGACAGAGAGAGACCACAAGTAGGCAGAGAGGCAGGCAGAGAGAGAGAGAGGAGGAAGCAGGCTCCCCGCTGAACAGAAAGCCCGACGCGGGACTCGATCCCAGGACCCCGAGACCATGACCCAAGCCGAAGGCAGCGGCCCAACCCACCGAGCCACCCAGGTGCCCCTAAACCACTTTCTTAACCCATATACAAAACAGACTCCAAATGGATTTAAGAGGGGCACCTGGGTGGCTCAGTTGGTTAAGCATCTGCCTTCGACTCAGGTCATGATCCCAGAGTCCTGTGAACCAGCCCTCCATCAGGCTCCTTGCTCAGTGGAGAGTGTGTTTCTCCCTCTATCTCTCTCTCTCTCTCTGCCCCTCCCCCTGCCCATGCTCACTCTCTGTCTGTGAAGTAAATAAATAAAATCTTAAAAAAAAAAAAAAAAAAGAGAATCACCAAACTCAACACCCAAGAAACAACAAATCCAGTCAAGAAATGGGCAGAAGACATGAACAGACATTTCTGCAAAGAGGACATACGAAAGGCCAAAAGACACATGAAAACATGCTCAACATCACTCAACTTCAGGGAAATACAAATCGAAACCATGAGAATGGCCAAAATGAACGACTCAGGAAAGGACAGATGTTGGCAAGGATGTGGGCAAAGGAGAACCCTCTTACACCACTGGCGGGAATGCAAACTGGTGTAGTCAATCAGAAAAACAGTGTGGAGGCTCCTCAAAAACTTAAAAATAGAGCTACCCTACTCCGACCTACAACTGCACTACTAGGTATTTATACAAAGGATACAAACAGAGTTATTGGAAGGGGCACATGCACCCCAGTGTTTATAGTAGCAATGTCTGCAATAGCCAAAGTATGGAAAGAGCCAGATGTCCATCAACAGATAAATGGATAAAGAAGTGGTAAGTGTGTGTGTGTGTGTGTATAATATATAAAATATATATTCCATATATATACATATATACGGAATATTACTCATCCATCAAAAAAGAATGAAATCTTACCATTTGCAGTGATATGGATGGAACTTAGGGTATTATGCTAAGCGAAATAGTCAATCAGGGAAAGCCAATTTTCACTCATACGTGGAATTTAAGAAATAAAACAGATAAACATAGGGGAAGAGAAAGAAAAATAAAATAAGATGAAATCAGAGGTGGAGAAAAACCATAAGAGACCCTTAACTATAGGAAACACACTGAGGGTCACTGGAGGGGAGCTGGGTGGGGGGATGGGGTAACTGGGTGATGGGCATGAAGGCGGGCACTCGATGGAATGAGCACTGAGTGTTACATGCAACTGATGAATCACTAAATTCTGCCTCTGAAACTAATAATACACTATTTGTTCATTAAACTGAATTTAAATTTTTAAAAAAAGGCATCAAAAGAAATGAAATCTTGCCATTTGCAACAACATGGATGGAACTAGAGCGTATCATGCTTAGCGAAATAAGTCAAGCAGAGAAAGACAACTATCATATGATCTCCCTGATATGAGGAAGTGGTGATGCAACATGGGGGCTTAATGGGTGGGAGAAGAATAAATGAAACAAGATGGAATTGGGAGGGAGACAAACCATAAGTGACTCTTAATCTCACAAAACAAACTGAGGGTTGCTGGGGGGAGGGGGTTTGGGAAAAGGGGGTGGGATTATGGACATTGGGGAGGGTATGTGCTTTGGTGAGTGCTGTGAAGTGTGTAAACCTGGTGATTCACAGACCTGTACCCCTGGGGATAAAAATATATGTTTATAAAAAATAAAAAATTAAAAAATAAATAAATAAAAATAAAAGTTCAAAAAAATAAAAAGGCAGGTCTTCTCAACCTTAGCTGTCTATTAGACACTAGGGTGAAATATGACCTACAAAGTCAGAATCTCCAGAAATCGACTCTAAGCGTCTGTATTTTTAAGGAAAATTGGACACAGGTGGTTGTGAAGTAAAGATAGTGTTGAAAACCACAAGTCAAAGTTTTTATTTTTTATTTATTTTTTTGGTAAAAGATTTCATTTATTTATTTGACAGAGAGAGATCACAAGTAGGCAGAGAGGCAGGCAGAGAGAGAGGGGGAAGCAGGCTCCCTGCTGAGCAGAGAGCCTGATGCGGGACTCGATCCCAGGACCCTGGGATCATGACCACAGGTCAAAGTTTAAAGAATCTTCTTTCCACCCAGTTAAGAACGAACTACACACACACACACCCTCCCAAACATTCCTCAGTCTATTTGTCAACTCTGAAGTATAGGAAAGTTACATTTTAAAAAGCAACACAACAAATTCTGAATGGATTCAGGGAAAGAAACTACTCCATTCACTCCAAGAGACTCTGAAGTCTTTTGGGGGAGAAAAAAACTTGCTAATTTTACTAATCTTAGAAATGTTCATATACATGAATTATATATATATATATATTTTTTTTTTCATTTCTAAATGTTGACTTCTTTATCAATGTTCAGATTCTACCTCAAAAGATCCTTAATTCAAATACATTCTGGAACACAACAGTGCCTCTCAATAGAACAGCCGTTTAGGAAAATACCATGGAATTTTGAGAACTGAACTATCTTTCATACTTGTTTCATACTTGTTTATATCTATAGCCTGAAGCATGGGGATTGCACCGAATGTTTGCAGTTAAGCGCGCGGACTGAAAACATGCCTGTAGATTGGTAAGAGTCCTAATCCTCACTGAAAAACTACCATCATGCCACACATCCACCACTGATCTCTCAGACTGTAAACCCATTTATTTTGGTTAGTTTTATGATACCGTAGAAGGTTTGGACTTAAATCCGTGATGCTGTGGAAACAAGGCACCACACCACCTTTCTAAGAACACGCTGAATGCGCTCGAAGTGTGGTGGAGTGAACATTCCGTGTTCTGTAACACAGGGAAGAGAAGGCAGTTTAAAGCACTCTGGATTTGGGAGCGCCTGGGTGGCTCAGTCGGCTGAGCGTTCGACTCTTGATTTCGCTCAGGTTATGACCTCAAAGTCGTGAGATTGAGGCCCACAGCAGGGGAGGAGTCTACTTGGGATTCTCTCTTTCCCTCTCCCTCTTTTCCTCCCCAAACCACAGTAAATAAATAAATAAAATAAAAAATAAATAAAATTTAAAAAAATTTAAAAACTTTAGGGCTCTGAATTAGCATCTGTTTTCGGATCTTCCTTCTTAATAAAAAGCCGATCCCTGAATAGGACTTAAGGAAATACCTCTCCAGTATAACTCTTTACCCATTTTTGATCCTTTCCTCATCGATTTGTGTACGCTCCGTTAGAAATCTGGTATTATTTCTCTTCTTAACTGTTTATCCCATCAAAGGCTGCTTTCAGAAATGAACCAGACAGCCTTCATTCACACGTCATCAAAACACCTTAGCTCACCTCTTCCAAAATTATTTTTATTGTTAGTCATAATTAAAATAATAGATAACTTTACTCCATGCTTACTAGGTCCCAGGCACCATCTCTAAACATACGTACTCATAAAATCTGTTCAGGTGGGTAACACAATGATTCCTGTATCATCCCTATGATGATGTCTTCAAGAAGACACTGAAGACCAAAAAGGTTAAGGAAATGGTTCATGGTGGCTCGGGTATCAAGTGGCTTAGCTAGGATTCAAATACAGAGAGCCAGCTCAAGGATCTTCATATTGGATCCCAATCCTGTTTTTGTTTTTTTGAGAGAGAGAGCGAGTGAGCTGTGGGGTAGGGAGAGGCAGGGGGAGAGGGAGAGGGAGAGGGAGAATCTAGAGAAGACTCCATGGACCAGCAGGGAGGTCACTGTGGGGCCGGATCTCACAACCCTGAGATCATGACCTGAGCCAAAAATCAAGAGTTGGGCGCTTAACCAACTGAGCCACTCAGGTGCCCCCAATCCTGTTAGTCTCTTGCTACCTCTCATTTCTTCAATGTTAAAGAACTCCACACCATACATCAGTGTGTGTCTGATCCATGCTGTCACTATGGGAGGGGGGCGGGGGAGGGGCAGGTAGATTCTTTCTCACCATCCTTCATTTGTAAATTGCATTCATCACATTTCCTAAGTCACTTTTCATTTTCAATCTTGGACTCCCCCTCATTATCACCTTCGGAAGAGAGTCCCGGTTTTAAAGAAAGAAAGAAAAAAAAAAGTAAGCCCCGTGTATATCATTTTCTACCAGAGCTTTCAAAAAAAGGTAAACTTAAATTGTCCCTTCCCATAGTCACAGATCTAGCCACTTCTTGAGTTTGCATTTAATGTGGAAAGCCTCCTGCATGCCATTTTTGATAACAAATAACCCCAGATACTCTTCAATGCCATTTCTTCAATTATATTTTCTTTACTGCTCAAACAAGATAAATGGGGGGAATCCAAACAATTTTTCATAGGTCAGAGATCCAGTGCACCTGCTGCAGCTGGAGTTTGGTTAACAATACAGCAATAGCTCTTCTAAAATTATAACCTAGACATTTTTTTCTCTCCTCGGGCTTTTTGTGCATTTCCCTTTCACAGCACTGAGTCTCCTTTTACAAAAAAATAATTAACAGAAGAAATCACTCAATGTTTCAGTTAGAAAACAATGAGGTGCCGTTGTTAAAAAGGGAAGCAATTGATTTATAGGTCCCGGGGCTGAGTGATTTCCTTATGTAAATTGCTAACCATCCATGTGCGTACGTGTACGTGAGTGTGTGTGTGTCCCTTTAAAGAAAGATGTATCGTATTTCTACTCTTCACTAATAATTTTAATAGTTCCTGATTGAAAAGTCCATCTATAAAGTCGAGCACATGGTGCTCTTACAGAGTTTGGGTTACGTGGTTTGAAAATAAGGAGAGCTGACTTTATGGTTCTTCTTCACCCCAGAAATGTTTACTAAAGAAAGAGAAACTGGGGGAAAGAAGTTAAAAAAAAAAAATCAAATGAGGCATGAAGTTTGACATTTCAAATAGAGAATAACCTCCTTTATTATTCTGAGTAATACAATAATTGTTCCATGCCACGAGACACGCCTGCGAACTGAATTGACAAATAATTACCCAGAACACTGGATCACAGTCAGAAGTGAAAGGGAAGGCAGTCTACCACCACCAGATACAGAACCGTCACCTGCGTAGGGTTAGACGTGTCGGAAATGACTGTGAACCAGGAAACGTTCAGCTACAAAGCAATTCCCCTTTTTGTTGGCTAAATAATCCGCACAGCTCTGAAGAGGGTGCCTCTACGGCCGTCTTTGTTGAGAAGAGGAAGGCAGAAGGATGTGGACACAAAGCCACGCGAGTGTGACCTTCTCTAATAGAGTAACCATCCCATTGAAAAATTGGTGGCATGCAGGTTTCAGCTAGTGCAAGAATCTTAACGAGGACCTACAAGAGTCTGTGTGCAGAATGACAGCCTGAACAAATCAAAAGAAATTCACCACTGGGAAGGATCAATACCTTATCACTGGCGTCAGTTAGAAGTGGACTAGACAGAGAACTAGAGACTCAACTGTAAGGAACAATTCCCAGCCTGGTGGAGAGGGAAGGGGTGGGGGACATCGAAGAGACCCTTCCTATCTGAATCTCTATGACGTCACAGTACTAGCCACACCAAGGGAATTTCACTAAGGAAGCAGTGTGCTTCAAGCAATGGCTTCTTGCCAAAGCTCCTTTGACTTCACCTTGGTATTCCCAGAATACCACTTGGGCTACACTTTCAACAGGTGGCTTGGAGGCTCAAGATAATTCTCACCACCTCCACTGCAATGCCTGTTCCCCAAAGCTCCAATGTCATTTACCACCCTTTCATGCCAATTCCGAAGCGAAGTCCCATGCCTTCCAGCGTGCCGGACATTCCCATGCTGCTGTCAGACGGCTGTAAACTCACAGCTCCCAAAATGTAAACCTTTACCTCTATCGATCTCCAGGGCTACACGTAACGGTAGGTAGATAAACCTTCTTTTTTGGGGGGTGGGGGGAGGGAGGGCAAAAATCTCCACTCAGCCTGTCAAACTGAACACTGAGAATAAAATAAACGTAACTCCACCAGCTAATTAATTAGCACAATCCCTAAATGTGGGTCAACTGCCCCCTTCTGTCTTCTCTTCCACCCCAGTTTGGGTTTGTGCAAGTGCCACCATCTGTAACTTTGATTAAGAGTCTGGCATTATTATTAGCTGCCAAAAGTGTTGAGGGCAACAAAGCCGACACATTTGGAAGCAAAGTTCCACCAAATAAACAGACATTAACAACAGAAGGCACGTTTAGAGGGTTGACTCATTGGTGTGGACTTGAAAGATAGAGACTCCTTCCAACGTAAACGGGGAAGAAGGAGAGGGACATAAGGCAAGGCGAGACGGAACATACATATACGCACGTACCCACGTTTACAGCGCATTTCTTGTGGCAAATCAAGTCTTCCCTGAGCCTCTATGTGCACAACCTATCTAAATACCCTGAGAGACAGAGTTAATCCTCAAATACACTAATAATTTTCTAAGACCGTCTTATTCTAAAAGTTGGGTTTTTTTTTTTTTTAAACTACTGTCATAGGCACATTGTTGCACAATGAACTTGGCTTTATTTAAAATGTAAGGACATTTCAACTACCAAACAAGGTGGAACACCGGAAACTCAGCTTTAGTCTATAATTTATTTTGAATCCCACCCGTTCAGCCTCACTTGTTACCATTTCTTCCAAAGCTCAACCACAAACCACACGCATTCACGCCGCCACGCTTCTGCCCGCACTATGTCCCCTAGCTCAGCGGCTTCTTACCTACTTTACTTATCCTTCAAGCCCAGAGGGAAAGAGCTTTCCCCCTGGAAATCTCTCAGCTGACATCAGTCAGGTTTTCCCCTATGAACTCAAAGGAAGGGGTATATAATTATCTAACTTTAATAGCGCTTCTCAACTTGCCTCGCAATGTTCATTCCCTCCGTGTGACTCTGGGCTCCTCAAGGGCATGATCTATTTACTGTAATATGCATACGGATATTCCTAACACTTAACTAGGATTCTTATGTGAAACACTTGTTTGTGACAGGTGCTGCAGGAAATGACACAGATCAGTGAAAACAAGCCGGGCCCTGAATTAAACAGTCCTGGGTGCCAGCCAGGGCTCTGGTTTTACCAGTGATGAGCTGCTGGATGAACTGTTCAATATCATGGTGACAAAGTTGCCTTATCCTCAAAACCTGGAAGGGAAATTGCCCGATGGCTGAATTGCTTAAATCGGATCACTGATACGAAAGTGTTCCTTCCGTTGGAATGGGTTGTCAGATCACCACTCAGAATGCAGGTTCCTCCTTCTGAGCGGGGAGTGTTTTAAGCCAGGTTCCATCTAACGCCTAACAGGGACAGCCTTCTGGCACAGAATACCTGGGACTCTCAATGGAAAGTCGATGAGGAAAGTATTAACAAAATGACACTCATATCTATGAGTGGGAGAAGTGATGATGATCAGGAATATAAACGGGAGGCACACATTTTCACAGAAGCATCAAAGCCACGCTCCCAGTCCAGGAGCACAGAGCACCTCCCCAGCATGCTGAGCTCCAGGAAGCAGCAATGGTAAACGGGCAGGTGTGGCTGTTCTCCTTGAGGTGTGAGCGCAGGCACAGTCACTGTAAATCTCCAAAGCAAAAATCTCCTTTGCAATTCCTATTCATCTGCTACAATTTATCACCAATGAAATATTAAAGCTTAGCCTCAAGACAATACAAAAAGATAAAGTACTTTAGCCAGTAAACGCTAAGGTGAATAAAAAAAACGGTATTTTTTAAAATAAATAAAATATCTGTAAACTCCCAAATCAGCCAAAGGGAGCATTACTTTTTTTTTTTTTTTTTTTTTTTAAGTCAAAAAATAAGAAGGAGCATCTCTGTTCACAGTGATGTAAGCTAAGGACTCCAAACAGGTTCAGTTTTCTCTTAGAAAAAGAGACTTGAGGCAATTCTAAAAATCTCTCCAGTGTTCTTTTCCTCTTCTGTTTAAGGACATCACAGCCACGTAAAGGAGGATAAGAAATACAGTTGTCTGGCCCGAGTTTCATATCAAATAATGTCATCAACTGCTGTAGGGGAAAACACAGACCCCCACACTCCCGGCTTCTGGATGCCTTTCAATTCACCTTGACAGATTTTATCTTCGTCTGGGCAGGACTCTGAAGAACTCCTCAAGGTTACTGGAGATCGCTTTATGGTGGGTCTACCAGGTCAAGGTTTTCAGGCGCTTGTTACCGAAAAATGTGTTTGCACGGAAATAATCCATAATTACAAAGTTACTTTACAATCCCAAAAGGCAGGCGAATGCTTTCAAAACACCGCAACACTCACTTTTGATGTCCCTTCCACCCTTCAAACAGGTGATCTTGGCAGTGTTGCTGTCCTCACATCCACTCACCTTTGAAGTTAATGAAGACTTCATATGAAATGCAAACTCTGGCACAGAACCAAAGCAGCAGAAATCTCTGACAAGAACGCACGAAGAGGAGACGAAGCCGGGGCTCTGTGATATCAAACCCAGGCAAGTGTGCAAAGTGCAGGGTGACTATATGCTTTGTGATAAGGCTTTCTGCTAGAATCAAAGAAGCAAAACTTCAATATTTCATGTTACCAGTATGGCTTGGCAGGGCTAAAAATTTAATAAGTGCTATCTAAACTAATGGCAGTGCTTCCGACTGGGGGGAAAAAAAAGCTGCATGAGATTAAGCATTCTAATGACTACTTAATGAAACTTAAAAGAATATAGATCATCTTTTCTTGAATTAAATTACTCACTCTAAATAATAACAGTTAAGAAACATAATAACGGCCATAGCGGAGTGCTGCATGGGAGCCGGGAGCAGAGCTGGTGATTAGTGTAGGATCTCAGCAAAGCTGACACCCTATGTGGGGGCAGGGGTACGTGTGGCGGAAGGGGCGTTGGTGGGGGGGGATGCTACAGCTAGAAGGGATCTGTTAACAGAGCCTTAGTTGGCCCAGCTCCTCTCCAGTGTGAACGTCTAAATCACCCAGGATTCAGGGCCCTGGAATAGGTAGAGGTAGAAAGAACAAGATAAATTATTTGGACTCTACAGGAAAAATTTAAGTATCGTTTGCTCAGTAAAAGTTTTCATGATCACCCCAGTCAACCCATAGAGATCTCATTCAGATTCCTAGGAGTTCCCGCTTCCATTCCTCAGGAACATTGAGGAAGCTGATTTTCCATGCTGATTATCATATTAATTTGACTACCTTATATATTTAACTAGATCAATAATTCTTCCTGGTAGAATTTTCCTCTCTCTCTCTCTCTCTCATACACACACACACACACACACACGCATGCACGCACACATGCACACACAAAGAGCTTTCTATTCACAGGGGCTGACACAATACCCGTTCTACTGATTACCCAGTGAATATCTTGGGGGAGATTATAAGGCTAATGGCTAGAGCAAGGATCCCCGAGAACATGATGTTAGACCAAGCGCTTCGTTTTCAGGGCTTCTTTATTTCTCTTGAGAGCAGATCTAAAAACCTGCTATAGGTTTAACATAAGAACTATGACTCAAACACATACATTTTATCAGTTCCCACACAATATACCCAGAGTGACATATTGCTATAATTAGCAGTGTATGCCATTCCTAATTGTGTAAGATCTCAAATCTTCCTTCTTTGTCAAATTTGCAATTTTAAAGTAAACTGTTTGCTTCCTCTGCTTTATGAGATCAAGTTCAAAGAAGTCTTCCTTTCCACTTCCTAATCCGGAAGGCAGACATTCAAGGAAATCACACCCCAAAACTCCTTACATTGTATTCCTCACAAAAAGATTTCAACTTCCCCCTAAAAAAAAAATCGTGCCCTTAGATGCAACACCATTCTTTCCAGGGCCCATACTATAATAGATTCAAATATATTCATATACATTTGTGTTTGTGTATGTGTGTATATTAAATGTATACAAGTATAGAATACAAATATATAAAAATGGCAACCTTACTTGTCAAAGTGTACACTGTTCAGGCTATGAGACAAGGAAAAGATATCCTTAAGGAAGCACCAATATTCCCTTTGTCTCTCCTCACAGAAGCCTTTGTGTCAATACAAGGTGCCTTTGTGTAACTACAATTAAGTCACTGGTTTTTCTGACTCAGGGTCCCAAACAGAAACACTAAGGTAGCAGAGCGTCGCTCAGATAAAAAGCAACGGAGAGGAAAGGTAGATCCACAGCTATGCATTTGGTACGTGGAACTGGCCGTGGGATTTTAGAGCAGAATACCCCAGAAAGTCAGAAAAACCCACTGCAATCACTCCTGGGACTGTTCTTGGAAAGAGTCATTGTGGACAGAAGTGCCACATCCAAAGAAGACAAAGATAATGGAGGAAGGGAACAGGTAAGACCAGATCTGGAGATGGGAGAATCCTCCAGTCCTAGTAACTGACAGGGCAGAGATGTCAAGGGCTTGAACTTGGACGATGGAGGAGTTGGGTGTGATGCCATTTGTAGAAAGGGACAAGAAGAAGGTGGACCGCTGGTGGGAAATGAGCGAAAATGTAAGAAAACAATGTGGACTGCTGTCAGAGCAAATGGGAAGAACCCCGGAGAGCGAGAGCTCGGGCATCCTCGCTGAGCAGCGGTGACCTTGGCAGGACGCGTAAATCACCCTAGGCTTCAGTTATCTCCTGTCAAAAGAGCAGGCTGAATTAGGTGACTTTTATTCTTCCCTCAGCTCAGGAGACTACAACTCTAGTGTTATCGCTCCTATTTCCCCAATCAGCAATATAGGAAATCAAAAGAAACATCTATTCTCCTTGACATGGGCAGTAGCTATAAAAGAGAGAGAAAGAGAGAGAGAGAGACACCAGAGAATTTCCTGCTAACCTTCTTTCTGGGGCTTTCTCGATAATCAAGGACAGCTGCAGGGGCACCTCCACATCTGTGCGACCTGACATAACAGGGACATGGCCTCCTGCCTTTTTAATGGAATGAGAGGAGCACCATGAGAAGGCAACGGGCCTGGAGTGGTAGGATTCCTAGCCCATCAGCACAATTGCAGGGCCCCCCTGTTCCATTCCTCATCCTTCCTTCCATGGTGCCCTGTCACCCCACAGAACTTCCACAACCCAGGTGTTTTGACAGAAATACCCAGATTGGGGAACCTGGGATGGCTCAGTCTGTTAAGTGTCCAACTCTCACTGTTGGCTCCCGTCGGGATCTCAGGGCCCTGCGATTGAGCCCTGCCTGGGGTTCTCTGTACTCGGCGGGGAGTCTGCTTGAGATTTTCTCCCTGTCTGTCTATCCCTCCTGTCCCCCTATAAAAGTAAAAGCCTTAAGAGAAAGAGGAAGAAGAAATCCTCTGAACTATCTGGTTCAGCTCTGTCTACGGCTTTCATGAGCCAGTGAAGCTGACTGAGCTCAAAAACGAAGACAGGGAGGCTTGAGCATCTTGTCCTGAGGGACCAAAGGGCTTTCCAGCAGGGGCGAGAACCAGAAACCAGGCCAGGATCAGGCAGATGCAGCCAAAAACATGGGAGCTGCGCACTGTGGTTGAGGGGGGATGCCTAACCCTGTTAGCAGGAGACACCTGAACACGCCAACTCGGCGGGTAGGGTGAGGTTTTGTCTATGGGCCAAACCGGAGGAGGCAAAACCTCTTGACTTATAGTTGGGAAGCAGGAGCATGAGTCTGAGTCAAACAGGAGGGCCAGGCCACACTCTGGGACACAGGGATTGTCCGGCAGGAGAACCCAGGACAAAGGGCACACCTAGGACCCTGGGACAGGAGCTTCTGCTTCACATGTGATCTGACACATCCTTTTCAGTCGGACATGGAACGGAAGGCTTGCCTGACCCTTCAAAACCGGGCAGGGTTCCTCCATCCTTTTTGCTCTGCCTGAAACCCAAGAAGGAGGCTGGAGCCTCCAGGGAAATGCTACAGGAGCACAGGAGGGTAGAAGCCACGTGAAAAGTGAGTCCAAGGTACAAATTTCCTCCATGGGCAGAAAATGGTGCTCATACGGGTTTTCCTATCTGTCAGAAGATGTTCTTAAGGTCCCCATGTTTATGCCCTCAGAGGAAGGGCTGTCCTACCGCACGGCAGACAAGGAGATAAAGGTGTCAGAGTTAGGAAGCCTGCATGTTTATCCTCACAGGGGAATTTTAAAGAACACTAAAGATATGAGGGTACCAACGGACAGGAGATGAGTAATGAGACAGTAGTAGCTACAAATGATTCGTAATCACCTCATCACCGGACAGCCAATGTCATACAAGCGGTTCTAGGGAGGGTCACACAGGGGCAGCAAGCGCCCTGGATGCCAACGAAATGTCTGTAATATGGTAGGAGGCCAGAGCTGGAATCTCATCAAAAGGAAAGCAGAAATAAAGTATATACAATCGAAATGCACAACTCCTCGCAGGAGAACTGGAAGCCCAAAGCAAACGGCCAGACTCGGAAGAAGAGCATATTAAAGAAAAAAAAAAAAATGGAGATGTGACCCTTTTGCTAAATCCTTCAGAAAAGTGACCCATGGTGTCCCAGGGACCCAGCAGTATCCACCGATATGAATGTCTTCCCCACGGCTCTCCTGGAGACTCCTCCAAGTCACGTCACCACCTTTCTGTGTAAACACAGAGACACTAGAGGGAAAAGGGCAGACAAATCAAAGGAATTCAAGCTGTCCCTGCACTCCTCTAGAGGTTTACTAATATATTCCTGGGCGGCACAGCAGGCAGCTGGGGTCAGCAGACAAGGAGGTGACATGGGGAGCTTTCCCATTGTGCGGCACTTACAGAAGCACTCCGCTTTAATCACCCCGAACCCAAAGCCTGCAGAGCCGTGCTGCTCACTCTCTCTGCCCTTGTGCTCCCACTGGGCTCTGCAGGAGGCTGCGCACCATGGGAGCTGGGTTCAGTGGCTCCTGGAAGATTTAAAATGCAGATAAAAGACCTATGTTCCACATTACAGGACGGCAGTCCTCCCGCACCTGAGCCAGGGTAAGGGTCTACCAGAAAGCGTTGCCCTGGGACAAAGGCGAGAGGGCTACGGGGCCCCAGCTCAGGTCGGACATCCAAAGGCAGTTCTGTCACCAGGGTCTGCGATGATCCATGTGGCCAAACAAGTATTTGCTGAGCAACAAAGCACTCTGCAGTAGATCATGTGGGAACTGGAGAAGATGATTCCGACATAAAAGAAATATGTAAGAAGTAAGGACTCACACATGGCGACCCAGGTTTACCAAAGGCAAGTAGAAAAGAGAGCAAGCATGATGAGATGGAGTAGTCAAGGACATTTTTATGCGACGGTTAGGATTTTTGCAGGTACGTGCACTATGGTGGGCTGGGATGATGGCTCCTGGCTAGAGGAGAATCATGAGCTAAGAGAGGAAGGAAGACTAGCTGGGAACAGAGCAGAGACTTTGCATCAGAGAGCACACGGATAACTCAGAGGCAGGCAGAAGGCTCTGTGCATGGATCCCAGCATCATCTGGTACGAGGAGCCACTGAACGGTCTGGAGTTGGGACTGACTTCCAAGAAAACCCAAAGGAGTCACAGATTTGGAGGATACGCCTTGCCACTCTCTCTTTTTCTCAGTGGCATTCATTAGCAAAGCATCTTCTGCTTTCCCACCTTCCCCTCCAAAGAGCCGTGCTCACTCACATACCTATGACTTATTTAGCCCGGAGCCTCTTCCCAACCAAGCTGACCAGCCAGGATTCTGTGGATTGTACTTACTCGGCCACCGAGCCCTGTATCTGTTCTGTCTCACAAAGGACATCACGTAAGCGAACATCATTTTCTTTATCAAATATTTTACTGTGCAGAAATTCCTTCTGGCCTCTTGTCCAAAGTTATGATAAGAAAAGCCTTTTAAGCAAAGGCCTTCGGGGAGAGACTTAAAATTCCAGTTGGCTTGTCTTTGCTTCCATCACTGGTGCTTCCATGCTGGCTAGTGCAAGGGAAGGTACAGGATACACAGAACGCTTGTTGATGATCCACTGACCGCTAAGTGTGAGTGCTCATTTCTGGACCATCCATTGCATTCCACCAATATGTTTCTCTCTCCTAAACTGCCCTGGATAGGTCTTTGCATTAGTCACCAAGGAAATACAAATCAGAACCACAGTGAGCTGCTGCTTCCACCCACCAGGATGGTCAGAATCAAAAGGACACACGAGGGCACCTGGGTGGCTCAGTGGGTTAAGCTGCTGCCTTCGGCTCAGGTCATGATCTCAGGGTCCTGTGTTGGGCTCTCTGCTCAGCAGGGAGCCTGCTTCCTCCTCTCTTTCTCTCTCTGCCTGCCTCTATGCCTACTTGTGATCTCTTTCTGTCAAATAAATAAATAAAATCTTTAAAAAAAAAAAAAAAAAAAAGACACACGATGTAAGTGCTGATGAGCAACACCAAACCGAAGGGGTTCCCCCAAGAAGAAAATACTCAGTGTGCTCTGCTTACACTTCAGCTCCACTAAGGTGCATTTAATCTATTTCTGACACATCAGTTTTTTTGTTTTTTTATTTTTATAAGATTTTGTTTATTTGACAGAGAGAGATCACAAGTAGACAGAGAGGCAGGCAGAGAGAGAGGGAAGCAGGCTCCCTGCCGAGCAGAGAGCCCGAAGTGGGACTTGATCCCAGGACCCTGAGATCATGACCTGAGCCCAAGGCAGGGGGTTAACCCACTGAGCCACCCAGGCGTCCCTGAAACATCAGTTTTATTAAAGATAGAAAGTGGTAAGGTTTTCTGCGAATAATAAAATACACAATATAAGAACTTCTTCGGCACAATGAGATAGACTGCAGTTGGCAGAACCCCACTTCTAAAATTGTCTCACATTTCTTTGGAGATTCAGGAGGTACAAAAGCACAAAGAATGTTTTTAACCTGGAATCTCCTTTTTTTCTTTTTTATGATTTATTTATTTTCTTTTTGGAGAGAGAGAAAGAGAGAGAGAGCTCGCACAAGCGAAGGGAGGGGCACAGGGTGAGGGAGATAATCTCAAGCAAATGCCTTCTTGAGTAAGGAGTCAGACGTGGGGCTTGATCCCAGGACCCTAAGATCACGACCTGAGCCAAAACCAAGTCAGAGGCTTTACCAACTGCACCACCCAGGTCCCCCTACCTGGAATTTTCATATTGAAAGAATCTAAAAATGATCATTTGGGAGTCCAAATACCACCCTGGGTTCCTATTCTAAAGGGATTAAAAATATAATTCCTCTTTTCAAAAAAGCAATTGAACTAATGGGACAAATATAGTTGCCGAGCAAATCTTCTATAGCTTCAGGAACTGCAGCCTCCATGAAACTCAACTGAAATCAATAGTTTGGATTAGAGAAGAAAATTCTCAACGACCTTTATTTATTCTGTTGCTCTAAAATGTTAGTGATTTCTAACAAATGGAATTCCCGCGGTCAAAATTAAATATAGATTGTAAAGCTACCACCATTAATCTTATTTGTTACTCTTGTTATTGTATGAGGATTGGTTTGCCATCATTCGTGCAGTCTGAACTATAACTCACCATTATGTTTTGTGTGCCTGTTGTCTTTTTTATTAGGTAAAAGCTCAACGGCAGCCGGGGGCTTCTTATAACCATCTCTAATTCCTACAGGTGGATTCCTACATGCACGTTTTCTTTCCCTTCTCTCTCTTCCCCAGTACCGGCAAGTAAGCCAATTCTCAAGGTATGAACTCTTGAGAAAGGCACACTTCAGTGATTCATACTAAATATCTTGATCCTTTAACAAAGTGTTGGCAACAGGCACTTTTTGCTTCAAATACTTTGTGGTTCTTCCGTGGACAGTTTTTAATAGAAAGCAAACTTAGTAAGACCTCTTTCTTCCTTCCCCTTTCACTGTGCGAGAGAGAACATGAATCCACATGTGAGTAAAATTAGTTTTTCCAACCTAGATTGCAGTTCACATATCTTCCCCTATAAAACAAGCTCACTACTTTCAACCATTTGTTATAATCTCTAATAATCTGCATATAATTCTTAGCTGACCTCCACCGTGATATTACCCATGATTAAAAAAACACCAGGCAAATAAATAATATAGAAAAGGTTGTAAAAAGAATATTTAGCTCCTTATAATAAAACAAATTTTCTCATTCTCAGAAGGTCCATTTATATATAAAAACTTAATCTGCTAAAGCTAATTAAAACAAGTCTTACCTCCTTCTTAAAGCAGACCTGTGAGCTTTTAGTTCACAAAGCATTCCACAGCAATAAAATATGCTCCAGTTTTTAAATCCCACAATCCAAACTTGCCACCAATTTCACTTTTCCCCACAAAGGGTCGGAATCGATGAAGGTCCTTGAAAGTATGTTTGTGACCTCTGTTGGAAAGCAGAGGACGATGAAGTCTAACTGAAGTGAGTCGTGTGTGTGTGTGTGTGTGTGTGTGTGTGTGTGTGTGTGTGTGTGTGTTTCCTGGAAGGGGAGTGGACAGTAACAAGCATTTGGGAGCCTGCTGAGGTTCCATGCGGACCACAGATACAAACGTAGGTGGAAGGGAGTGGGGTCGAAGGCAGGAGGCTGCTAATTTCTAATAGCGTCCTTTGGATCCAGTCTCTTTATGGACCCAACCTAGCTCTACCATACCCAGTCCATCCTTTATACACTAAGCTTTATGCATCCTCTAAGCTGCATGCTACCTTCTTGTCAGCCCTCAGGAGACTGTTTTCATAGCAGCTTCTCATTCTGACCAGAAAG
The DNA here is from genome assembly GCF_022355385.1 of Mustela nigripes. Classification (NCBI taxonomy): domain Eukaryota; kingdom Metazoa; phylum Chordata; class Mammalia; order Carnivora; family Mustelidae; genus Mustela; species Mustela nigripes. The sequence continues at coordinate 31,400,458 of NC_081574.1, read as the reverse complement.
GGGCAAACACCCTTTGAAAAAATCATTCTCACTAGTATTTCTTTCCTCCAACTTCTTTTGGACCAAAAGTACAACTTTCAACCCTTACCATTACATCATCATCTTTGGACACCTGGCTGGGAACAGCAGACAAAGTCTATTTAAAACATATACATCCTGTCATCATTTAAGTGAATTACTTCCAGTACTAAACAGCAAAGGAACAGTTTATGGTGAAAGCAAAGTAAAAGTACAGCGGTAATTTCTCCAACTGAAACGCAACATCATCAATACACATTTAAGATGTATATAAAACTACCAGTATGTCACCCAAAAAACCCACGATTTCTCTGCAAAGTTCGGGGTATTTTTTGCAGCTAATCCGTTGTATAAAAAAAAAATAGTCTTTTCAATGCACATCATTCACCCACTTGCTTATCCCTTCCCTTAAGACAAAATAGTTCCCAGCCCATCTTGGAAAATAAAACACAGCAAAGAAAGACCAGTTTGATCTCCGGAACCCTGGTGCTCAAATGAGATAAGGAAGCCTCCTGTACTGATGTATTCATCGACATTTTTCCCCCTATAATGATACCAAAAAGTGAAGACAAGTTTAGACTCATGAATTTTGAGTTAACTCTGGGGTTTACATGTTCACACAGTGTGTAACTGCAGATCGTTGATTCTGTCCTCTCCTCTCAATTCCCTATCCGCTTTCCAGGGTAAGCGAATCCTAAATGCACAGCTGATAAGTTCTCAAGACAGGGTAAATCCAAAAGAACAACATCATCTGCCTTATCAGGGGGCCCCTTGGCTGCATGAACTGTCGCTTTATTGCACCAGAGATAGTAATTAAACCTTCACCGGCTCACGCATATGTCCCAGTGCAAGGAGAACCGGCATGCGGCTTCCTATTATGTGATGCTTATTAACTAGAAAATAAAAGCTGTGTTAAAAAAAAAAAATGTGCCTGACAGAAGAGAAGGATAAATATGGCCATGCTTTATTGCTACATGTATTTTTTAAAGAAATGCCTAGTGTACCGTGGAGTAGGTAACATTTCCCAGTATGTTTGAAATCATTCAGGGTAGCACCATATGGTGCGGTAATGTCACTGAACAGTGGGGCACAAATAACTCACAATTCATTTCACTTTGTACTCTTATTTGTTTAAAAAGTAAAACTATTTGGAGAACCGCTGCCATTTGGGGGACTTCAGAATCGGGAAAGGCTGTGCATGAGCGAAGTTCTTCTTTTTTACATAGGAAGCCACTGTAGAAATACAAGAGGAAAGGCTAGCCTTCTGGAAACGGTACCTGCGTTAGCCAGTGTGTGAGATGGGAGTGGACCAGGCGGAGAAAATGCAGATGCTGTTTACCTGGCACGTGACATAAAGCGAATCATTGGCCCCGAACTTGAATTGTATTTTGGCGCTCACTGGGCTGGACAAAAAGAGGATGTGGTCAAAGGACATAGGAATGGAATGGGTAGAACGAAAATATTCAGACTGCCTGACCCGGCAGGAAATTGGGTGCCTATTCCTTTTCCTTCCAAATCTTCATCTTCACACATCAAATGATGGCTTTGTTAGACAAGCCAATGGGCTTCTTCTGCAAAAATATATTAACCCCTAAAAATATACAGGATTAATGCAGTTTCAAAGGGCCCAAAACGGTGAGAAGCCAAATCAAGAAATGTATCTTCTCATGTCATTATTAAAGGTCAGCTTGAGGATGGGGGAAGTGGAAGGGTTAACAGGACTCAGACCAGAGGCTCAGATCAAAGAGCCAAAGAGCAGGTGACATATGTCCCCCTGACGCCTCCTAATCCACCCAGTCAGACAACTGTTCATTTTCATACTTGTTTGATCTGTTCACAAGAACCAAAGCCTATAGGTCCTTATGAAGAACCACTGCCGAAGTGTCTTTAACGCTCAACATCTAAACATCTGAACTTCCTGATGGGACACTATGTCGAAATACTTACCGTAATACATAGTGAGACAGATAAAACTATAACCAAACCAAAAAACCTCTAGAACTCAGAATTATAAAAGGATGTTCCGGGAGTGTCCGGAGATTCGAACTGCAAGAATTCTAACTGGGACCAACTTCTCTTTCCAGGATGAGGCTTGAGAAGTGCTGAAGTGCTGACAGCTCTCAATACCTAAGAAACTATAAAGTGGTTCAAGTTCCATTTCCCAAACCAGGAAAGACAGACCTTCAATCAGCAGGGTTCCTTCTCATCCCAGGCATTTACTAGACAAAGGCGTGACATTGGGTCATCAGCTGCAATAAACCTTCCATACTTTTCTTAAAAAAAGGATAATGCCAATTGAACACACGCCAACACAGAGGACGTCATCAAGTACAAGGGAGGGAAGTACTGAAATTAGTACTAGCCCGGACAGAGCACCGCGATTTTTCATTTCTCTCTTCCACATTAATGGGTCCCAGGTGTTACAACATGACTAAGACGCAACAGTCCAACGGCAAAGCAGCTGGAGGCTACATCAGAACACACCTTAACTACACCCTCCATTCCAACGGCTTGATACACTTCTTGAAAAAATAAAAAATGAATTTTGGATGAAATGTAACGGGTACATGATGAGGAATTAATTCAACAGAAATTTTTCTCAGGTTTCTTTAGATGTGACTGACGAGGCTGTTTCAGCACTTTCTTCAGGCCTCCGTTTCTCCTGCCTCTACCCATGAAGGGGGGGTACCGCTGATTATGCTGCACCCCACAATTTCTCCCACTGATAGAAAACCGTGCTGGTACCAGGCTCCGTACCAATGAATAGAATGGATTCAGGGGCCTCAGCATGGCTGTCACGTATGTTTCATTTTCACGATGAAAGTTACTTTTATTATTAGGTTCCATTTTTTTTCAGCTAACAGGAAATAAAGCAGAAGTTGACAGACTGTTAAATATATATATATAACATTCTAAACAGCACAAATAAAAGTGAACCATAAAAATCTTGGGGAAATTACTGTTTTTTTTCCCCCTCCAACGACAGTTTTAATTTTAAACATTTCAATATTCTTATGAAATCTTCTAGACACAATTACACTGAAAAGGCTTCATACATTTAAAAGAATATGACAGAACACTTAGTTAAATGTTATATTAAAGATTCATTGTAAATTAAATATTAAAGTATTCAGCAGATCCAAGTGTGGTTCAAATCCATCTGTTACTACAAACTATATTTTTTCTTTATCTTAGCATTGCCATATGCCATGGCAAAGCACCCAAGCTTTTTTTTTTTTTTTTTTTTTTAATTTTCCATTTGAAATCCTTTCCTAGAAATGAATAGCCATGGTTAATCCTTGGCATTTATTCTGCCCTATAGATTATCACAGAGTCATATTTTACTAGGTTCAAGTGAGAAAGACTATAGATAAAATTTAATTAGCAAAAGCCTATACGACCCACTACCAACAGGTGTGCTAGCTTCTTAGACACTGTAGATAAAATGCTCATCACTAAATTGATCTCAAGATACAAGAAAAATAAAGAAAGGGAAACACACTTAGAATATTCCTAAGAGTGGAAAACAAGAATGTAGAAAGAAAAGAGATGCCAAATACAAAGCAAAAAAAAAAAAAAACCCAGAAAACTGCAACCCAGGAAATAAGCAAGCACGCATCCATGGATGAACATAGCCATTTAAACAAACTCAGTCCTACTGGACCAAGCCAAGAGGGGGAAGCTGCCAAGACAGTAGATCTACCCACATGATAGAGATTAGAGCCTTCTCGGGCAGAGGCAAGAAAGATCTGAGCAAACAACTGCCCAATCACTCTTGATAAATATCCCCTTTAGTATTTTCCACTCGACCATAAAAGCACTATCTCTAAGTGCATGTATACTTGAATTCTATTCCAAAGGCCCTAAAACCTGACTATTGAAAGGAGTATCATTCCACCCATTAATTTAAATAAAATGAATTCAAATTACAGCTCCACTCATCAAGTTTTCTGCATCCCACTCAGCATTACTTGGATGCTGAGAATATAAAGATGGCTAGTATGTAAATCCCAAATTACACCTGATCCTTGACCCTTTAGAAGCTCACTCTTTAGGGACAGAGACAACAGGAGAGACAGGTCTTATCATGACCACCTGCTAATCACCAACATCATTCTATAGAACATTAAGTCCTTACATTGCTAGATAAAATGTGTTTAAGGTAGGATGAAGATATATTATCTTAAATATATCTATATTACATCATAGAACATTATACGACAATTTTATAGTGGCATCTTACTGCAAGCTGCTATACCAAAATACCACAGATTCGGTGGCTTCAACAACTCAAATTTCTTTTCTCACAGATCTGGACACTGGTCCAAGATCAGGTCACCAGCAAGGTCAGATTCTGGAGAGAGCTCACTACCAGGCCTGCACAAGGCCACTTTCTCGTTGTTTCGTCACATGGCCTTTCCTCAGCGTGTGCCCTTAGATAGGGAGAGGAAGCTCTCTATTGTCTTTTCCTAGAAAGGCACTAATCCCAGCATAAGGGCCCCACTCTCATGACCTCATTTAACCCTCATTACCTCCCAAAGGTTCCATCTCCAAACACCATCACATTGAGGGTTAGGGTTTTAACCTACGAATCTTGCAGGATACATTCAGTCCATAATGAATACATTATATAATATATATTATATATGTTATATATAATATGTGATTATATCATGTTATTTTAAATTTATATTATATATCTTAACTTCAATTAAATACATTTTTAAAGATTTGTTTATTTATCATAGAGAGAGTGAGTGTGTGTGTGAGCAGGGGGAGGGGGAGGGGAAAGGGAGAGGGAAATCATGTCAAAGCAGACTCCCTGCAGGGCGCAGAGCCAGACCCAGGGCTCCATCCCATAACCCAGAGACCATGACCTAAGCTGAAATCAAGAGCTGGATGCTTAACCAACGGAGTCACCCAGGTGCCCCTAAATAAATTTATATTAAACATTTAAATTTATGTCAAGTTTCTTGAGTGTGATAGGATACAGTTCAACAGAATGCTTTTGTTTTTAAGCAGTAAATATAAGTTCAGGTATTCAGGAATAAACTGTAAACCTTTCTGCAAATTTCTTTAAAAGAGGTTAGTTTAAAACTCTGTGTAGGTGGGAGAGAAAGAGAGAGAAAGGAAATGTTACAAAATGTCAGTCAATGGTAAATCTGAATGAGAACTGCACCCAAGTGTGTTTGCTGTTCTTTCAACTTCTCTATAGGTTTGAAACTTTTCAAAATAAAAATTGGGAAAATGGGACGCCTGGGTGGCTCAGTGGTTTAAATCCTCAGCCTTCAGCTCAGGTCATGATCCCAGGGTCCTGGGATGGAGCCCGGCATTGGGCTCTCAGCTCAGCGGGGAGCCTGCTTCCTCGTCTCTCTCTGCCTGCCTCTCTGCCTACTTGTGATCTCTGTCTGTCAAATAAATAAATAAAATCTTTAAAAGAAAAAAATAAAATCTTTAAAAAGAAAAAAAAGAGGCGCCTGGGTGGCTCAGTGGGTTAAGGCCTCTGCCTTCAGCTCAGGTCATGATCTCAGGGTCCTGGGATAGAGCCCCACATTGGGCTCTCTGCTCACTGGGGAGGCTGCTTCCTCCTCTCTCTCTCTCTCTCTCTCTCTCTCTCTCTGCCTACTTGTTATGTCTGTCAAATGAATAAATAAAATCTTTAAAAAAAAATTGGGAAAATCACCAAGTTAACTAAAATGATGTTTCAAAACCCAAATAATACTATTATAACCCATATAAGACCTCTTTCTTCTCAGGGCGCCTGGATGGCTCAGTGGGTTGAAGCCTCTGCCTTCAGCTCAGGTCGTGGTCTCAGGGTCCTGGGATCGGGTCCCGCATCGGGCTCTCTGCTCAGCGGAGAGCCTGCTTCCTCCTCTCGCTCTGCCTGCCTCTCTGCCTACTTGTGATCTCTGTCTGTCAAATAAATAAGTAAATAAATAAATAAAGACCTCTTTCATCTCCTAGGCATTTGGAAATAAATCACTTAACGGACGTAACTTGATCTATTTTGTTCCCCATAATAATGTTCTGCCACATTATTAAACCACTATTTCCATTAAAGCCAAAAGCAGGATGACATCCGTGTGCAAATGCACACATTCAAAGAAATCTCCCTGTTAATACATTTAAAATAGAGGTATAGAGAAGTATAAAAATACAGAGAGGCAGGGAGAAAGGAAAAGCCGAGGCTATTGTAAGTGACTCAGGGACTGACAATCTTTTTGTTATGTTCCACACCACACGGAAGAATGATTAACTGGTTTGGTGCATCTGGTCAAACAAGCCTGTAAAAGCAAGCTTCGAGGTTCCTGCAGCCCAGAGAACCGCCGCGATAAATTCACTCTTGTCGCTCATTTTGTTTTACAGATGTCTCTAATGCCACATTTTTTGTTTTAATTGCTGACATCACTGTTATAGATCCGCTGTTTTATACCATTACGGATTCAGAATTGAAGCACTATGGAGTGTACATAGTTGAGATAAGCACGTTCAAGAGTTCTAGCATGTTCCCAATACTTAGGAATGTTTTCTCCCTCCAGGAAGATGTAAGGGCACGTTCTCACGTCCACTCCCAACACACTGGTCTGCAACAGGATTCAATCACGATCAGGTTATCCTGTGCTGGTGAGAAAGTCTAGCATGTCTGAACTCCTCCTTCTTTTTTTTTTTTTTTTTTTAAATATATAGGGAAGAAGTGAGAAAATGAGCAAAACAAAAGAAATTGAATGGCAAACGAGTTGTGGAAGATCATGAAAGCAGGGGGAGAGAGAGGAGGTAGGAACAGACAATCATTCTTTCAATGGGCAGGTGCAGAGGGAGAGAGAGAAAGGGAAAGAGAATGAGAATCTCTACTTCCACAAGACGCTGCATTGTGGGGAGAAAGAGCAAGTGTTCCAGGATCATTGTGCAAATAAAGGCCATACACTATATTCGCTGTGAGAGTCGCAGTGAACAGTAGTATATACATGGCAGGCTCAGTTCTCTGCATGGTAACAGAATTACTAGTACCGTTTTAGGTCAAGAGATCTGCGGCTGGTTGTTACTTCCACTGACTAAATTATAGCCCAGTCCGGGATACCCTTCCCCCTTCCTCCCAGTGTGGGCTAGCCCGAGGAAATCATTCCTGCCATCTTTGACCAAGGAAGTGATCATACCCTTCATCTTTCCAACTATGATGACTGGTAACAGTTAATTGCTTTGTTATCCCTCACTTTTGGGGCGGGGGGTGTTTAAAAGCTGCACACTGAAGAGATCATCCTCCACTGAGAGAATTTTGGACAAAGAAGGAATGGGAAGAAATTTCATGAAGGCATACTCTATAAGGACTTTCTAGTAGGGATCTTCTCTCTCTCTCTCTCTTTTTAAGATTTATTTATTCATTTGTCAGAGAGAGACAGACCACAAGTAGGCAGAGGGGCAGGCAGAGGCAGAGAGAGAGAAGCAGGTTCCCCACCGAGAAAGGAGCCTGATGTGGGACTTGATTCCAGGACCCTGGGATCATGACCCAAGCCCAAGGCAGCCACCCAACTGACTGAGCCACCAGGCATCCCAGTAGGGATCTTCTCTTAAAGCTATTCCTTATGTACTTCTTTATTTTAACTTAACAATATATCCTAGAATTGTCTCCAAATCAGTTCCTAGAGACCAACATTTTTGTTATAGCTACACAGCCCAGCTGTATAGTGTGTGTGGATGTAGAATTTACAATACTTAATTCACCCTTTCTCCTATGTGCAGACATTTAGGTTGTTCATAATATTTTCCCAGTATAGACAATACTGCAATGAACATATTTTATACATATGCATTTCCTATTGCTGGGTAGAGGAGAATGTATACATTTTCTATGTACCTGGCTCACTCCTCTAAACTGAAACATAGTTTCAGTTAGTTACCTACTAGGCACTAAGGAGAAGAGTTACATCCAAGGGGTAAGTGGGAGCAGAATGGAAAACTGTGTACGTGGAACTGGGGTAGAAGGGACAGAGAGAATGACATTCCTCTGAAGATAACTTTTCATATACTTCTGACTTTCGAACTATGGTAAAGTTTTACATATTGTGTGATACACAATTAAAATAAATAAATGTCGAGGCCCTCGGCTGGTTCAGTCAGTCAAGCACCTGCCTTTGGCTCAGGGTCGTGGGATTGAGTCCCAAGTCGGGCTCCATGCTCTGTAGGGAGTCTGTTTCTCCCTCTGCCTCTCCCCTCTCTCATGTTTGCTCTCTCTCTCTCTCAATCTCTCTCTTGCAAATAAATAAATAAAATCTTTAAAAAATAAAAAAAAGTAAAATAACTAAATGTGGGAAGACGGTATACAAACACTAAGAAATGAGCTTAACTGTATTACAAATGAACGGCATCACCATGCTGAAGGCGGGTAACCTCGATCACCCTGGAAAATAATACACGGACTATATAATCTAAGGCTAAAGACAAAAAAAAAAAATGCACACAAATAGTAGGTATATTTTCACAAGGGCATAGAGAAGCAATTTCAAAACTCCCTGTTTATTCTAGGATTGAAGAAGTCCGTATACTGTGCATCATGGGAGTCCGTCTCCTCAGTGGAAAGGAAGGGAGCTATGAATAACGAAAAAGGAAAGGCTGGATTCCCCTTATGCTGAACCGAAATTAAAGGTGCTGGTATGAATTTTAATATATACACTGGCAGACAGACACAAATGCACACACACACTTGTGTGTGTGTGTGTGTATACCTTCATGTGTTTTGTTTCCAGCTCAGTTCACTGATAGGGCATAAAGCCTATGGTAGTCCAGTAACCACACCATGCTTACTTCCTCTCTTCACAGCTCCTAAACACTATTATTTAATAAAATGAGCCAGCCGTCCTTAGTAAAATGCCCTAATTCCAGGATTCGGGCAACCAAAGTACAAGATGAACCTGGAACATCCTGTGGTCCCTCAGTCGTTAAGCATCTGCCTTCAGCTCAGGTCATGAACCCAGGGTCCTAGGATGGAGCCCCACGTCGGGCTCCCTGTGCAGCCGGAAGCTTGCTTCTTCCTTTCCCACTCCCCTTGCTTGTGTTCCCTCTCTGTCAAATAAATAAAATGTTAAAAAAAGGGGAAAAAAAGAAAGTGGTTAAAAATTGATGGGGACATATGGAAGGATGCAACAGAGGGGCCTCCCATCAGCCAAATCTGTGATGTTTCCAGAAACAAAATGAGGACAGCCATAGAACTTAGCCCAATGTACAAAATAAAGAAGTCGTGAGCTCATACTAATATAAACAAACAGGGAATAAGGGAAAAGAAGGTCCTGACAGTAAAATTCCAGCTGATAAATGGAAAACGAATAATGAAACTAAAAATGTACCTTTTGACGAACAATATGGTTATAAACTATTTAAGGAAAGAATAAAAAATGAACACTAAAATTAATGGGCAAAAGGATGAACACAGAGTGTCATATACATAGTCTCAAAGTGTGATCGTTGCAAAGGAAAAAAATAACTTTTTTTTTTAAGATTTTTATTTTTAAGTAATCTCCACACCCAGTCTCGGGCTCAAACTTACAACCCCGAGATCAAGAGTCTCATGCTTTACTCATTGAGCCAGCCAGGCACCCTGTAATGTTTAAACTGAAAATGGAAAAAGAGAAAGTGTACAGTGGAAAAGCCTGGCAGATAACATGCCATCCACGTGACCCATCACCAATGCTAACCACGTTAGCATCACCAATAATGGAATAAATAAACTGCCTGTTTCCTGATGTGGTGCACAGAGAAGGTCACAGTATCACCTCTGTGTTATTCTTAACAAGAACGTACAATCTCAATACAACCATGAAGAACCATCAGAAAAGCCCAGATTGACATACAACCTACAAAATAACAGCCCAGATTGACATACAACCTACAAAATAGCAGGTCAATAGGCTTCAGAAGTTTTAAGGTCACTAAATACAAAAGCAGACTGAGAAACTGTTCCAAATAGAATGAGCAGGATGAGGACATGGAGCATGGGACCTGGGAGTGACTCTGGGACCAAGAAAGGATTATTAGTAGGAAAATGGGCACATTTCGAAAAAAGGTCTAAGATCTAACAGGTTGGAAAACGAGGGCCAACTGGTCACCTATTTCTAGGATTCAGGCCTTTGGACCACAGCCAGTCCTATTCATGTCCGTATCATCTACAGGTGTTCTTGAACCACAACGATGATGAGCACTAACGACCGAGACCTGACCTCCAGCAACACCAAAAATATTCATTTTTTTCTGGTCCTTTACAGAAAAAGGATTCTCATCCCTGGGTCAGAAAATAGTACTACATCAAGGTTGCTAATTTCGTGATTTGGGTCACGTCACTGTGGTTCTTGCAAATGTCAGTTTGGGGAATCTGAGAGAAGGGTTTCCAGGAATTTCTGTTTTTGCAACTGTTTTGTAAGTCTGCAAATATTTCAAAATGAAAAATTCAAAATAACCTATACCTTGGAGCCTAGTCATTTCCATTGTCAGAGTGGTTCATTCATTTGTAAGATGGATTCTTCCTTGGCTTCAATACACTGACGTTTGGCCCTTCGTGGCCTCTGGCAAGAGACAGCTACTTTTACAAGGCGCTAAATATGGAAATGCAAAATCCATGCACTCAGCCAGAAAGTACTACTCTTACTTAGAACACACTTTATAGTCGCCATTTATTCTGTGTCAGGCTCTAGGCTAAGTGCTTAACACCTATTTTCTTGTAAAGAAGTGCATTTGCAAAAAGGAAAATCCATTTACTTAGAGATTTCTAATTCCATAAAAACACTTTTTACTAGATAGTAAAGTAAGCCGCAAGAGCTGAGACGAGCGGCATGAGATACTGACCCAACCATCAAGGACACCGCATGAAAGGGTTATTTTTAGCACAATTCCTCCATCCCAACACCCCAAACATATTAATGAAGGCTTTCTGTATCTACTTTACAATGAATATTGTCTGAATAAAGAGACTCCTACCCATACCCTTCCTAGTGATACAGGTTAATCTCACAATCCATCCAATCCAAGATACTAATGATTTTAAGATATACCAGTATTTTACTGACCACAGAGAGAAAAGGCTTTGCCAATTTTACCTGAATATGCCATCAAGTACTTCTAAATTCAGAAACAGTAAAATGTGCACCTTTGAATGAATTACAGTATACGACATATACTCAAATGTGTGACCAATATATATTTTGGAGGTACCTTTTACCAATTTGGATTGTTCTCTGTGCAATGACACTCCAGGTCTGCCCAAGCAAAGAAAACAACAACTGAAGCAGATGGCCAGTTAAAGCCGTTGCTAAGACTCACACTAATGGGAATGCTGGTCAACACTGGAAAATTTCAGCTCTGACGAAAGAAAGAAGCTACACAAGTGATTCTGAGAACCCAAATTACCTCCTGTACAGACTCTGTTGGCTGCAAACTAATGACTTTCTCACACATCTCTGCATTTCTATGAGTGCTCTGTTCCTGGTATCCATGACAGTCCATATCCCACCTGAAAGAAATCAGTCCACTGTCCATATTTCTAAACATTCAGAGCTGGCATCTTGACGAGACTGGGATAAATGGCTAATTTTTTGTGACTTTAGTCCTGAATGTTTGTTGTTCTGGAGAGGTTGTGCAGTCTGGTAATTTAAGGTCAAACTATCCTATTTATATCCTTATTTGTTTACTGTCCACGTTAAAATCAAGGGCAGCCAGGAGAATTCACAGTTGGATCTTAGATACCCTCTAGTCTGGCTCCTTCATACCACAAAGGAGAAGGGGGTGAGGCAGAGAGGTGCGAATATTTGCATAAAGAAAGACAAGAAAGGAGACTGGGGCAGAGCCCAGCGTCCTCACTCCTGGTCCCATAGCCCATCCACTTCATCATGCAGAGAAGTGAGCCTGATTCCGTGTTTTCAACCACCTTAAAACTCCTCCACTACCCCCATGCCCATTATCACAATCCTGGCAAACATACTTGTTTTCATGTATTTTCACATCCATTAAACTTATTTTCCTTTTTAAAAAAATGAGTCAAAATGTGCTTTTCATGTTTGAGGGTACATATTTTTAAAAATCTTTTTAAAAGCACGTTGTATAAAAATAGAGCTATCTAAATCAACAGCAATTTTATAGTAGTATTCCAATCACAGCTCTCCCACCTGGGGAAACGAACTGCAAAAACACAGTAGGAGTTTTAAACTATTGTCAGTAGCTGTAGTTTGAGTTAAAAAAAATATATTGCCAATTTCCTATCACCTCTTAGAATATGTATTCATATGTATATAGCTGCACTTTACACCTACCACCATGCCCATCTAATCTTCCACACTCCTGAAATATATACTCAGGGAGCAGAAATTAATAGATTGAATTCAGAAATGCATATACTTGACTTATAGCACAGCTGCGGTTAAAATTCAGGTCCATGGAACAGAGAAGACAATTTTCTTTTCAAGTAATGAATGGTAACCTACAGGCAGTGCACTAAACAAGACAGATTATGGAATCCTGGAACACACTCAGCATTCCAGAGACGAGGCCAACCAGCACATCACGCCTATCAGTAGCTCAGCAAAGCCCAAGATCAGAGACCACATCTTCCCTAACTCTGACTTAATGAAGTTCACAAAAGCTACTTTCAAGGGAGAAGGCTTGGACAAAACTGAGAGTACGAAGATTCTCTAATTGAAGTCTTCCGTACTGAAGAAATGGGTGAATTACAGGAATTCAACATGTGATGACCATTTGGAAGGGCTCTTCACATCCCCACGTGAGAGAAAACAAGAGACAAGGCTGATCTTAGAGATGTGATGAGATAAGCGCCATATCGGGCCCAAACTTGATCAATGTGCTGCAGATAGAGCCTTCCAGGATAGGGAGAGAAACCGAGAATGGCCCAAGGGACATTTAGGACAAAAACTAAAACAAACCAAATTTCTAATGCATTCTCATTTGAGTTGCACAGTAAGTAGAATAATTTCAACTAATTCAGAACAAAATGGAAAGTGATCACCGAGTCAGCTAATGTACAGAAACTCTCCATTAACCATCACTTTCGAGCTTTTATGGTAGAATGATAATTGGTATTCGTAATTTTTAGATCCTCTGCCACTCTGAACCATCATAGGAAATCATCAGAAACATCTGCTTAATGAATGCAAGGCAGAGCATACTTTGAATAAGCTACTGTACTCACTGCTGGAGGACTAGAAGAGACAATGGTCATAATGTGGGTATTAGAAAGAAGGGGAATAACTATTTTTCAACACCAGGCCATCCACATGGGTATAAATGGTAACTTCATTAGTCAGATATGCAATTAACCAGAATATTACAGGCCAAAGAATCCAGAGTTCACATGGATAGCCACATGAACTACAATCTCCCCATACATAGTAGACCTCGTAATATAATAAATGTCCATAAATAAAAATATATACAGGGACACCTGGGTGGCTCAGTCAGTTAAGGGTCTGCCTTCAGGTCAGGTCATGATCCCAGGATCCTGGGATCCAACTCCACCTTGAGCTCCCTCCCCCTTCCCCATGCTACTGTTCTCTCACTGGCTCACTCTCCCTCTCTCTCTCTCTACAATAAATAAATATAAACATATACAAAGGGATATATGTTCTAAAGGGGTGATGAAGTCTTCTTGTCCCATGACTTGGCAATCACACAGAATCTGGTAGCTGTGTAAAGAATTTCCGCTTTGAGGATGAATGTTGTTCATTTCTGTACAAGGAAGAAAAGGAAGCCACAGGGTCACAGAGGTGTTCAGACTTTTGCTAAATGTAAAAAGCAAGAATATAAAACCAATCAAAACTATGTCCCTTCAAAAACAAATACAATTTCTGTGTTAAAAAAGACATAATCCCTAGGCCCATTTTCCACCTGTAGCTTATATGTTAATAAGCAATCATGATTTTAAAAAGGTTAATTTTTAACATTAAAAATTAATGTTAATTTATAAAAATCCAGTTTCATATAAAAATCCAGTTGCCAGTTAACCTAGTAAATTCGTACGGTGGTGTCAGCTCCACAGGCATAGAGAGATGCAGTAGTAGTCCCTAAAGTTTTCTGAATAGGGAGGCATGAATAATTATTGAACAAAACTGCGTGTATCTCAAATCTAAGAATGCTTCCTAAGGAAAAAGAGAGTGCGGATGGAATGGCTCCAGGGTTAGAAGAGATCCCAGGAAGAAGAGATGAATGTTGCACTTTTTTTGAAAACATGATACAGCAGATGTAGAACACAGAACTTGACCTACAATATCTGGAGATTTAAGGAAAGATCTGGAGGCCAAAGAAGAATTTCCCAGACCTTCAAATATTATATAAATACGGAAAAATGCTGTTGTAAATTATAGTATCTTCCCACTCCTCTGGAAGTCAGTCATTTAGAAATCTCAACCGTCTGGATGAAAATAGAACCAAAAAGAGAAAGGAAGGAAGAAAGAGAGGAGGGGAGGGGAGGGGGGGGAAGGGGGAGGGGGGGGAGGGGAGAGGGAAGGGGAGGGGAGGGGAAAAAGGAAGGGAGAAAAGGCATAGGATGGGAAGGAAAACAAACTGGGTAGCTAGCTGAGTCAAGCACAAGTATGCTATCAATAACAATGGGCAACAGTGCTTTACCCAAAGCACCACTGACCAAAGGGTATTTACTACTAGCTTTACTTTTCCATACATCTGATCTTTCTGTGAGGCCTAGGATATAGCAGGTACTGTTCAAAGCAGGGGTCATAGAGCATCAAAACACTCCAGTGTCTTACATCTGAAATGAATGTAACACTGTGTGTCAACTCTACCCCAATCAAACAAACCAAAAAACTCCAGTCTTCAGCCCCGCAAGCTTCTAAGAGAAGATACCAGACCAGCAAATGAGCAAAGCCAACGCAGTAACATGCAATCTTACGAATCATGGAGAAAATAAGAGAGTGAATCGGGAGCAGAGGCAGGGGAAACCAGGCCTTGGTGGGTCGCAGAAGGCCCCTTGAAGGAACCGTGCTCCCACCTGAGACTTAAGAAGTGAAGGCAAGGGCGCCTGGGTGGCTCAGTGGGTTAAGTTGCTGCCTTCGGCTCAGGTCATGATCTCAGGGTCCTGGGATCGAGTCCCGCATCGGGCTCTCTGCTCGGCAGGGAGCCTGCTTCCCTTCCTCTCTCTCTGCCTGCCTCTCCATCTACTTGTGATTTCTCTCTGTCAAATAAATAAATAAAATCTTAAAAAAAAAAAAAAAAACGAAGTGAAGGCAAGAGAAGGGGAGGGGAGGGAATGAGGCAGGGAGACACCACGCACACCATGCCTGAAGTTAAGAATAAGCAAAGTATGCGCGGGGAGCAGGAATAGTTCACCCAGTTGGAACCAAGTAAGAAGGGGAACACGGGCCACAGTGAAGCCTGAGGAAAGCAAGAGCTGATCATTCAGAGACAATAAGTTATCTGACTTCAGTGGCAACAGAGCCATTACAGAAATTTAAGCAGGAGTATCCCGTCACTAGATTTTCACGTTAGGATGAGGACCTCGGCAGCAATGTAAAGAATGAAACAGGAGATGAGAGTGTTATCGGGGAAATCAACTAGGAGACTTCGGTTGAACGAGATCTAGAATAGTAAACCAAAACAGAAGCAACAGTAAAGAGGGGAGATAAAATGGGTCGGGGGGGTGGGTAGGTTCATGAAGTGTAACGGGAGAATAACTGCCTCATCACCATTCATTCATGTAGCTCTACTGAGCACTGACCATCTCGCAGAGCTTCTTGGTGCTGGGGAAACAGACACAAACAAGATGCTGAGCCCTCTCTTACATATCCCCCCCAGTCCAGGGCATTGGTTGGTTGAATGACGAGAGCGGAAGAATTGGAAGTAAGCCCCCGTGCCTTATTAATGGTGGCGCTGCCTAACGAGGTTCTCAGCAGCTACTTCGATCTGCTTGACGTACCAAGATGGAAGACCAAGAAAGCTATTTTTAAAAGGCTTTTATGGAAGCACAGATAAGCACAGCTTTGGGACTGAGGATCAGGTTACAGATTGCTAGGATGAAGAGGAAGAACAGAAGCTGAATTCAATATTCACAACTCCCATCTAGGCAGGTATTTTCTAATAAGGTCAAGAAGAGTAAGCTGCTTTGACTTGACACAGAAGCACAGGCCAACTGCTAACAAGGAAGGAAGGTACACTTTGCAGTTTGAGCTGAGTGAGGGCACTTTGAAACTTCCCGATAAAGTCCTTAACAAACCATAAAAGACTCTTAATCCTAGGAAACAAACTGAGGGTGGCTGGAGGGGAAAGAGGTGCGGGGGCATGGGGTAACTGGGTGAGGGACATTAAGAAGGGCACAGGATGTATTGAGCACTGGGTATTATGTAAGACTGATGAACCACTGACCTCTACCTCTGAAACTAATAATACACTCTATGTTAATTAATGAAATTTAAATTTTAAAAAACTAAAGAAAAAACATTTTTTTTAAAAAAAGCCCTTGGGGGGCACCTGGGTGGCTCAGTGGGTTAAGCCGCTGCCTTCGGCTCGGATCGTGACCTCAGGGTCCTGGGATCGAGTCCCACATGGGGCTCTCTGCTCAGTAGGGAGCTTGCTTCCCCTTCTCTCTCTGCCTGCCTCTCTGACTACTTGTGATATCTCTGTCAAATAAATTAATTAAATAAATGTTACTCCTCTAAAATAAATAAATAAAATTAAATTAATTTAAAAAGCCCTTGGGGGGGGGCGCCTGGGTGGCTCAGTGGGTTAAGCTGCTGCCTTCGGCTCGGGTCGTGATCTCAGGGTCCTGGGATCGAGTCCCACATCAGGCTCTCTGTTCGGCGGGGGGCCTGCTTTCCTTCCTCTCTCTCTGTGATCTCTTCCCTTCCTCTCTCCTACTGTGATCACTCTCTGTCAAATAAATAAATAAACTCTTAAAAAAAAAAAGAATTAAAAAAAAAAGCCCTTGGGATCCTGTCCAAGCTCCTCAAAAATAATAATTAATAATAATAATAATAAAAGTTAGGAGGATTAAAATTATTCACTAATTCTTTGACATGCCTTCCATCAACATGTTGGTCCATGTCCCCTCCCCTTGCACCTGAGTTCAGTGACTCTGAGACTGCATCAGCTAAAGGAATAATGGTAGAAATCACTTGGCACCAGTTTCCAGGTCCATCCTAAACACACTGACAGCTCCCATTTCCTGTCTCTTGGAAAACTCACTCTAGGAAACCGGCTGCCATGGAAACAGAGTGACTACCCTGATGCCACTACACTGTGAGCATCCCAAGTTACACAAGAAGGCTCGTGTAGGACAATACACTGCATGGTCAAAGAAGCTGCAGAGAATTGAGGTGCCTCACATTTGAGTGAAGACGCCATCTTGGAAATGGATCTTCTAGCCCCAGCTACAGATGAAAACCAAACTACAGTCGAACCCTTCCTAAAATGTGTACCCAAAAGAAAGTCAGGAGTCACATAAAATGGTGGTGAAAGCCTCTAAGTTTTGAGGTAGTCTGTTAAGCAGCAATTATCTAAGGCTAACTGGGATGAAATTCTAAGTGAACCAAGAAAACAAGACCACTTTTTTAGGATCCTAAGTCAAAAATTGCTTCTTTGGTATCCAGAGAGCCTCTCCCTGTCCTCAGTGAAAGCATATTAGCAACATAAATAGTGACCAGGCCAATGATAGTCGTTACTATGTAGACTAAGCAAAACAGAATAAATTATGCACAACAAAAAGGAAAAGCTCAGTCACCTTGAAAACACATGCATATGAAATAGCTCAAGTTGCACAGAAGCTCACTACACCCCACTGTTAACATCTTGTAAGATGATAATTTTAAGTGCTTATTAACAAAGATGTCATCAACTCATAAAAATTCCCACAATGAACTTTTGCAATGACAAGCTGTCACTCATGTATTTGGAGCATTGTCCCTGCTCTGCCTAATATATCAGAAGAAAGAAA
Source organism: Mustela nigripes (assembly GCF_022355385.1). Classification (NCBI taxonomy): domain Eukaryota; kingdom Metazoa; phylum Chordata; class Mammalia; order Carnivora; family Mustelidae; genus Mustela; species Mustela nigripes. The sequence continues at coordinate 31,382,508 of NC_081574.1, read as the reverse complement.
AGACAAGGGGTAAGAAAGACAGGGGTAAAGTAAAGAAAGACAGGGGTAAGAAAAAAGAATAAACACATGGCCCAGAAAGAAATAACCCACTTATTTCACTGTTTGAAGATGAAGACTTTGGAAAAAGGCAAAAGAGAGACTAGCTCTCAGTGATGCCAATAAATTTTCCTGTACTCAATACAACCTGTGATTAATTACTGAACACACCTGAAACCAACTGTGGGCAGTTGTATTAGTATCTTAATTATATTTAAAGATATATGGGGCACCTGGATGGCTCAGCCAGTGAAGCATCCGACTCCTCATTTTGGGCCAGGTCTTGATCTCAGGGTCATGAGATCGAGTCCTGAGTGGCCTCCACACTGGGTATGGAGTCTGCTTAAGATTCTCTCTCCCTCTCTGCTTCTCCACCCGCCCCCTTGTCTTGCTGTCTCTGTCCTTAAAAAGTAGTAATGACACACACACACATGCATGCACTTTCAGGCCAAGTAATATATTTGTATTATTCAAACTCTAAACTTGGAAATGAGAATGGAAAGAAAAGTCACTTTCCTTGCCCTATCTTCAGCCATGCAGCACCATTCCCTAGGGCAAAGAAATATATTCAGTTTCCTGTGCATACTTATAGAAATATTTTATGCAATGAAAGTACATATGCTTTTATACAATTATATTAAATATATGCCATCTATATGGGTATATATATACATATGCACATTTTATATATAAATTTTATGTATTCAAGTATGAATGCCTAGATGTACAAAATTTTTTCCCCTTTTCTACACATACAATGTCTTAAACCTTCCCTTTTCCAGTATGTTTTTGAGAGGTTTTCCAATATTAATACATAGAGAGAGGTATCTTGTTCATTTCTGGTATAATAATACATAATACACTGCTCTGTATTTAATTGGAGCCCTTGATGACCATCAGATGCTGGCAGTCTTTGCACCTTGCCAGCAGTGCTGTGATGAATGACCTCCTACCTACATCCTTTGCTAGCAAATATCGCTAGCATTTCCAAGATGCGAAGGTTCTGGGTGAAAAGGTACTTGATTGACCTTCGAACACAGGTTTGATCTGTGTGGGTCTACTTACCTGTGGATTTTTTCCTGATAAATAAAGTAGAGTACTATAAATGTATTTTCTCTTCCTCACAGTTTTCTCAATATTCTTCTCTCCAGCTTACTTCATTGTAAGAATACAGTACATAATACACATATAAAATATGTGTTAACACACTACATATTGTTTACAATAAACACTGTTTATTGTCATTGGTAAGGCTTCTGGTCAACAGCAGGCTAGTAGTAGTAAAGTTTTTTGAGGGTATAAAGTTATACAAAGATTTTCAACTGCATGGGTGGTCATGTGGGATTGTTCAAGGGTAAAATCTCCGTATATTTACAATTTGGATAATTACATATAATTTGCCTACATAGAGACGGTATGAAGTTACAATCCCAAAGGCAATGGTTAACTATATCCACAGACATGACAACAGTCTTATTAAATGGTTAGATTTTTGCCAATTTAACAGGCAAAAAATTATTAGTATTTTGGTAGGTCTTATCTTGTAATTCTCCTATTGATTATTTGTGTATAAGTCATTTGTGCTTTCTACTCTGTGAACTCCTGGCTCATATTTTTTTTTCTGTTTTCATATGGCGTTATTAGTAGTTTTCCCATTGATTTCTAGAAATACTTTAAAGAAATTAGCAGTTTGGTTGTGTGTGATAGGAGTTCCAAAAATTATTTTCCCAAATTGTCCTTTGAATTTGTGTATGGGGGCTTTCTATGAGAACTTTTTTTTTAAAGATTTTATTTATTTTATTTGACAGAGAGCAAGATCACAAGTAGGCAGAGAGGCAGGCAGAGACAGAGGGGGAAGCAGGCTCCCTGCTGAGCAGAGAGCCTGATGCGGGGCTTGATCCCAGGACCCCGAGATCATGACCTGAGCCGAAGGCAGCGGCTTAATCCACTGAGCCACCCAGGTGCCCCGAGAACTTTTTAAATGTAGTTGAATTTATCAAACTTTTCGCCAGTGGCTTGTGCATTTAGGGTCATAGTCACTAAGACTACTTATCTTGATTTATTTTGCTTTTATGAATCCACCATCCTGCTCTACCAAACGCAAACAGATATTAGTCATATGTCATTAAGAAACGCCATCATTGAGAGCATCTTCATACAACAGAAATTTTTCTCATCTCCTTATTAATGAATCCTTTCTTTCAAGCAACATTTAAATCAATGCAATTATAGTATAAATTGAAAAAAAAAATGGAGACAACTTCTTGGTTTTCACTAGACAGCACAATTTTATATAATTTTTAATGTTGACAGCTTTTTACTTTTAAATTATTGGGGAGGTGATACTCACAAGATGGAGGGAACAGGGTCAAATAGACAACTACAAATTGAGGAAAAAATGGTTCTGGGAAATCTTGGGACTACAACAAAGCAACAGAAACTCTGCAGAGCCCCAGACTGAGGAATCCTACATAGAATAACATAGAAAGCACCTTCCCTGAGTCATTCCATCCAGAATCCAGAGCAGCTTGGCCACCAGAAGCGATCCCTTCAGAGGGATTTCACTGCACCCGGAAAAGAGTAGAAGACACTCTGCAAGCTTTACTGCCATAAATGTTTGCAGCCTCTGCTACCGAAGACCCCCCCCGAGTCTTCACCCACACCAAACACAGCTCATGGAGCTACCCAGAGCCCAGTCAATGCATCTCTTCCCTAGCACCAGAGATATTGCTGCCCTGCACCCCACCCTCAAGGCCCAAGCTGGGCTTCTGACCATCATACTCTGGCTGAACTGCTGCTACTCTACATCCTTCCACCTGGCCCAAGTCAGAGCTCTGACCCACAATAACCATTACAGCTGGACCTTAGATCCTAAGTCACTGCTCTGACTTCTGATCCTTTGTACCCTGCTGTTGCTGCTTTGCACTTGAACCTCGGGGGCCTGAGGTGTTCATGGGCCATCACCAGGGCCATGCCACTGCTCTTCTGCAACTGCCCAGAGTAGGTATTCCGTCTTGGCTTTGACCTGCCATTCTTGGGTGCACTGCTGCAGCTCTGTGTCCCACCCCAAGGGTTCTATGTTATGGCTTTGACCTGTCATTGCTGGGGAACACTGCAGCTGCTCTGCACCCCAGGACACAAAACAGAAATTACAGAGCTGAGGAATAGAATGAATAAAATGAAAAATACAGAGAGATACTATGGCAGGTTCAATCTAGCAGGAGAAAAAAACCTGAAACTGATGTCTCACTATTAACCAGGAGAAAAGAAATAAAATGAAAAAGAGTGAGAAAAACCTGCATGAATTAAGGGATAGCATGAAAAAAATATTAGCAAAGTGGGAGTCCCAGGAAAAGCGAGACAGAAATCAAAACTTATTTTAAAAAATCATGGTTCAGGGGCGCCTGGGTGGCTCAGTGGGTTGGGCCTCTGCCTTCAGACCGGGTCATGATCTCAGGGTCCTGTGATCGAGCCCCGCATCTGGCTCTCTGCTCAGCGGGGAACCTGCTTCCCCCATCCTCTGCCTGCCTCTCTGCCTACTTGTGATCTCTCTCTGTGTGTCAAATAAATAAATAAAATCTTAAAAAAAAAAATTTTTTTTTTAAACCATGGCTCAAAACTTCCTAAATCTGGGGAGAGGTATGGCCATCCAGGCACATAAAGCTCAAAGATCTCCAAATGGATTCAACCTAAGGAGATCTTCACCCATATACATTATAATCAAACTTTCAAAAATCAAAGACATGAGAATTTTGAAACTGGCAAAAGAAAAAAGACTAATCACATACAATGGAACCCTGATAAGCCTAACAGAAAATTTATCAGCATCAAATTATAATAAGAGACAAAGAAGGTCATCACATAATGATGAAGGGGCTAATGGACCTAGAGGACACAACAATTGTAAATATACACATACCCAATACCAGAACGCCTAAATCCAGGGAATTATTTTTAACAGATCTGAAGGGAGAGATAGACAGCCGTGCAATAATAGTAGGGGACTTTAATACCCCCAGTTTCAACCATGGATGGATCATCCAGAGAGAAAGTCAATAAGGAAATAATGGAGCTGAATGACACGTTAGCCCAAATGTACCTAACAGACACATACAGAACATTCCATCTCACAGTAGAAGAACACACATTCTTCTCAAACACACACAGAACATTCTCCAGGATAGATCATACAAGAGCTCACCAAATAAGTCTTAATAAATTTAAAGAGACTGACAAAACCACCGTAACTTAGCACCTCACATCTGGTCCCTTGGCTCCTATCAAAAACAAACAAAAACAAGAAGTAACAAGTGCTGGCAAGGATGTAGAGAAAAAGGAATCCTGTGCACCATTGGGGGGAAGGGAAACTGGTGCAGCAACTGTGGAAAACAGTGTGGAGATTCCTCAAAAAAATTAAAAGCAGATCTACCACATAACCCAGCAACTCCCCTCCTGGGAAATGAAACCAATAACTAACTTGAAGAGATATCACACTCCCATGTCACTGCAGCGTTATTCACAACAGTCAAAATACGGAAACAACCTAATTTTTATTTGATGGATGGATAAAGAAAATGTGATAATATATACACATACACGCATTTGCCCAGTGGAATGTGATTCACGAAATTTAAAAAAAAGGAAACAAATCCTGACATTTGCAACAACATAGATGAACTTAGTAGATGTGACACTAAGTGAAATAAGACAAGAGAAACATAAAATAATGTGTATTATCACTTATAAATAGAATCTTAACAAATTAATTATTTTTTAAAAACCCTGATTTCACAGAAATAGAGAATAAATTGGCAGTTGCCAGGGGCTGGAGTGAGAGGGAAATGAGGTACAGTATGAAACTTTCAGTTATACAATGATTAAGCTCTTAGGATCTGATGTACATACTACAGAGTGGCTATAATTTAAAATATGGTATCATATATTTGAAGCTGTTGAAGAGTAGATCTGATGCATTCTCTGCACATTAAAATAGTTAACTATGGGAGATGACAAACATGTTAATGATCTGAATATGGGTAGTCATTCCAAAGTAGGTGTACGTGTCAATATGTTGGGATAAAATTAAACATGCAACAAATTATTGCTATGAAAAGCCTGGAAAGGGAGTATGGACCAATCAAATCAAGCCAAAATTGTTGAACATCTCTCTACTTAGAATAACAGCAATTACTCATATGTATATCTTTCCTGCTTTCTTTCAATGCATGTGTGTATGTATGATTTTTAACAAAAAATTGAACGTGATTATTTCATTTAACATTGTTAGAGCATCCTTCTGTATCAATAACTTCAGAACTATGTATTTATTTTAATGATTATATAATACCCTCTAAATTTATATATTTTTCTAAACCCCTAATGTTGGGTTTAGCTTATTTTTCATTTTGGCAAATACTAAAGATATTTAGATGTGACCTTATGTAAAAACATCTCTGTATATTTACACGATTATTTTCTGCTTCCTGGAAAAATTCTAAAAAAGGGAATATAGGAACCACTTTCAAGGAATTTTGATAATTACTGAGAACTTACCATCAAGATAATTGCCCAGCACCAATTTCTCAGTGTACACGTGTCCAATACCCACATCCATGCCAATGCCAGCACCAGTTATCAAACTTTAAATCCTTTGTTCATCTTCAAAGGGGAAACACGGTACTTTCATATTTTAACTTGTATTTTTTCATTATCAATCATTTTTTAAATAGTTTAATCATTTATAATTCCACTAACACAAACTATTTCTTACAGTAGGCAACTGCCTGATGAATGTCACCTAGGGACAATGAAATTAGTAAATTTCATTTTCTGGAGGTGGTAGTTATTTAAAGCAATGAATTTCTCCCTTCCTCAGATAAACATTCTTGGCCTTTACGTGCAGAAGAGCAGCTGTTTGGTTCAACATTCTTCAAGAAAACCATAGGTAGAATGGCCCTGATGATAATTTAGCAAGGAAGAAGGTACCAAATGGTACCATTTGCCATAATATATGAGACTTGAAAAATATTTGCCCTGGCAGATGTCAACCTGTCCCGCTTTATAAAATGTATCGATATCTTTAATATTCTGAGCTCAGCTGCTTTAAATGCCACTATCAGGAATATTTTAGAACTCACTCCATAAGATCACCTCTAACTTTTAAAAGCTATAACTGTTTAAAAGTTACACGAGCCATGTGGGGACTAGGTGAATAAAGAATGAAAAAAGAAAAGAATTTTCAATGATCTTTTAGGGGGGAAAAAAATGTTTTCATGTCTTTGGAAATGTGGACTCTGCTCAAAAGTACTTGTACACATGTGGATTCTTGCAGCTAGTTTTCAGCCATGAAAAGCTAAAATATACTTACGCCAGGGTTTTCAAGTTGGCTGTGTGTAAAGCCTAAACACATAAATAAATAAATAAACAAATAAACAAATAAATAAATAAATGTGCACACACACCTTCACTCTGCTGTTTTGAACAGCAGTAGAAAGAAACACCACCCCATCGCCAGAATAACATGGAACCTCAAGACATAAACTTCTATTTAGAAGAAATTTTTAATTTTCAGAATCCACCATTCCCCTTTAAATAAAAATCCGAATGTTTTTCACTTCATAAGTATAAGGAATATAGGAAAACAACGGGCATAGCAGCAAATCCAACAATCCACAAGCACTTGATGGTCACAAAAGAAGAGCGTACACAGACTGTAAATCAAAACACACGCAAAAACAGAAAACAGCATGTTCTAACCCCTTTTTCTAAACCACATTCCCTCCATCCCCTGGTTGATTGAAGGAACGATAAACCTCATTTCCGAAGACTTCGAAGGAAGATGGAGGAGAGGAAATTTGACTGTTTGTAATAATTATGCCAACACAATCATTTGGAAAATTGGAACTCACTGTTTGAGTCAATTTTAAAGCGAGATGTGAATTCTGAAATCCGAAGTGGGAAGGGTTGAAGGAGCTTATTCCCCTGGTGCTTTCTAAACATTGTATTGCACACTCTTGAAATTTTATTAATGGAAATTATTGATTTGTTTAAAAAACTACTTATTGAGTGGGGTGCCTAGGTGGCTCTGTTGGTCAAGCGTTGGACTGTTGATTTTGGCTCAGTTCGTGATCTCAGGGTTGTGTGACTAAGCCCCACATGGAGCACCACAGTAGGCACAGAGCCTGCCTGAGCCTCTCTTCCTCCCTCCATCACACTTCCGACTTGCTCACTTTCTTAAAAAAAAATTTTTTTTTAATTTTTTAAAAGCACTTACTGAGTGCCCATTACTATGTGCTGGGCACTTTTACTTATTTAAAGATGCAAGCATGAATGAAATAGATAACGATACCCACCCTCACAGAGATCACATCTGTCTGCTCTAATCTTTTTCACTTCTCCTTTTACACCTAGTTCCCAATCAGAAGTTACTCTTAGTTCTGCTTATGTTAGACCCTCATTTGTCTTGTGTAAACTACCCTGGTCTTCCACTGTGACTTGCTTGAGTACACCGCATAAATGTAAATCGAATTCTAGAATATTCTACAGAGTTCAGATCATCATACAAAAATCACAAATTGGAATGACAGTCAATAATGTGCAAGGAGCACCGATCTTAAGGACAGGTCACTTTCTTTCTTTGCTATCTGTGACCATATCAAGGCTCATAGGAGTGGATGTAGCCAGGAGGGATGTGTTGAGAGTTTGAACACTGCACAAGGGCACTTGAACGTCCTCCAACCAAACCCTAAAGGGATCACATCACGGTTTTAAGAGAATGAGTTCTAAGCATATTGGGCAAGGCGGGAATGACACCAATTATGATGATTCGAGCAAAAGCTCTGCATTAGTGTTCTTAAGAGAATTCTCACTCATCCCAGAGAACACACATCAGCTATAATTAAATTGACCCCATAAATGTATTTGGATTAAATTGAGAATAGACTAAAGATGACTGGTCACTGCCATATTTCAGTCACACAATATGGTACAGAAGTTTAGGTTACAAATCCTGGAAAGACAATGACTAAATATACACCCTACACAACTACCACATGGGTAGATGATTAGCTCATAAGCCACCACAGCTGCTGCTCCTGGAATCAGCCTCTGTTTAGGCTCTGGAAAAAAAAACCTATTTCTGGTCCAAATGAGTCAATTATTTTAACTTATCAATTGGTGTGATCTGTTGACCACAGTTAAATTACAAGCCTCCAAAGCCATTTTCCAAAACATTAAGTTGTTCTTCACTATCCTTTTAAGAGTGGCAAGCATCCCTCTCTTATATTTGCTTAATTTCAGTTCCACTTCTGCCAAGCTTCAATTAACCCAGGGAATAGTGGCTATTGTGTTCTAATGTATAAATTGTCTCATCTACATTGATGTATTGTGCTACTCTGAAGAGATCCAGGGTGGTTTTGCAGAAACAAATACAAACAGAAAGAGAAAATCATTGCTGTGGATGCCAACACCTGACACATAGAATCATTAGGGGAAAAATACAAATATAAAAAATACAGATGAAGGAATAGTGAAGGCTTACTGACTCCTCAGAATAGTCATACTCATTGTAACTCTAATAAAGAGATTAATGTTTAGGATGGTGATATTTCACTATCTACTATCCAGATGAGCAACTGATTCCATTGTACACTCAAGACAAAATTTTCCTCTGATTCTTTATTGCATTCATATTTAAGCTTAAAAATTTTTGGTTATATGAAGATGCAATATTTATACATATATACTAATATCTATATTTTAACATAGTTTATATATATACATATATGTGTGTGTGTGTGTGTGTGTGTGTATATATTTCTTTATTCCACAGTTGTATATTTTTCTGAAGATGATGACTGGAAATTGTTCTCTGCTATATTATCCCTCCATTTTTTTTTTTTTTTTTTACAATTAAGCCTGCTTCAACTATATAATGTATACACTGTCCAATCATATATTGGAAAAAAGCAAAATCACACATATGTTTAAAGATGAAAATACACCTCAAATTCCATGTCGCCAGGGTTTTATGTTAATCCTTCAAATCTCTGCAGCCCTCATCAGTTTTCATTACTTTCTCTATAAATATATATTTAATTAGTCATTATCACTGGACGTCTCTAATCGGATTTGCAATTCCACACAAAGACAATGACTGTTTCCACAGGATTCCTCTGTCAGCTCCGACTCATCTAAAGGATGATATCATGGCGGCCACCAACCGTTTCTGACTACTTTATACCAAGCTAGAGTTCATTTCCTCTTCTCCCCTGGAGAATATACAAAATAGAAAAGGAGCATCAGGTAGAGCAAAGTGTTTTTGAACTCACAGAATGTTTTTTCTCTCTTAAGAATTTCGACTGGTCGGAACTCCTCCACTGAAACTATGTACCATGACCCAAAAGGTCAGGGTAGACTATAGAGAGACCTTAAAGACCACCAGGAATTTAATGTGCAAAATCTTCTTTCTCTTTCAACTCATGGCTGATACACCTCACAAAGAGAGGACTCTGCTTTTGAACTTCATTTTTTTCTGTCAGGTCTATATTAAAATCATAAAATCCTTGTTCCTTCCTTTGGACATTATCCATTTTATTAGGCACTTTCATGCATGAGTTTTTATTCAGTGTTTGAGGCCAAAAAAAAAAAAAAATCTAATATGTGTTTCATATCCTCTAAATTTTTGTGAGCACACAGAAGAACATTTAAAATAAAAGTTTATAGCAAAGTCCCAGAGATATAAAGTTGGCATATTGTGTTTCTGTGCACACAGCTACGTTTACTTTTCTTCCCATGCCTTATACTGTCAAAGATGATGAAAATTACTTTCCCAAATAAAAGAAATCCCTCTCTTTAAATGAAAATGGAGTCAGAGGAAACTTACCAACATTGAGATGTGTTATTCAAATGTACCTAAAGCAGAGTGGGGCAGAGTTTTTGTTTTTAGAACCACATAGTAGGAAAGCTCTCTCAGGGTTCCCTAGGGAAGATTTAAGTACTTTCCAAGAGACATTTTTCTCTCACACTTCTGCTATTTAATAGCAACTTATTTTCTCTTCTAATGTAAGCAAAGGGGTCATGGAAAATTCTCAAAGAAACTCATGAAATGAAGATACAGCAGGTCAGGAATAAATGTAGGCATTATGAAATGTAAACAGCACTGGATACAATTAGATATAATTAGATTACAAGAATTCTTTCCGGCTCCTGCAAGGAGAAAAATATGCATTTTGAGGTAAATGCCTATGATTTAGCAAATTCAGAAGTTAATATATAGATTAAACTCTGCCATATTTGAAACATTAGGTGTAATTGAGTTGCACCGTGTAACCCTTCTGGCATTTACTACTGCAAACACTTTATTCAATAGGCCAGAGACATAACCATTATGTTATTTCTATACAAGCACACAAACCCACTTACAGAAGAACTAGTATTTACCTAGGATACTAAACATTAACACAACATCACCTCACATTTTGAAACTTGTGGTTCTTACATAAATTTTGTAACGATTAACAATACCATGTCCTGGCCAAAATGACAACCCCTCCAAGCCCCAAGTAACATTCCCAAGTTTTTAAAAAGATAAAACATAAATGGTTTGAAGCATCAGTGTACTGGATAACCATTCGGAAAAGCAAAAGATTCTGTGTAGTAAACCTCTTTATGAGACTGTAGTAGTTGGAGATGAAATTGTACATGGGGAAGGGTAGATTGCTTTGATTTAGAAAATTGTTGCCATTAAACAGTTTACAAAGAGCCTACTGTTTCTGCATCATTATCCCCAATGTGTCAAAGTCAGCGTTTTCACAATATTTAAAGCACTCCCAACTTCCTCATAAATATCATTTCTATTCCTGCACAGTTTTTCAGCATATCAAGGAGTATCATTTACCATCTTCTAAAGTTACACCGTATAATTATCTGAGCCAATGCCTGTGAACCCAAAATAAAGACAGAGAAGAAGGCAAAATCCTCTCCAAGCAGAATCATGGATATCAAGTACTTTTGCCGCCAAGGATGACCCAAGACTCAAGCTATCATGTGTTTTGCATGTGAGGAGCAGCCCAGGTCATCTGGCCACGTCAGTCTCGATACTGGGAAACTGAATTATGGGTGAAAGGCTGGCTCAGGTACTGGCACTGCCATTTATTTTTATATATTTGCTTTGTAGTGGACGAGGTCTTTCTCGTGTCAACCTTAACAGTAAAATGCACAGTTATTTCATGAGCAAAGTGAATTTATTATGGAATAGCAGAGGAATGGCAATTAGGGACATGCAAGGTATCAGGAACCATAGGCAAGACCAAAGAGACACAGGAAGGGTCAGCTTTTCTAAGGTTTTAGGAACATATCTAGGAAGGTTGTTTTAAATAAAATTCACTGTATAAGAACAAGAGTTTGAGGTTGTGGAGGGTTCTCATTGGCTACAAGTGGTGGTTCCTGTGTTGTTGATGAGGCAGCAAAGGATCTTCCTTCTTTTGCTTAAAAGCAGGGATGAGGGGCACCTGGGTGGCTCCGTGGGTTAAGCTTCTGCCTTCGGCTCAGGTCATGATCTCAGCGTCCTGGGATGGAGCCCTATGTCAGGCTCTCTGCTCAGCAGGGAGCCTGCTTCCTCCTCTCTCTCTGCCTGCCTCTCTGCCTGCTTGTGATCTATGTCTGTCAAATAGATAAATTAAAAAAAAAAAAAAAAAATCTTTAAAAAAAAAAAAAAAAAGCAGGGATGAAATAAATTCCTTTGTGGAAAATGTCTTCCCTTGTCAAGACACTTTTTGGGGGGTGGGGGTAGAGTCCATCCCCAACACGGGGCCTGACTCAGGACCCTGAGATAACGACCTGAGCCCAAATCAAGACTCCGATGCTTAACCAACCTGGTGCCCCTTGTCAAGTAATTCTTACCTTCTTTCTCTCCTCTGGTTATAAGGGCTGCACTGAATGAGCGACAAGCGCACGAGAGCGCCCCCTTCAGAGCTTCCCAACTCCATTTTAAATGGTTTCCTTTATTTTCACACTTGCTAAAGAGAAAATAGAACCAGACTCAGAACTGCCTTTCCCTACCTCTCTACCTCTTGAGATCCCAACAGAGCCATTCCAAGTCACTGCCTCCATGAGAAGCAAGGGTTCCACTGACAGTGGTCAAAGCCTTCTCTAAAATCCTCTGGCACTTGTTAACACCAATTTTGATACGCAATCTAATATAACCTTAGGATGAATCCTTCATGACATTTCTGTGTAGGCAAATAACTGTAAGCCATGAGAATGATAAAAGCAGTCTTTAATGGGAATCTGCAAACAAATTCATTTATGTTCGAAATAGCAAAGCTACAGAATTATAAGCGCCTTCTGACATGGGAAGCTCCGAAAAACAGTGGCCACCACAGACAAGATGTCTCAGGTGCTGTGGCGGGAAGAACTGAAGCCTGCAGCCGCCACAAAGGAAAAGGGAACCAGCCAGCAAAGAAGATCTTTAATTTGTTTATTAAAAGTATAACTCTTCAAGTAGCCAGTACAAAAGCTAAACGTGCTAAAAAGAAAATGCCAAGGGTGCCTGGGTGGCTGAGGCCGCCAAGCGCTGGGACTCTTGATTTTGGCTCAGGTTATAGTCTCAGGGTCCTGGGATTGAGCCCCACAGCGGGCTCTGTGCTGAGCTGGGAGTTGGCACACCCGTCTCCCCCACCCCTCCTCACCCCCTGCTCGTGTGCTTTTTATTAAAAAAAAAAAAAAAATCTTTAAAAAATAAACATAAAATGTGCAAACTGGGAAATATTTCCCATATATATACATACATATATATATATATTTTTTTTTTTTTTGCCTATTAAGCCCCCCCAATACAAAGCATCAAGACTAACGACACCTCACCGAAAAAGTAAGCTACAGACAGAAAAGCAATTTGCTCGATGAAAACGGAATTTTCTAACATACAAAAAGAAAGTATCAATATTGAGAGTGGTCAAAAAAACAGATGATTTACAAGATATTAATTATTGATTTGTTATTTGCCTATCCGACCAACAAAGACTAGGACAGAATGATGACCTCTTGGGTTTTTGAGATCCTGGCAAAATCACCATAGCCATGTACTGCTGGAAGGTAAGTTGGGAACACAGATCAGAATATTTGAAAAATGCTGTCTCCAACCTTGCAATTCCACGTCTGCAAATGATCCTCAGGAAATTATCAAGTCAGTATATAGATATGTAAACAGCATAACTTATTACAGGAGAAAAAAATAGAAATATCATACATGCCCAGTAAGACACTGGGCAAATAAATTATAGTCTTTCATTGAATCTATGATACAGTCTTGGATTGAGTCTGTGAAATCCAAGAGTAGTGATGACCGGACATACATAAGTCTTAAAAAGGAAAGTATTCATGCATCACTAAGTGGAAAAAAAAAAAAAGTGTCACCAAAAAATACGGCATGTTATAAATATCTGTGTAATAGAACACATTTTATTAATCAATTAATGTCTTCAGATCACCCTAACCCCACACCCTGCTAAGGGAGACTGGGGATCTGCTTCTGCAGTAACTTTCCTCCCAAGCTTTCTAAGGAGGGACCCAGATGTCAGTCAGACATCTTCCTTCAGACTGCTTTTCCATTTCTTTTTCTTTTGAGTTTTATTTATTTTCGAGAGGGAGAGAGCTCGTGCACACAAACAGGTGGAGGGGGAGAGAGAGGAGGAGAGAGAATCAAAAGCAGACTAGCCCCTGAGCAGGGAGCCTGATGTTTTAGCTCCATCCCATGACCCTGAAATCAAACCTGAGTCAAAACCAAGAGTCAGATGTTCAGCTGACTGAGCCTCCAGGGCACCCTTCCTTCAGACTTCTAATATCATGTAAATTTAGGAACAAAAAGAATGGAAGTAGAGAATAATTTGATACCAATCTGATTCTGGGTAGATTTGTGTGTGTGAGAGAGAGTTTTAGAAGAAGTTGTACTACTAAAAAGGAAAAATTGTGGAGCTGCCCTAGGATTTGACAGGTATGGACAGAAAAGGATATATTAGAAGTGAATTACCATGTTTCACATACTTAACCTTTAAATATTTCTAGAAATACAATTAAAGAATTTGCGCTACTATAATTGCTTCTCTGTTGATGGATGTGTCCTTTTGAACACATTACAGCTCTGAGATTAGACTCTGGGGGTCACGGTTAGGGGTATGAGATGGTATGTCATTTGACCCCACATTCACCTCTAGGTGCTATGTGACTTAAACTTTTATGTCTTGGTAAATGAAATTTCTAGTTCTTCTATAATGAAGATTCGTTTCTAGTAAAATAAGTATACTTCACAAAGAGTTATTACAATGCTGAGTTGCTCTAAAAATGTTTCTTAGGGGGGCGCCTGGGTGGCTCAGTGGGTTATAAAGCCTCTGCCTTCAGCTCAGGCCATGATCTCAGGGTCCTGGGATCGAGTCCCGCATCAGGCTCTCTGCTCAGCGGGGAGCCTGCTTCCCTCTCTCTCTCTGCCTGCCTCTCTGCCTACTTGTGGTCTTGTCTGTCAAATAAAAATATATATATATATTTATTTATATATTAATTTATAAATTAATATATAAATATATATAAATTTATAAATTAAATATATATATATATATATATTTCTTAGGTGCTCATTCTACTTTCCTGGCATTGTTTAAGTTTTTACTCCCCACGCCTCCAGCAACCTATGAGACAGAGATATAAGTGAAAGTTGGTTTCTTTGGGATGTATTTCGAGGAAGCACTGGCACGCATACGGGTAATAGCAATGCCTGGAGGTACAGTGAGGGAAGGAAGCCAATACATGATAGAGATCAGACCAGGTTGCTCTGCACCATGGGTCCCGGTCCTGCTGGGAAGCTCTGAGAGATGCTGTTAGATGCTTTCAGAGCTGTCCCTGCCTCAAGGTATTCATCCACCAATTCTCTTTATTTCCTTGGAAATTTCCATCTCCAACAAATACGCCCGTAGGTCCATCACGGTCAGCCAGAGAAAGCCCACAGCCCTACCTGTTCTGTATAAGAAAGTATCAGCTACCTAGTGACAATGCCATACATTATTCCGAAAGTCCCCTCCTTCCCCACATCCTCCCAACAGGAGTACTCAGACTAAATAAGAAGTGTTACAGGGGCACCTGGTGGCTCAGTCAGTTCAGTGTCTGGGATCAAGCCCCACATCAGGCTTCCCTGCTCAGTGCGCAGTCTGCTTCTGCTTCTCCCTCTCCCCCTCCCTCTCCCCCTCCCACCCCACTCATGCTCTCTCGTTCTCTCTCAAATAAATAAATGAAATCTTAAAAAAAAAAAAGTGTTATAAGATAACTAATCTCACCCAATACATCTGGGTCCTAGCTCTAATGTCCTTAGAATGCAAGCCCTTGCAGAGCAATCTGCCCCAAGAATGCTGTGCACTGGGGACGCCTGGGTAGCTCAGTTGGTTACGCAGCTGCCTTCGGCTCAGGTCATGCTCCCAGCCTCCTGGGATGGAGTCCCACATCGGGCTCCTTGCTCAGCAGGAAGCCTGCCTCTACCTCTGCCTCTGCCTGCCACTCTATCTGCCTGTGCTCACTCTCTCCATCAAATAAATAAATAAAATCTTAAAAAAAAAAAAAGAAAAAAAGAATGTCGTGCACTGGACTTGGGTCTGCATCTGTGTTCTCATCCAGGGTATTTGGTTCTCGGCTGATGAACTTAGTAAACAACAAACAAAAAAAGAACACATTTCATGAGAATACAAATATATGGCATAATTTAAAGTGCCACTCCATTCTCATCCAATTATAGAAATTAGAGGCATTAAAAAAAAAAAGAAGAAGAAAAGGAAGTTAATAGACTGCACTAGAAACAAGTTTTATTTTTGTTTTTGTTTTTGTTTTTTTACTTATTTTGAGAGAGAGCACCAAACACAACTAGGGGGCAGGGCAGAGGGAGAGAAGCTTTCAAGCAAACTCCCTGCTAAACAAGCAGCTCGCCCACCACTCAATCCCACAACCCTGAGATCATGACCCGAGCTGAAACCATGAATCAGATACTTAACTGCCTGAGCCATCCAGGCAACCCAAAACAAGTGTTGTTTTGTTTTGTCTGAGTCCTCATTAAACACAATCTGTATCTCAACACGCTACGAGAGATTCTCTTCTCCAAGTGTCCCCAGAGCAGCAATGTCAGTCTCCCCCAGGAACCTGCTGGAACACAAATCCCTAGGCCTCAGCCCAGACCCACTAAACTTGCTAGAAACTCTCTAACAAGACCTCCAGGAGATTCTGATGCATGCTCAAACTGGGGAACCACTCCTCAGAACACTGGTGTCAAATTGTAACTTATTATCATGCGGCTGCAGAAACTTGCTTGAAATGTTACATGTCAAGTGGTCTGCAGCTGACTTTTTGCTGCAACAACATCCCCTCTGCGTTAGATAGAAGAGATACAAAGAGAATCTGGCAAATAACTGTAAATACAGAGTACATGACACACAGTCTTCCCAGAGATCTTATTACAACAGGTCTGTGCTCAGGAATCTGGGTTTTTACCAAGTATCCTGGGTTTTCCTTGGGATGACGGCTTGCATCCCTTTAAAAGAGCATGGTTAAAAAACACTGCTGTAGAGAAATTCCGTATTTCTTAGTATACTACAGATTTGGCAGACCAGTCATCTACCTCGGAAGATACAAGCAATTTATATTTGACAGACCAACCCCGCGGATGGTTTTATGGTGTGTTTCTCTGGCCCACGCTCCCATTATCGCACACAGTACTTACCAACAACTTCCTGATGGTTCCTATTTTCCTGCACCTACCACAGAAGACCATAATCAATTTGTTTTGAATCAGAACACATGCAAAACTCGCCATGTGGTCTCTCACTAGAAGATCAAGTCAGTCCCACACAATAAATAAGAATGAGTTTCAGTGGATACAAGAACAGCCTTCCTTCTTTCTGTCCATCCACAAGACACAATCTGACTTGGGATTCTCAGGTCACACAGTGGATGAATACCCCTATCTCCTAAACACAAATAATGGGGGGCGGTGGGGGAGAACCCACATGCTATTGCATGAACCATTTACACATCTTTTCATATACGTCTGTCTCATAAAGCTGAGTTAACTATGATTTTCTCATTTTTAAAAACGTTAGCAGGCAGCTGCATGTTTCACTATTAATTCCATTTATGCGAAATGTTTGTCACATCACTGGCCACTTATTAATAACATGTTTTGTTAGTAGTTATTTCTCCTATCAAAGATGTGTCTGTTCTGCCTAATTTACATGATTATTAAGCATCTTGACTTTCTTCTGAGTACTTGTGTAAAGGTTACGTCAAGATGACGAGCTAAAATGTTTTAAAATGGGGGAAGAGAAGGGGAAGAAGAAAATGCAATGCTGTTAGCATACCCAAGGATCACTTCAGTCAACTTCATTCAAATCTGTCCCTTCTAAAAACAGAAGCTTCTCCTGCCTCAATTTTGGTTCTGGTTTGTCTGCTCACTACCTGGAAGACCCACTGAGCAATAAATAAGTCAGAATTAAAACCCATGTAATGCTGAACTCGACTCAAAGACAATTGTTGTTTAACTTAGCCCTGGCCTCTATCCA
The DNA here is from genome assembly GCF_022355385.1 of Mustela nigripes. NCBI lineage: Eukaryota > Metazoa > Chordata > Mammalia > Carnivora > Mustelidae > Mustela > Mustela nigripes. The sequence continues at coordinate 31,364,884 of NC_081574.1, read as the reverse complement.
CCTTAGATATATAAATATCAAAAATGGATGCCAAATGTCTTAGATTTCACAGATTCAGTTTTGAGTACTTTTAGAAATCATTTCTAGATTATAATGGACAAAATCATAATCATTTCAATATAATTTATGTGGTAGAAAATCCTAGGGGTTTTGCTCTGTTACAGCTCCCCCAAATCTTGGTGATTTCCTTGTGTAAACACAGAATACAGTAAGTGAATAATCCCAGAGAACTGCTGTTCCAATAGTCATAGGTCAGGGTTATGTTCCTAAGTTCTGAAATCAACCATTTTTAAACTATGAAAGATAAGATTTAGAAAACCATTCTATTCTCCTGGAAATATCTTGTACTCTCAGGAAGAAGGTGGGTATGAAAGGAATAGATTTTTGACCCAAATACTTTTTACCCACCAAACATCTAACTAGAAACATATGACCTCTGAGCTTCAAGGACAAATCTTTTTGTCCCCTTGTGTGGCTACTATGTATATCCCAGCTATAGGGTCATAAAGTCAGAGTCCTATGCTATCCATGCTCTGCACACTGTCATACACACATTCGTATTTTTCTCCCAGTGGTATATCCCATATGACCAAGCACACTGTGAAGAAGGGAGCAGAGACTTCAAAGACATGAGTGCCAGAGACGTTTGGACCTAAATTCTCTATAAGTAGCAAATGGAATATCCCAAATTACCCCAGTGACCATGAAGAGATACTCACTTTCTCCAATGCCATCTGCTGCCTTATTGTTTTTATCTACACTTTATAATGCCCACATAAACCTGCAAACACACCAAACTCATGACCATATTGCAAGTAAAGCAATCTGTCACCAAATAAAACCCCACAGAGTCAGAACAGCTCTGGTCCACACACGACCATGTGCTAGGTTGATGTATCTGTCATTCAACAGTTTACAGTATTCTCCATAATCCCGTACAGGGTGTCCAACAAGGCATTCCCAAGAATATCTGCATTTAGAAACATACATTCCTGCTATCAGACAGAGAAGCATTTTGTACTATAGAGATAAACTGATTTCGCATCCTTTTGTGAGCATGGGGTGTGCAAAAGTGCCTTTGACAATTCTTTCACCAGTCCTGGCCTGCCTTGTTAAATGTGCTCTGGAGGCGCCTGGGTGGTTCAGTGGGTTAAGCCGCTGCCTTCGGCTCAGGTCATGATCTCAGGGTCCTGGGATCGAGTCCCGCATCGGGCTCTCTGCTCAGCAGGGAGCCTGCTTCCCTCTCTCTCTCTCTGCCTGCCTCTCCATCTACTTGTGATTTCTCTCTGTCAAATAAATAAATTTAAAAAAAAATGTGCTCTGGATGGTGGCATGAGCCAGAAGGAAGGTAAGGAAAACAGCAGGTGTGAAAGCAGTGAAGAAATGGAGTGTTTCTGAACAATGAGGTGGGAACAAAAGCATATCAAAGTCAGAGACACAAACAGAACTTTTCCTCTGCCCCAGTGTCCCAAGGCCAATCCTGCATTTTCTCTAACAGAAAATATCCAAGGTCACAGGACAATCTGAGTATGATTTATGCACCGACTGCTCTTTGGCTTAGTTGATCTGGTTCTTAAATCTGTCCTAAGGAATCAAACATGGTTTTTTGGCAAATCATCTCATGGACCTTTCTTATTTTACACACACACACAGACACACACACACACACACACACACACACACACCACACACATAAAGCAAAATTTGATTAAATGAATATTGCTGAAGGCATCACTGAATTGTAGACACAAATCCGTCCTGCCAATTGCTATTAGTTAGTTGCTCAACATTTAAAAAACAAAGCAAAACCCCTTAAGAATAGCAAATTGGAAAATTTGGACAAATCTCCCTTTTGGGATACTGGTATTTGGCAGCCTATCCTGTGAGAATAGGTTCTAGGGGAATTTCTACACTCTACAGGAGAATATATTACCTTTATGTTAAATGATCATTTAATTCCCCAGAAATTAGGTTAAAAAAGTAAAGACATTCAAGAAGATAAATGGATGAACATTGAAAGGTTTCATTCTGAGTTTCCTTTTAAAACATGAACTAGCACACTGATTATGAATACTGTACAACAATTTTAATATAACCATTTGCATTCTGCAAACATTTTAAAGCAATGAGAAAGCAAAAGGCAAATTAAATTTTTACCGCATGCCAATCAATTTGGATAAAGCAGAAGTGAAAAAATATCACAAACACAGACCTTTAATAATTTATAACTTTGACAGTAATAACTAAAAATATGATTAGCACTTTGGAAATGTTGAAATTAAATCAACAATTGACTTTCTTGACTATCTGATTTGCCTTTTTTATTTTTTTGCCCCAGAATAGGGAAAGATAATATAGTTTTTCCATATTTGCATAGAATGAGGCTTTTACAGTTTTTCCAACAAAGATGATCAGAAGTTCAGTTTTTTTGAGAAAAAACATTCTAGCGATTTACTGAAGGGAACAAAATTCAATGTATGTTGTGTACCACACTGGAATGTTAAAAGGAACTACCCACAAATTGGGACATATTCTCTGAACTCAGTAGGAAGAGCTGACTGCTTTCTTGATGACTGGAAGCCGAAGTCAGTGCATGTGCTCAGTCCCAGCGGACCCACCGTATAGGCTAAACGCATGAATAAAATGTCAGCAGTGGCCCAAAACATCACTTCATTATGTCAGAATGGAAAAGAAATCATTCTGTTTAAAAGCAAGCTCTAAATAAGATACTGCCAAATAAACTTACTCGGCCTTTGAGGATTCCTCAAATAAAGTAACCGGTTTTTAATTGAAGAGACACTTGCAACAACCTTGGAAATTCCTATCAAAAATCCTCTCCTGCAGATGGCTCTGGTGGTCCTGCGGAGATGTGGGGGCAGGGAGACCGAAATTTATTAGAGACACTGATGTCTCCTCAAGTGTGCCTCTGAAAGAGACAGCGTTAATATCGTTCTGCAGTTCCAGTCTTTGATATATTGTATCAGAATTTATAACCACTGCAGTATTTCTAAATCATTACTCTCCGACAATGGGGTCAGCGTTTTGAATATTACTCAGGGAAAAGCAGCTATACATATAAATAAATAAGTAGGAAAAATGCAAATAATAGTCCTGGCAAAATAGTGCAGGGTGGTTATTGGACAGCAATAGCTCACTGGCATCTGTTCATCCAGCTGCTAGTTGAAAAGACAGACAGCAGGTGTCAATTTAAGTGCAGTGTTATGGTTAATTTCATATAAGGCACTGCCGAAAAGAATATCCAAACAACAGTACAACTAAAGTAGAAGAAAAATCAGCGTTTCCTTATGTCTCTCTGCGCTTTGTGTCCCAAAAACCACATCCTCAGAAGGGGGTTTTTCTTTCACATACTATACCACGGTTGGGAGGAAAGAAAAATGACTGTGAACTGCTCACTTCTAAGAGACTTTCAAGCAAACTCGGAGGGAGGGCAGCTGCCCGGTTCTGACCCTCCGTCAGAGGGGATAAAACCTGAGAGCTCAGCTTGGTCTCCTGTGATACCTGGCTGGTTTTCAGCATGCAGACCAGAAAGATAACAACAGCACTGAACCTGGACACCCAGTGCGGACTTCTGCATGAATGCATTAATAGCTACACCTCTCCTTAAGTAATCATAAAACTCTCTATGGGCATAATTTAAAAAGGACTTCAACTCAATGTTTAGATTTGAGGGAGTGTGCCGGAATGGCTAAAGAAGTATCTCATCATATAATGTGTCACAGAATCATAGATTTTTGAGCTGGAGGCTAATTCTTCAAAGTAGCAGAGAGGTTAAATGATGTCCCCAGAGCAACACAGCTAATAAGGAAAGCGGATCCCTTCTCAATCTAGAGATTGCTCCTCAAGTACTACCCCACAACTCAAGGAGAAGCTACAGAACTGCATGTATTTTATTTTAGCTCTTTTATCATTGACTTTTCATATATAAATGGATACTTATTATTAACCCTCATTGAACAGATTACAAATTCTGTGCATTTTAATATATGGATAGTCTTTTGGACACTGAAATCTCTCATTTACTCTACCATTTCAAAGGGTGCCAGCCTGGTAAGCATTCTATGTATTTCTTTGGCTGATAACCACGCACACAGCACATCACTCCTGTTAACAAGTAAACGTATCTTTTAGGTAAAGTATTTATTAGATCCGCCATTATGTAGCATAGCGGATTAATCCCTTTGCCCGTGAATGAATTTCCCCGAGAAATAAAGCTAAGAAATTTCCACAATGAAATTTTCTAAAGTTTTAAAATATTTAAAGTTTAAAAAATTACAGAGAAGATGATCAATGTCGCTCCCAAAGTTTCCCACCTCTGAACTCTAGAAGCCAGGCACAGGGCAAACACTTCTCATGAATCATATGACTGAATCCTTCGAACAGACTTGTGCCTTACATACCGGAGATTCGATGACTAATGCAATGTCATCAACTACTAAGTGGTACAGCAGAGATTTAAATCCAAATAGTCATTGTACACTTAGCATAGGACCCGGCCACTTCCCTCCTAGGTATTTACCCAAGAGACTGAATGCATGGCCATACGAAGACTTGCAAATGAAGGCTCAGAGCGGTTTTGTTATAGCTGAGTAGTGGAGGCTACCTAAACATCCACCATAGGTAAACAGATAAACTCTGTCACATGTACACACAACAGAATACTACTCAGCAATAAAAAGTAATGACAAATGCATGAAACTCAAGACAAGCTGAGTGAGAATTTTGACCAAAAAATAAAAAGAACATATATAATTCCATTTATATGTTTTTTTAAGGTTTTATTTACTTATTTATTTGACAGACAGAGATCACAAGTAGGCAGAGAGACAGGCAGATAGACAGGGGGAAGCAGGCTCTGCTGAGCAGAGAGCCGATGCAGGGGCTCGATCCCAGGACCCTCTGTGACAATCTGTGACAATCTGTGAATGCCTAGAAGGTGAGTACACAGTAGGCAGGGACAGACTCATAACAGTGTGAGGAAATGTTTGAGGGTGACGGGTCAGTTTATTAATTGAAGTGACAGTTTCACACGGACAATATAGGTCAAACTTCATCAAACTGCCCTTTAAATGTGTGCAGTTTATTGTACATGAACTGTACCTAAATTTAAAATGCCAGCATTCCAACTCCAAAGCTTGTGCATTAGCCCACACACACATAGAGCCTCAGATATGATAAAATTTCTACCGTAGCAAAAGAAGCATGCTGAGTTTAATTCAGTTTTACCTAGTGCAACATCACTTATTTTCCTCTATTTAAATATGAAGGGCTAATTGATGCCTGTTGTTCTAATGTGTGATTGTGACCTCCCTGCAATGAAATCCCTAGGGACAATCTCAGTTTTGATCAATTCGCTGCTACCCTGAATGGCCCCACGCGGCTGCTCCTTTCTCGCTGATGCAGCCCACCTTTCCCAGCTGTGATCTCTCCAGTTTTGTTAGTTTTGCTTCTCTACGTGGGTCTTTTCTCTTACTTATTCTTTTCGTCTATTTTCCTCGCTGCCTGCTATTCTAATCCCTGGGGTTGTGAAGTTACGTAAAAATGGTAAGCACACCCTGCATATAAAATTTAGTGGGAAAAAACTCTTCAAACTGGATCTGTGTTGAAGGAGGCTGTCTGCCCCACGTTACCTACATAAGGAAATGTTAGAGGCATTTCTATGGATGCCGATGGCTAATTCACTTAAGAGTACTTGGGTTTGAACCTGAGGCTCTCCCACAATTTCCCACATCTGAACACCAGGTAACTGGTCATCGACACAAGTCACAGTATTATTTTAACATTTTAAAACATTGTAGTATAAAGCACCCTATGTTCTAAACTTAACTTTGTCCTATAAGGTTTAGCCCAAAATAAGGGTTAAAAGAAATACTCATAAGGATTAAAAGAAATACCCAGCTTCAGAGAGAGCTAAAAGTTACACAGTTTGAGGGGCTTGCTTTAAGACCACAAAATGACAAATAAAAAATTTCGTCGGGATATGGAACCAGCCCCATGCAAGTAAGAGGTATAAAAGCATAAATGTCTTCAGCTGCATGGGAACTCTACCTCTGTTCTCAGAGCAGCTTACTCCTAAGGTGGATTAGGACGTGTTCCTCTCTCCAGTGGGGCTGTGATATCAGGCAGCAAGCGCCTGCTGAGAGCTGGAGGTGAACCCCATTCAGAAGAGGGATGGGGGGGGCGCCTGGGTGGCTCAATGGGTTAAAGCCTCTGCCTTAAGCTCAGGTCATGATCTCAGGGTCCTGGGATCGAGCCTGGCATCGGGGCTCTCTGCTCAGCAGGGAGCCTGCTTCCTCCTCTCTCTCTCTGCCTGCCTCTCTGCCTACTTGTGATCTCTCTCTGTCAAATAAATAAATAAAATCTAGAAGAAGGGGAAGGAGGAGGGGAGGAGGAGGGGGGTAGGGGGAGGGAGGGGAGGGAAGTAGCAGGAGGAGGGGGGAGGAGGAGGAGAAGAGGGATGGGGATCTGGAGCTCTGATGGGTACCTTTGTGGGACCAGTGAACGCGGGGGTGAGAACCTGGCAGGTGGCGACGCTGCAGCTTCCCAGACCTCAAACTAAACCCCTTCCTCTGACCCCAGGGCAGTTACTGGGCGAGGCTGGACAGAGAGTGGCATTTAGCACTCATCAGTGGTGGCCCATTAGCAGATTTCTTAGCCCAGAACTGAGACATCCAGAACCTGCTTGGTCTCGAGCAGGACTGGTCTGCCCCTATACAACTGAACGTGGATTGTGTGCAATACTTCAGGTTCTTAACTGAATAATAACGGAGTGACACCTGCTTGGTATGGTGGTGGTGACATTGCCACTGTCCTCGCTGGAGCCTGGGAGATATGCCTTTGGGAATATGCGACCAGGAACTTCAAGAGCGAGTTCTTTTTGAACCTGCTCTGCTGCATTCCGGTCGAATCGTGAAGGCCTCCGAAAAGGATGCAGCCTGGGCACTCCACCTGCATTTGACATTATATAGTTAAAAAGTGCCAAGGGAGCACACTCTTGGCACCAAGCCCACCCTAGTTTTTAGCCTGTCTGGGCCTGAATCAGCGATCTTAGGAGTTTATCGCTCTACAGAGGGTCCTCACGAGTCATTCCAAAGTTCCAACTCACAGTAGATGGTTCAACTCCAAGGCCTCCCTCCTTAAAAGAAGAGTTTGCTCCCTTCAGGCAAGAGTGAGAACAAGTGCAAGTGAAATAATAATGACTACCAAATATTGAACCTGACCTACACACAAGGAACTAGGACTTATGGGTACTGCACCCACCTCTCGCAAGATCTGCCAAAGGAAACGTAGTGTTCCCCTTTTCCAATGAGGCACAGAGAGACAGAAGCACTGGGAAAATTTCCTTCCGTCTGTAGTGCTAGAGGCAGGATGTAAGGCTGAATCCAAAAGCCCACTCTTATCTTGTGTCAGGCAGCTGGACAGGGTTCATGTCACTTTCATTATCCTTCTTGGTGAGAACAACTGGCTCAGGGTGGGAAGGAAACATTCTAAAAATGTGTCTGTAAGTTAGGGCTGAGCTCAAAGGTTGGTCCATGTTCCAAGACGGGTGCAACTGACTGGTAACAGAAACTGCTTTCTCTCTGGTTAGCTACTGACCTATCAGACAAGTGGTGCAGATGACTGAAGACATGAAGATCAGACAGACAGACAGACAGACACAGCTCCTCTCTGCTCCTCCAGTCTGCAGGTCCTCTGGAAGCTTTGTTCCACTGCCACCTCCATGGACGGGACAGTCCACCATATGAGAGGAGCAAAGGGCTCTGTGAACATTCATGGCTCCGAGGCTGGGAAAGAGGCGATGCCCACACTGTGGGGTCTATAAACTGCTAGAGAAGCAGTCATGGTCATCAACTTTGGTTGATTGATTGATTGATTGATTGATTTTTGGCATCATTGGACTTCAAGCAAGCCCAGCGTCCTCCCCAAGAACCAACCTTGTGCCTTTTTATGGTTTCAAGTATCTATCTATAGGCTTATGACTTAGCATCTGTTTCTCTCTCTCTGGTTCTTTTCTCTTTTTCTCAGCTCGTATCTTTCTCCATCTTGCGGCCTTTATGTTTCTGCCTCTCCACAAATCACCTTTGAATAATAATGCCTTAAAAAAAAAAAGACAAAAAAAAACAAAAAAAACTCCGGACTAAGATGATCTCAATTTAGCAAAAAACAAACAACCCAGCCCATCAATGGCAACCCTGAGCAACCCAGAAAGCACTTAAAGGAAAGGAAATGAGGCTGCCTTACATTTTTGGTCTCCCCAGGACAAAATGCTTTACAGTATGACAGTGCACTTCACTTATACAATCATTTTTAAACTCACTTATCACTTTATCCATATTTTGTATAATGCAGCGAAAGAATACACTTGAAAGCCAAAGCATCCACGCATTAAGGAGGCCTGTCATGGTTCATATCGGGTTCAATTTTATAGGTTTTTTTTTTTTTTTTGCAGCCCCCCAGCTATGCCACTGTATGGTAATCAAAGTCCGCCTCGTTCATATCATCTTATGTATATTTCAGATTTCCAAACTCAGGGTTAGAGGCCTAAGTGTATTTTGTTTTTCAAACATTCTGAAAAATGATAGAGGCCCTGCAAAAACGTATCTAGATTGGATCTAAATGGAATTATGCCACTCCAGCTGAAGTGAAGACCGAGTGGAATAAACCCGTAGCTATTTGCACACCACCTGCCGCATCGGCGGACGGTTCTGAGTGATTTTCCTAGTCCCCGCTCCTCACTGTATTCGTCAGCTTTCAGAAGAGAACTCAGAGCTCATTAAACCCCTTCCGCCGCATTTTAAAGCTCAAGAAAAAGGGGGTGCGGAGAGGTGATGTGAATTATTGGGGTCACAAAGCAAAAAGTGGCGAATATGCAATTCAAACCTTGACCTTCTGATTATAAGCCTGTGGTCTGCTTCAACAGAATTCAGTCTCACTCTTCTCGATTTGAATAGCCCTTCCGAGCAATGACTATGGAACAAAGATTGGGTCATAGAAGCGATATCTCGTGCAGGGACTGAGACCTTGGAGTCAGAAGAATGGAGAGTTGCAAGCTGACCGGCCCACCCACTATCTCTGCGGCTTTGGGCAAATCACTTAGCACCTGTGAAACCTCACACAAGTTACTAATGTCCCAATGTTATCCCACAGTCACCCTCTCCTTTGTGAGTGTGAATAATTAAATGAGATAATGCGCCTACCATGTTTAACACAGCGCCTGGAATTTAGTAAAGGTGTGTTAAATGTTAGCTATTGTTATCACCAGGTGAAGAAAGCATTGTGCATACCTGCTCAAGGGCTATAAATGCAAGCCTCGAGACCAGCAGAGAAACGGGAATTAATAATGGGGTGAGTTCAGAACAGTCCCAGACGCTAATGCAAAGAGCAGAGATGCCACTGATTCTAGCTAGTGGGAGGCACCCTTGGGCACACTGGGCAGGGTTCCAGATTCAGACTTTTTATTTATTATTGTTAGTTCCCGGGGTTTTGTTTTTACAGGTTCAACTATATAGCAAACCTGACTGTAGCCTAATACACAGAAAGGAATCAGGGAGAAGGAAATAACGAAACACAACTGAAATAATGAATGAGACTTTAGCCATTCTTAACAGAAGTTAATAACGACGGTTCGGGTGCTTATCTAGTCTCTGGTCTCATTAGAACTCCAATCTAATTTATCGCTTTTGGGATTGACATCTAATTTTTCTTTTTTTCCAGATATGTCCCCTGAATAAGAACCAGGAAATTGGGAATATTCCCTACTTACACTCCTTGCCGATGCTGGCAGATGCTTATCTTTCTTTTTTTTTTTTTTTTTTTGATCAGGAATATGCAATTTTCTTAAACGCAGGAAAAGGGGAGAAGCACTAGGGACTACAGCATGGAGGGAAAAAATGAACTTTGAAGGTAGACAATTCTGAAATCGAATTTTGGCTCTGACTTCCAGCAAGTAATTTAACCTCTCTGAGCACAATTTCCTGTACAGGAGAAACCATATCTATTTTACAGGTGCCGGTGATGAGTAGCAGGTATAATTCACATCAGAGAGGAAGCAGACCAAACACAGAACAAAACCAAAAGGCTATCCTCCACAAAATTTAAAAAAAAAAAAAAAAAAAGCAGAACTGGAGAGAAAGAGGACTTTATAAGTATGGGAACACTGCCAAGGCCCTCCCTCATCAGTATCTCAAGAGAGTAAGATTGAGATCATGAACTCGGGCATGAGTGTGTGTATTTTTAAAGCAGTGATGTGGGGCTGATACCAAAAAAAAAAAGAAAGAAAGAAAAGAAACAGAGAAAGACAAATAGTGTAATGAGTATGTGTGTGTGACTGGGGAAGAAACAAAAAGAGAGTCCTTCCAAAATGGATCATGGAAGAACCAGTCCATACGAGTGATAGGCTCAAGCCTTTCTGCCGTTGCCTCAAAGAGTCAACGCAGCTCCCGACACAGACGGCTTTGGAAAAGCAGTGGACACATCAGGCCAGTCCGACCTTAGTAAGTTTATATGTGATGTCTCAGCTGGCGTATTAAAATTTTCTCTCAACTCTGATTCCTATCTGCCTTGGCAAGTGACATCATAAGGCCCAGTATGTCCCATCGGGCGGCCTGATACCAGCGAAAGTTTGCAAGAAGGGAGATCCACAGACATATTCTGGGAGTGTAATTTGCCTAATTATTATAACGGGAAGAAAGAAAGAGTTTGAGGTTCCGTGGTGACTGGAGCCAATTAGTTCATAGAAACAAATTGGGCCTACGGTCCCTGCCAGGAAATGAATGTCAAAAGGCTTCCTCAAAGCCAATGTTTAGACAATCAAAACAAACAAACAAACAAACAAAAAAGAGTGTCAGAAATAAGGATTTAATTTTACTTCCCTGGGGAGGCTGAAAGGGCTCATTGTCTGAAGAGCTTGACTGTCCTGAACTCTATGGTCTGTGACTGAAAAGGATTTGAACCAATGCTGTGTGCAGCTTTTCTAAACTTTAAGATCTTATTTATTTATTTGAGAGGGAACACACACATGCCCCAGAGAGAGAGAAAGATAGCACAAGCAGGGGGAGCAGCAGGCAGAGGGAGAAGCAGGCTCCCCGCTGAGCAGGAAGCCTGATGCTGGGCTCAATCCCAGGACCGTGGGATCATGACATGAGCCAAAGGCAGACGCTTAACAGACTGAGCCACTCAGGCACCCTATGTGTGTCTTTTCAAAAGGATTACCTAATTACTGTTAAGGCAGCATTAGGCACATGCAAAAAAAGTTAAACCTGCTTTAAAAATGATTTCCATGATATCTTTCCTTTAGGGTTTTTACATTTCTCCACAAATACATACACAGACATTATACAAGGGTTACAGCCAATGAGACACAGGGTCACCCAAATCTTTTCAGGTGTTATTCCAGGCACAAGTAAGAAAGAAACCATCCTGGCATGGAAACAGAGAAACGTCCATGGAGATCTTCCCTCACCATGATTTCCCAATCGCACAGACCAAAAATTAACAAATGAACCCACTGTCCTCTATCACAGGCTGTCTTATCCTAATCTTCTGTGAGTTATTTCTCTAAGCAATGTGTCTAACAGCTGTCACCTCAAACATCTAAATCTCTGGGTTCACACTTCTGATAAATGACTCTTGCAACATTGTACTTGTGAAATCAACTGACCAGCTGGGAGCTCAGAACTTTCACTCAGCCTGTCACCTTCAATCCATCACTGCGGATCGGAAAGCAGTCATAGTTCCACCACCAAGCTCAGAAAGTTAAGCGGGTTAGGAACCCAGCTTTCCAGGTCCCCCCTGGAAGAGATAAGCATCCTGCATCTGGACAGTCAATGCAGAAGAGCCGAGGAGCCCTGTCAGTCCTCCTGGAGTCACAGAAATCTGGAAGGAAAAGAGTCTTCCGGACAAATAGGGACTATGTGGCATTTTCTAGAAATTGGGGACTCTTTCTTAGAGCACAGGAGGTTGGGATGAACGGACACCAGTTATGCACAGGTCCCTGATAGGAGGTGGGTCTGCAGACGTGCCACCTGTGACATACATATGCAGAAAATGCATTCCAGAGCAAAGGGCATCACTATAATCATTTGAAAAGGTCATTTAGTCCATGAGAAAATTAACTGCTACAATTTACATAGTCTCAAGTAAGTGAGCTGTACGCTCATCACTGAAATATCCTTTGGGAAACATGATTTAGAAAATATCATTACGGCTGTATGTTTCAGAGCTCTGTGGGCATCTAATTTTAACAGGAAATTCCTCCTGTTCATCTCTCTGCCGACACACTTGGGTAATGAGCCTTCAGTGCTCGGCCCTTCATACAGGTACATATCCGACCACTTCTACTGATTCAGACAAATGCCCCCCCCCCACCACCACCAGTCAACCCAGTCGGGGGCAATGTTCATTACAACCCACCGCAGCTGGACCTTAAAACAAAATGATGTTACTCCGGAAGTCAACCTACATATACAGAGTGGAGCACCCAGGATCCTGTACTCCACACGCTGGTACTGTACCTGTCACTGGGGACTGTGGACTCTGCAGAACTTCCCCTCTGCATCAATGCTCTCCAGGTACTGGTGACTTGTTTCCTTTTTTTTTTTTTTTAAGATTTTATTAATTTATTTGAGAATGAGAGGCAGCACAGGCAGGGGGAGCAGCAGAGGGAGAGAAAGAAGCAGGCTCCCCGTTGAAAAGGGAACCTGATGAGGAACTCGATCCCAGAACCCTGGGATCGTGACCTGAGCTGCACGCAGACACTTAACCGACTGAGCCAGGCTGACGGCTTGTTTATTTCTTTTCCACGTGAGACCTAGCTCTCTCGGCTCCTCTGGGCTACTCTGTGGGCCCTCCCTGCCTTGCCTTTTAAACATATCTCCTGGTTTCTCACTGTCTACCCTGACCTGTCCCTTCTCTGCCTGCCTTCAGTTACCCTCCTCTGTTTCCAACGTGCTAACTACACTTGATGCTCAATGGTTGCTCAATCTGGGTGTATTCATAAAATCAGGAAACATACACTTTCAGGGTTGGAAGGGCTATTAGAGGACATCATCCAAAATTGTCCCTAAAACACTCCCAGTTGACAGGACATCCTGCTTTGGCCGGAGTAATTCCTTTCCCATATAAAAACCTCTTGAATGGTAAGAGAATTTGGTAGAAAAGGATTTATTATATTAACCTAAATCATTGTGAAAGTTTCTGCCTATTGGTCTCAATTTCTAACCCCCGAGGACAGAACAAAGTAGAAAATAAGGAACATGGGCATCGAAGGCCAAGAGATCCCAGCTGGGATCATGACAGCACAGGGTTCTTCTGGGGTGAATTTGTGCATCACACCCAACCTCTACAAGCCTCATTTTCTCCACTCCATACTGAGCAACCATGATTTTCTTTGGTGAAGCTTAATTGTGGCATTTTAGTCTCTACAACAGGGCCTAGAACACAGGGGACGATACACAGATGTTCTTCCTTTTCTAGCTCCCCTTCTCCCACATAAAAGCCAGTCCCTCAGACATGTAAAGGGTCATCAGACCTTCCTTGAACAGTCTTTTAGTTGCAAATGCCTTCATACTAGTGGAAACTTCTCCTTCTACTTGATGGTATTCTATTATTTTTTAAGATTTTATTTATTTATTTGACACAGCGAGACACAGCGAGAGAGGGAGCATAAGCAGGGAAAGTGTGAGAGGGAGAAGCAGGCTTCCTGCTCAGCGGGAAGCCTGATGCGGGGCTCGATCCCAGGACCCTGAGATCATAACCTGAGCCGAAGGCAGACACTTAATGACTGAGCCACCTGGGTGCCCCAATACATCTATATTCTTAACGTGGAACCCAGAATGGAATGCATTACCTCCTGTGTGTTCAGGCCAGTGCAAAGCCAAACTGGGACTTGTTTGGTACTGATGCTACACTTCTAATACACTCCTGTGCCGACTCACACACCCACCATGCCTTGGTCACTCAACGCAGACACCTGCCCAATCCTCCCTCTGCCCCGACCCACTCGCCATGTCACTCTGAGCTTCCTCAGTCGTACTTTTCTGCCTGTGTTCCGTGACCTGGCCCTTGTGTCTAGCTACCCGTCACAAAACCAGGTATGATCCTCCTCCAGTTTCACTGAGGGTCTCGGAGTTTCAACCCAGAGGTATGTGGGGAGCATGATCAAGTTAAGTCCCTCTTCAGATAATCACCAGAAAGTTTGTTTTTGGGTCTCCAACCCCCAGCCTCTATCCACTGTGGCTTTAGAAGACCTGTCTTGAAAATCAGTTCCTTAACCATGGACCCCAAAGTGCAAAATTCCTTACTCACTGATAAAGATGGCTTTGTCATTTCCCCACTGGATTCCACTTGTCTGCCTCAGCCCTGAACCCAAGAGTCCGCCATCTCTTGGTCTTTACAGGCGTCCATTTTTCACTGGCAGGGAACAACCCACCTCATCTGGAACCCCCAGTCTTTCCAAGGTTTGCTCCTACTTTGAGAAACACGATCGTCTCTGCTTCGGTCCTGCCTGCAAATGAGGTGATGGGTGGTGTCATTCAACACAGCTTCTGGCACACGACAGTGACCCTTCCCTGTCCTTTTCTCCTGCAGGTGCCGGTAGAAAGAAAGCAGGAACAGTCCTTCAGAATTGAGACTGCTTTACAAATACTGTCCTGGGGCAGAGATAGGTTGCCTTCTGCAGAACAGAGAACTAATTAGCATTCATTTTCTGTAACAAGCAAGCTGCTAATTTGATAGGAAAATCCAAGTAAATTTGCAGCTTCCCTTCATCATATAATATGCATTTTCATTTAGCAACATGGCCATCTCATACTGAATATTAGTTCTGAAATTTTAATTGACTATGTGTCTTTTACTCAGTAACCACAAACACCAAGTTTAATCATTTGGATGGAATATAAATGGAATGAACAAATGGCCAAAGTTACCTATGAGGAGGGCACGTGAGATGCTGTTCAATAAAACAAGCAATGATAAAAATACAACCTAATATTTGCACAGCGGTTTAGAATTTATGGAGCGCTCTTTATATATCTACATTACCCATTTTAAGTACTTTAAAACAGCAGGAAAACAAAAGATGGAAATGATGTAATGAACTGCTTAAACTGCGTATGAGATTGGGAAAATGGTTTTTATTATTCCTCTTTTTGGCTGATATCACACTTGGCGCATAGTAAGTACTCAATAAACATCCATCATAACGCATAGAGGGTAGAATGAACCATCACTATTCTCATGTTTGCGCAGAACTCAGGTACAAAGGGCTTGCTCACAAGAGCAAGGACAGGGAGACTTTTCCTGACAAAAATAGCTGACTGGCCAGCCTGTGAGCAGGACAAAGGCAATGACTTTGTTGTCAGTTACTTTTGTACAGCTGGTTACATGTATATTGGATGTGTCATAAAGAAAACCACAGGCTTGAAAGACAGTCACTTGTGCTAGGCCACGTCGCCAAACTGGGCTTCACACGTAACGTGGATGCAGTGGCAGCCTCCCCACCTCAGAAATGGAGTTTCGCCCAGTCAGGAATTCTCTGGTAGGCACCAAGGAGGTAATCTGCCACAAGGACCCTCCCAAACCCCCAGTGGATGCTGAATTAATCTGCCTGCTGAGAGGTCCTGTTTGTTCCCCCTGAGGGAAAGTTACCTGACCCGAAACAATCCTTTCTTCTCTTTTGCTCCTAACATCCTTGTTGCATGCTCCTTCTTCTAAAAACCTTCCATCCGGGGCTCCTGGGTGGCTCGGGGGTTAAGCTTCTGCCTTCAGCTCAGTTCATGATCTCAGGGTCCTGGGATTGAGCCCCGCGTCGGTCTCTCTACTCAGCGGAGAGCCGGCTTCCCCTTCTCTCTCTGCCTGCCTCTCTGCCTACTAGTGATCTCTCTCTCTCTCTCTGTCAAATAAATAAATAAAATCTTTAAAATAAAAATAAAAACCTTCCATTTTATACAACTCCTAGGAGCTCCTTTCTACTGGCTAAATGGACCGCTGCTGAATTCATGAACTGCTTAATAAAACCAATTAGATCTTCAAGTTTACTGGGCTGAATGTTAGTTTTTGACACATTTAACAGGATAGATTCTGGAGATGGGAACAGATTCCACTCCAATCTGAAAAAGTTAACCAGCTCTCTGTGTTTCAGCTTATTCTTTGCTAATATGGGAATACTAATAGACTCTGCCCCATGTGGATGTTCCAAGGAAACTAGATTAATCTACGTAAAAATGTGTAAAGCTCTGCTCCCAACACCATCAACATCCTCTCTGTCTGGAGTTAGTGATAGTAGTACTCGGAGGGCCCATACCATGTTTGCCACGAAGAGCGGCTCCAGGGGTATCTGTGAATCAAGAAATGATCCTTCAGACCTGTTTCTACTTGGAAAACCTGTATCTTTTTATAGTTTATACTGTCCAGAATGACTCAAAAATAATAAAGAACTAGAAGGTGGGAAGATGAGTCACTTTGCAACTCATTGCAGATGGTATGCTGCATTTCCTTAGAAGGCCAAGTGACCCAGAAGAAAGGCTGCGTCAAATACATTGTACAAAACACATAAAGATCCCAATTAGGTAGCCTGTTCCCAGTCTGCTGAGGCAGAGACTAGTAACTGGTTAGTTCCTCAAGATGGTTCCAGGTCTCACACTGTCTGAAGACAGGCTTTTTGACAGTTTTGATTCCTGTTATTAAAAAAAAAAAAGAGAGAGAGAGAGAGAGGAGGAGAGGAGGAAAAAAAAACAGTAAAATGTCAAGCTGTTTTTTTTTTCTAATGTCAGAAATGGAAATGATGTAATGAATTAACATCTACTTTCTCTGATGAAGAGTATTATTTCAGCTTTCAGATTAAATAGTGTGTGATTCTATTCTGATATATGTGAAGGTCAGAAGAGCCCTAGTTCAAACTGGATTGCCAAAGAAGATATGTCTGGGTTCAAAGAAAAAAGCCCAAAGATGTAGGAAAAAAAAACAGTAAAATGTCAAGCTGTTTTTTTTTTCTAATGTCAGAAATGGAAATGATGTAATGAATTAACATCTACTTTCTCTGATGAAGAGTATTATTTCAGCTTTCAGATTAAATAGTGTGTGATTCTATTCTGATATATGTGAAGGTCAGAAGAGCCCTAGTTCAAACTGGATTGCCAAAGAAGATATGTCTGGGTTCAAAGAAAAAAGCCCAAAGATGTA
>NC_081574.1:31206629-31347678 GCF_022355385.1 Mustela nigripes | reverse complement strand
TCAACCAGAAATACAGTTTGCTTAATGGAAGGACCTGCTGCTATAACTAGATATTATGTGGCAACAAAAAAAAAGTACTGTATGATTTGTCTCTTTAAACCTGTCAATCCAACCTCTTCGGAGAGTAGTAAACTCATCAAATCATTATAACGATTTAGAAAGATCATTTAAGAAATCATAGTACTAAGCCAAAACCTTGTGCCATGATTAGGAAAAATTAGAAGCATTAAGTTACCTATAAATAGGAAATCAACATATTAACCTTTACTTTATTTAAAGAGGCAGACACAACATGCATTGCAAATGAGGGACATTCGCATACACTTATTCCCTATTCACATCATGATTAAGTCCTCCCAAGGAAGCAGGGTCAGAGAGGGGATTAAAGCACAATGTTTCCTTTAGTCTCCTGGGGGAATCCAAAACTGTATAAATGTGTAAAAGCAAGAGACTGACACAGGGAGTATGTGACCACAGGCAAAGGGACGTACCCAGAGCAGATGCTAATCCCAAGAAGCTAAGAAGGTGAGTATGTAAAATGAGGATTTACACATGCTTTGTCTTAGTTGATTCAGCATATACTCTTGCAGGAAAAAAAAAAAAAAAAAAAAAACCATTCTTGTCTAATTTAAAGAAACAGAGAGAAAGCGAGAGAAAAAGCAAGGGAAGAGAGCAGCCAGAGAGGAGGGAGGGAGGGAAGAGAAAATCCTTGTTTGTTTTCGATTCTTGATGTCAGGAATAAGAACAATTAAGTATTTGAAATTCAGCCTGTCTGAGAACTGAGCGGAAGGAAGGAAAGATGGCAGAAAAGAAGGGAGGGAGGAGAAAATCCTTGACCGAATCAATAAATAACCCCTTTACTGTAGCTAACTCTTTATTTGTCTGACAGAGAGAAAGAGCGCACACAAGCAGGCGGAGTGACAGGTAGAGAGAGAGGGAAAAGCAGGCTCCCCCCGAAGCGAGATGAGTGCGGTCCCAGGACCCCAGGATCTTGACCCAAATGGAAGGCAGACACTTAACTGACTGAGCCACCCAAGGGCCCCTGTAGCTAACTCTTAACACCAGAAGCTGCTCATAGGATGATAATACATACAATGTTCATAACAATTGTTCAAAATATTTTTTGTCCTCAACCAATGATTGCTCACGTGGACAACAATAAAAGCGAATGTGTACTGTGTTTAAGGCACCAGCCTGAGCACTTCACATATATGTCCCTAATGCAGTCCTTGTAAACCCATGAAATAGGTACTGTGCATTTTCGTTTCCTGCCTACAAGACAGGGAGAAAGATCTACCTAACAGTTCAAAAGACTTTCTTTTATTTTGCAGAAGTATTTGTTAATCAGTTTAAGGGATGGTAAAATGAGACATCATCACAGCAGAGAAAGCCAGCAGCTTCCTAGCATCTTAGAGGAAGCACTTATAATATAAAATCCTGGTGACCCAGGGACCCCGACTTCAAGGGAGACTCTGGCCTCTGATCTGCTTATACAGTCGCCCGGTCCTATTAACTGTATACCCTTGAACCTGCTACAGAGGTAACTTTCCATACCCCCAACGCTTGCTGCTGCCATGAGGATAGAAGGTCCGACATAAGCGACGGAGAAGCTGTCTGATAGTTTGGGGCTGCCTCCTAACAGAAGTTTCTGTGTTGAACAGAGTTTGGTCTAAGACCTACTATCCTTATAGCCCATTGTCCAAAATAAGTCATGGTACAAGAAATAAATACACAGTCCCCACTTCTCCTTGGTCTCCGGATGCTACTGATATTTCCCAGAAGAACACGAGAATCACGAAGGCATATATCCTCTTCGGTCACTTTACAAAGTTTCAATCCTATCAGCAGTTTATGGCCAAAATACAGTCTTGTTCTTTTCTGCATCTTCACTATGTAAATTGAAGTCAATTTATCTCAGTCTGGTGGTTCCCTTAACTAACCACCATTTTAAAGGAGAAAAAGGCAGAGGCTTATGGAAAGGAAGTTGGTAGTGGAGTGGTCTTAACCCAAATACACTTTCATAGAGACAAAAGCTATTCTATATCATAGAGAAATAAACAATCTTATTAAGGAATACAGATTAATCTGACCTTTATCCAAATGCACGCTGTACCAAGGATTCAGACAGCCTTACATGCATCTCTTAACTGGGCTGCTGCTTGTGTAACAACAAAAACAAAATGTGGGCTGTTACTGACAAGTGAAGGAGCAAATTAAAAATGTATCCTACAAACTGTAGCAAGTCAACACTGTTGAGGCCAGTGGGGGGCAGAGGGAGATATGTTCATGTTTCCATAATAGAGATGTTAAGCGGGCCTGAAGGGTAGATCTTAATAGGAAGTTATAATGTGGTTGTATGCTTCATACAAGGGGGAAAAATCCAGACTTTATCACCACAACTTGTGCAGCTGAGCTGGAAGATGCCTTGTCAGCGAAGTGCTAAACACAGACACACAGACAACATATGGTTATGAAATGCTACCATGGGAGATCATCCGAATCCTTTCTTTTTCTAAAGAGCTGAAAGAATAGATGACTATTGTTCAGGGAATGTTGATGAGGTCTTTCTCTAAGACTCTATGCGCTCAGGCAGATTGGCTGTTAAAGGAAACTCCTAAGTGAGGATTAATTTTTGTGTGGTCTAAGGATACACTTTCAGCTACATCTTGAATAGATAAGTTAGAGGGATTCGAGAAATTCGCATTGTTACAGTTTAGGGATCTAAAGGTCTCTGGTGAAAATTCATAGTCTTATTGTGACAATTAATACGGGGAACCCTCACTAAGAGGGAGCCGGGAGGGCAGAAGGGGGAGCAGTGCCACCCAATGTCAATTATACAAAGAACTGTCAATTACAGACCCCCACAGAAGACTCCTCCACAGGAAAGAATCGTCAATGACACAACCCAAGAGGAAAGGAGGCACACTGCACCCCTTACAAGGAACCGCCTAGCCCTGCAACCCAGCCAATGAGAAACCATTATCACCCTGAACTCTTGCTTTTCTCCAGTGGACTTTCATTCAAAACAGCCCCTCCCAAAATAATGGTCCTCTCGTTTGTTGGACTTGCCTACGGTTTTGCCATAGCTTGCATGTTCCCAATGGAAATCCTCTGCTGTTCTGGAATACACACGCTTTGCTGGTAAAATAAGTTTTATTTTTAAGGTTAACATCACTGAGAAGGTGCTACATTGAAGCACCTCCTGCTCGGTTTTCAGGCCGTTCTGACTATGCTAAGGATAACCAAAGGTCTTAGCCAACGTGAAGTTACTTTTTCCATCTTTAAATATGAATACTCTATAGTTCTCAGGTAGACAATATAAAATTAGTAAACATCTATGTGGTAGCCATACTAATAAAGCCTTACATGTACAGAACTGCTTTAAATCTTAACAATCTTAAAAGGAAAATATCATTAAAATATATATGAAGGGCGCCTGAGTGGCTCAGTCGGTTAGGCATCTGATTCGGCTCAGGTCATGATCTCGGCGTCCTGGGATTGAGCCCCGCATGGGGCTCAGTGGGGGCCTTCTTCTCCCTCTCCCTCGGCCTGTATGTCCCCCACACCCACTTGTACTCACTTGCTCTCTCGCTCTCTCTCTCAAATGAATAAATAAAATCTTTTTTAAAAACAAAATCTTTGTTATATATGACAAAACAGAATGAGATGCCCCACGTCACAGTTAGTAAGAGGTGAGGCCTGCTTCAACATCTGATTTCCAAGTCCATCTTTTTTGTCCCTATGTCAGGGATTCGTGTATTTCTCATGTGCTTACTTTTTATACTGCTTACAGGAAACAGAATCCACCAGTTTCACTGCTATTAATAGGGGAATGAGAATTAGTACTTATGAAGGTTTGCTGAGCACTAGGAAGATAACTGCTCTTTCCATCAGTCCAGCTAATCCCCTGGCAGAGTCAACATTTATGTAGAATCTGGACTCCAGCTGAGGCAGGGCTAGAGGCAGAACGCAGAAATGACAATGAGGTGATGTGGTACCTTCCAAGAATTGGCAGGTAAAGGGAATTAGGTTGCCTTGCAAAAGTTAAATAGTAAAAGGAGATGACAGACATGTAAAGCCCCCTTTCAGAGAGATCTCTGCTGCCTAACAAGACTTGGGAAAGTATTAATACATGTGATGGCTGGGGTGGGGCAGGAGTAGACACCAGAAAAAATGAGAGTTGCAAACTCTCATTGCAAACATGCCAGCTTTGGTCAAAAGGTGTGTTATGCATGCCTCCAAACCACTTGTCCTGGCAGAAGACAGTCCTACAGTAGACACGGACAGAAGAGGCAATGTTAGCTTGGCACTGTGAAATAACTGACAATTACCAATACCTATTCTCAGTCTAACTCTGAGCATGTCAAGTCACCTGGTTTCCCAGGTCAGTGGAAGCAGGACAGTGCACACAAGAGATCCAAAAGGATGTCTCCTTTGACTGATGGTTTCATTCCTCATTGTAATGCAATGAGCTGATGAACACTCTGCTTTCTATCTGTAAATGTCTTCCAAGTATAGTTAATGTGTTGTAGCATCCTTAGTCAAACACATCCTGTATACTGTCATTGTGTAATTTGTGGGCTGGTAAGTAAAAAATTATACCTCTGACCATGACAGACTTACCCAGATACTGTTACAAGGTCCTTCCTAGACAGTGAAGTCAGCTAGCCAAAACAACCCAGGGTGCTTTCTTCTAAATAGCTTCAGAACCATGAAACTACTCAAGGAGAGATGTTCTCCATCAGCAAATAGAGTTCTTCACTTTAGCAGGAATAGGCCCACACTCTTCTGAACATATTTGGGGATCAATTTCATCAAAACTAAATGATAATGCGTTGGATGAAAAGTAGAAAGCTGGGTTATTTCCCTAACCAGGCTGCTAATTGACAATATAACCTTGGAAGTGTTATTTAACTGTTCTGAACCTGGATATCTTTATCCATAAATGGAGATATTAAATACATGCTGTCCGAGGTCCCTTCCAAAGCTCTAATGTTCTCTCACTTTAAGATGTTAGCTGATCCTCTAAAAGTCAGAGCATTTTATTTTATGCTGAAATGACTTCATTTTCTTTCAAATATTGGCTCTTTGGCTGTTAGGGCTGCTCTCGGTGATTAAATGAATGTCCTCTGGTGGCTCTTAATATTGCCAACCCATCTGACAGTGTATTTCCTGAAAATGCAACATGATATAAGCAATGAAGAAAACTAATCTCCATAGTCTCTGCCTTATCTCTGACCTTACTTACTCATCACACCAAAATGCAGGCTCGATAAAAATGTAACCTAAATAATTATACTCTCGATTAAGCCTGTCATTCTTTTTCATTTGGGCTCACATGAACCATCCCAGAAATCAAGAGGCTACGAGTTGCTAAATCAAATAAGATAACAAAGAAAATCCCTCCTTTATTCTTGAGTAGTTAGGGCAATGCATCGGATTTTTCTAAGATGCTCAGTCAGTATTCCGTAAAAATGTATGTTCACACCTTGCGAGTTAGTTTGGCAGATGGACAATCACAAACGAGTTTTGTGTTCACTGAGTAAGTGCCATTTACATGTTTTCCTTATAGAGAAAGAATAGCGACTGGCATCTTTACAAAGCCAATTAGCAAATGTATTCGTTGAAGTCCCTTTCACACCTCTATTGTCAACTTCAATCATTTATTTATATCAACTAAAATCATCTGCCTTGATTACTCATTATTGACTAAGTAATGATAAAGTAATTGTACTTCCCGAAGCGTATTACGAACCCACAATCCCAGTTTTCACCCGCTACTAACAGCCAGTCAATAGTGTCATAGAGGTCTGATCATTTTTAACATGGCATTTCCTTAATTTAGATAAAACCATACAGCTACCCAACTACTACTACCTTAGGTCAGTCTTCCGTTAGCATCCTGACAGATTAATATACTGAGGAGTCGGCTGATGCGTCAATTTTCAATATGGTCCTCCGAGAATTAATACCCCATCATGCAATTCTACTGATCCTTCCCAGCTGTAAAGATGATTGTGTTAGTCTTCTGATCATCATTCTTCCCTCAGGATAAAAGCCCAACTTCTCACAGTAACATACATTGTTCCTCGTAGTCTTGTACCTGTCCTACCTCTTCCCTAAAATGCCAGTCAACTACAGTGGGTGAGAATCAAGAAACAGTCTGCCCTGTAGGAAAATCCCAGACCTACCACTTGATGCCTATGTGACCCTGACCAAGCTAAATATTCCCTATACTTTAGAGATAACTGGGGTGGACAATAAAAGCACCTACCCTCAAGGTCTATTTTTAAGTTGTAGCAGATTACAAAACTGGTCATACATATTTTCACTTTTCTCAAGGTGTGAAGTCATGTCTCTCACACCCTTCGATCCGGGATGACCCTGTGGACTTGCTTTGGACATTAGCAGAGGCTGTAAATGTGCTTGAGCATTGAGAGCAGTCCTCCTGCTGATCTTCGAACCCTCTGACTGTCGGGTGAACAAGTCTGGCTTACTCGCTTAATGACCAGAGACAAGGAGTCAAGTCTTTTGCGCTGCCCCAGACAAAAGCAGAGCAATTACTGGAGATGTGAGTGAGATCATTTTAGACCATCCGGATTAGATGAATCATAACCAGCTGAGCAGCGAAGAAGATAAGATGCAAATCCAACCAAGACAATCCAAGCCGTGCCGTACCAACAGTTACCCTGCTGACTCCTAAACTCACAAAAGAACAGTAAGGGATTGTTGCAAGTCACTGAGTTGTGAGTTTATTATGCAGCAAAACTATGGGATAAAACACAGTTAAATGAATTAGTAAATGAGTTAGTAAAGTAAAACACTTTCACATGTACCAGATATACATGAATATAAGCTATTAAAACTCAGTGGTCTCAGGGCGCCTCGGTGGCTCAGTGGGTTAAGCCTCTGCCTTCAGCTCAGGTCATGATCCCAGGGTCCTATGATTGAGCCCCACATCAGGCTCTCTGCTCAGTGGAGAGCCTGCTTCCCCCCTCCCTCTCTGCCTACTTGTGATCCCTCTCTGTCAAATAAATAAATAAAATCTTAAAAAAAAAAAAAAAAAAAAAAAAAACCTCAGTGGTCTCAACCTCACATTCTATTGTTACTTGGACCACTGGTACAAATGGTCTTAGAATACCCACATGCTCCCATTTCTGGACCTTTCCATAGTTTATCAACCTAGAATACCAATGCCTCTACCCTAACTTCACAAACTCCTATCCCTCTGAGTTTAATTATAGCCTCTTTTGAGGATCAATGGCTGACACCATTCTGTAGTGTTAAATGTCCTTCCTGAGAATTTTCGAGAACACTATGCTTACACCCCTCTGGTATATCCATACCCTGCTGTTTTTACTTGTTGTTTTGTCACCAACACTATTACACCAGCTCCTGGAAAGTAGGGTACTTCACTTGTCACTGCTGGGTATTAGTTCCCGTTTTTCCTGGGACTCCTCTTTACCACGCCTCTTAATTCAACCTTATCTAACCAACCAGAGTTGACTCTCCAAAAGAAAACTCTTTGCATTTAAAGTTTCAAAGTGTTGTGGGTTTTTAAAGGTTTTTTTTGTTTTGTTTTTGTTTTGTTTTTTTAATTCACTTGACAGAGAGAGACACAGAGAGAGTACAAGCAGGGGAGGGGCAGAGGGAAAGGGAGAAGCAGACTCCCCACTTAGGTAGGAGCCCTGCATGCGGCTAGATCTTAGGACCTGGAGACCTGAGCTGAAGGCAGGCAGCCAACCATCTGAGCCACCCAGGCACCTCAAGGTTCAAAATATTTTTAAATAAACTTCTATTAACCCTAGACTGCTTTACTATTGTGAGTTTTTAAAAAAAATAACGATTTTACATATGTACCATTGTTCTATTTTTTTTTTGAAATGTACATTTGTCATCAACATCAGCTACCTTTCTGAAATGTGTGTCACTCACATAATATGCATCTTTCCCTAGTCTTCATGGAAACCAGGGATACAAATACTGAATGAAAGGGGCAAAATAACTGTACTTTTTTTAAACTGAGCTATGCTGCCTTGAGAATAACAGTCATTTTTGTGGGATTTTACCCACAAAAACAGTAACTATTTGAACATTTTTTTTTATTTTGATCAAAATATGTAACGAAAGCATCCATATACCTTGCAGAAATCCCAATAAGGCATCTCTTTTCCAACAACCCCAGTAACTCTTTCCAAAAACGAGATTAGGCTAGTTTGAAATGACTTGCTTTTAATTAACACATTATGATGGTGGTGACCACCACGGTTTTTTGTGAGCACTCACGAGCCATCTGTTTAGTAATTTCAACTAGAATTTTTCAAAGGAGAGACTGTAACAATCTATTATTTTCAGAATCCAAATGTTCCATCAATTTAGAAAATTAGAACATTTCCATTCTCCTGACACCTTCCTCGTGCTCAGTGAAGCATCAAAAAATTTAATAGTACTTAACTTCAACACATCAATTCATATTAACAAAAGTTATAATAATAATGGCTAAATTTACTGAGTTGCTACTATGTGTCAGGCACAGCTCTCAGACAGAAAGAAACATAAAGTCATTCAATCTTCAAAATAATCCTATAGGGTTGTGCTACTATTATGATGTCTATGTAACAGAGGAAGAAACTCACACACAAAAAGGTTGTAACTTGCCAAAACCACACAGTTCCGGGCGCTTGGGTGGCTCAGTGGGTTAAGCCGCTGCCTTCGGCGCAGGTCATGATCTCAGGGTCCTGGGATCGAGTCCCGCATCGGGCTCGCTGCTCAGCAGGGAGCCTGCTTCCTCCTCTCTCTCTCTGCCTACTTGTAATCTCTCTCTATCAAATAAATAAATAAAATCTTTAAAAAAAAAAAAACAAAAAAAAAAAACCACACAGTTCCTAAGGGGCAGAGCCAGTGTTTAGACCTGGGCAGCCCCATCCTGTGTCCATCCTCTTAATTACAGTGGGGGCGACAAAGTGAGACAACTCAAATCAGTCCCTGATGGCTGGTGTCATCAATCAGGCCTCCCACCTCTGCTCCCTCGTTTGGAAGGTGGGTCAGTGGAAGACCATCGCAAGAGTCTGCCCATTGCTGGCGTGAAGGATTGTTGGATTTTCTTTCAGCCAATAATCACAAAACTTCCATGTAGAATGGGATAATTAAAGTAATTTTCTATCACTTGGGACATGGCTCTATTTCATTTCATGGAAGAGAAAATTTGATGAGCAGTCTACGATATGTTCCCATGTTTTCTGTGCTTCAGCTCATCACAGTCGAATGCGGGATCACAGAAACAAAGCACCATGATATTAAAGAGCATTACGGTACTCAATGACAGAGAAAAGATTTCCATGAACTATATCCTTCAAGATAAATATGTGAATGGATGCAACATATTTGCAATTTATAGGAGCTTGCACTCCTTGTATTTTAAGAAAAGCACAGTCCATACTAATGACATATCATGGTTGAACTCTGATAAAATACATGTGGACTAACTATTCCAGTGGTGGCTGTTCCACTCCCTTTAAGTAGACATTGCCATTGAATTTGAACTGATTATTCCTTTCAAAGGACCTGCTGAATTCTTTTAATGTGGTTATCCAGCTGTTAGATGGAACTGTCTTGCCATCTGATACCAGATTGCCAAATGAATGTCCTTTGATACAGCCAGGTCCTCTGCTGGTCCAGGAGGAGGCTGGCAAGGGGGCACTAATCTGACAATTTGGGCTATGAAGCCAAAGAGTAAATAAATGTCAGACAACAGTGACAATTTAGTGAGAGTTTATATTCGGGAATACTGTCCAAAGTCGCGACGCTAACTGCTAACATAGAGGGGAAATTTCAACACAAATTCAACACTTCCTTTGATCCCAGTGAATCTGTGCGATGATCTGACATCCTCCGAAGACAGCTGGTGTCACTACAGTCCATAAGTATTCTGAGATGCTAATCATTTGTTAGGAAGTCTATTGAACATGTCAAAATTCATCTTAAAATATTACCCAGTATGACAAACCCATCCTTATTCCCATCAAAAGATCCTTGTATCCAATTTCCACATCTAATAACTCTTAGTCACACAGCCGGGGCTGGACAACTCTGCATTCTTCCCAAACTTGAAATGTAGTGTGAACACACAGGCAGACACTTCTTGATACACAGGACATTAAACTTTAAAGTCGCCAGGGAGAAGTGATGCTTTTTTATCTTGGCAGAGGATGTATTCCGGACATATATTTAAATGTTCGACTTGCCTGTGGTAGTAATTTCTGACATTTTCAAATGGTAGTGAATGCTACAGGCAGTAAAAGCACAATTACATATTTGACAATTATGTCATCCTGGTTAAACATTTTGGATATTACTATAAGCTGTGTCGGATCTTGCCAGGAGAGGTGCTTTCAGAAGCCGAGTGATGACAGCAAGGCATCACAGTGATTTATGGCGCTGGTGACAGCACTCAATTAAATTGTTCTTAACTGATTTTAATTAATTGAAAAACAATGTTAGTTTGGGAAACATGACTTTACCTCCGAGAATGAAATACTGATTGATTGGAGTACAGTGTGAGCATAAAAGCAAGAATTTAAAAAGAAGGAGGGAATTAAAAAGACAAAAGAAAAAGAACGGGGGATTTCTCCCCCCCCCCTCATCGCTCTAGGAAAGAGATGGAAATGTATTATGCCAATGTGGAGTGAGGAGTGTTGAGACCAGGACTCAATTCGACAGATGAAAACACATCCCACTAATTCTTGAGGCCCCAACTAAAGATTCTCCTCCTTGTCCTGTTAAAATGGCTGTCATCTGTTTGCTTTGCCTCCAGGACCTTCCCCCAATTCCTTCTCAGTCAACTCCTCAAACTCTTGGCCTTGAATGCCGGGGCAGATGATGTGACAATGTACTATAAATCCTATGTTGTGTTGCTCATTTTCATATTCTTAAACCCCTGGCCGGAGCACCACACCTACCATACAGGTATTTGCTGAGTGAAAAAAATGATCTCCCCAACACGGGGTTGAGTGTCTGCTGTAGGCAAGCACATCAGATGCTTTCCCTCCTTTGGTCTTCAGAACAGCCTCCCGAAGATGGGGAGGCGCTAGCCCTATTTTGGAGCTAAGGAATCTATGGTTTGCTGAAGGTAAGGAATTTACCTCATACAACACCCTGCATCGGATGGAGTCTGAACTTCTGACCATTGCTACAGGATGTACAACCCAGGGATCACGTGACTCCTCCTCACAAATGAGCCCCTGTCATCCATGGTCCAAATCACTAGCATGGTGTCAAGACCTTTTCTAACATTCTCTGAAATAACTTCTCAGCTTCATGCCCTGCTACTTCTCTGGACACGTCCTCACTTTTATCACTTCTATTTGTAGATGCCCACGTAAGCGACTCACCTGCCCCTCCCCTTGCCCCAAGTCTCTGCCTCCCCTCCTTTTACAAAACCGTATTTGGCACCACAGACTGGTTTCGAATATAATCCCCTCCACGAAGCTTTCCCCACCGGGTCTTATGCCAGCTTTGCTCTTCATAGGTTCTGTCTAAACTCATCATCTTGGGCGCCTGCGTGGCTCAGTCAGTGAAGTATCTGCCTTCTGCTCAAGTCACGATCTCGAGGTCCTGGGATCGAGCCCCGCGTCGGGCTCCCTGCTCAGCGGGAGTCTCCTTCTCCCTCTCTTCCCTGTGTGTGTTCTCTCTCTCTATCTCCGTCACTATCTGTCTCTCTCAAATAAATAAGTAAAATCTAAACAAACAAACAACAACAAAAAAAACTTGGTGAAATAAATTAGAAAGGAATTTAAGATTTACTCCATATACAAGAGCAAGCGTCTATGCAAGCACGTCTGTAGTATATACTCATCCAATACTTCTCCTTCCTTTCCCTTTTCCTTCCTTCTTTCGTCCTTTATTCTCTCTTTTCCTAAATAATAGTTAAAACTCTGTGAAGACCGCTGTTCTAACTGCTGTATCTATCATGTGTTTTCCCCTGGAGATCTCTGTACTTTCAGTAGCTGTAAATTCCTGAAGGCCTAATAATTTCAGGAAATTTTAAGTAGAGCTCCCCATTCATTCTGCATCTTTCATTCGCTGTATTTATTTATTGGGAGATTTCCTTCTTTTTCTTTTTTAAGATTTTATTTATTCGACAGAGAGAGATCAAGAGAGAGAGAGGGAAGCAGGCTCCCTGCTGAACAGAGAGCCCGATGCAGGGCTCAATCCCAGGACCCTGAGATCATGACCCCAGCCAAAGGCAGCAGCTTAACCCACTGAGCCACCCAGGTGCCCTGGGAGATTTCTTTTTAAAAGACAAAAAAAAAAAAAAAAAAAATTCACATTCACATTGGATTATACACTAAAACACAAAATTAAAAAGTTACATATTAACTGTTATGGCACTGTGTTCTTTCTGAAGAAAAAACAACAACAACAAAAACCACATAACTTTCAAGGAATATTTGAATAAAGTGCCTAAGCATAAAAATCAAGTTATCAGGGAGTACCTGGGTGGCTCAGTGGGTTAAAGCCTCTACCTTCAGCTCAAGTCATGATCTTAGGGTCCTGGGATCAAGCCCTGCATCAGGCTCCCTGCTCAGTTGGGAGCCTGCTCCCCCCACCCCCACTTCCTTTCCTCCTACTTGTGATCTCTGCCTGTCAAATAAATAAATACAATATATTTTTTTAAAAATCGAGTTGTCAGAATAGAGGCTGAGAAATGAAGAATCTTGAGGAGCACCAAATTAGGGAATTACAATGCTGTAATTCACAAATTTCTCAGAAAAACAATGACTAAAATTTAATAATCAGAATTCAAAATCAGCACACTTGGCAGATAAGTCCCAAAATGTTTTTTTGATTTTTTGTAATAGAACGACCTAGAACACCGGCTGAACGCGTCACGTCTTGGGCCCCGTGCCATCAGGACTCGACAGCAATCTCTGGGGCCTGTAACCCCAGAGTCTGCACCTTAAATAAGCTCCCTAGGAAAAGCTTTTATCTTTGAAAGTTCAAGAACATTCCAGATTATTGGGTAAAAAATGACAGATACCTTGTACTGACAAAAATATGAGTGAAATGATTCATGGGAACCCTCTATTTCAGCACAGAAAAAAAAGCTTTGAAAGCCACTAACTACCCAGAATTAACCTTTCGAATTAAT
Organism: Mustela nigripes; assembly: GCF_022355385.1. NCBI lineage: Eukaryota > Metazoa > Chordata > Mammalia > Carnivora > Mustelidae > Mustela > Mustela nigripes. Next base: position 31,334,528 of record NC_081574.1, on the reverse strand, counting down.
ATTTATGCTGTAGCATTCTGAGTTTATTCCAAAGCCCACTCACACTTAAGCAATATTTACAGTGACAAAGAAAAGTTCATTTTCGAGACACATATTTCCCACTTAACATCGTCAAAGACCCATGAGAACTAAGAACTCGAGTAAGTGACAAGGCTGAAAGACTGGACAGGAGGTGACTCTGGGCACTGTCCCGAAGCCAATGCAGCCATGAGTGACCACATCATCTAACCCTCAGCTGAACTCCTCCGCGCCTCAGCGCCACACAAGTGGGTAGAGCTGGAAATCACTGCAGCTCCTTCCACTGAGGAGAGAGAGTGCTTGGGGGTCAAGGACATTCATTGGCCTCATGCTTCAGTTTCTAAACCCCTACATTGAAACGGAGCTCTGTTCATTGGCAAACATTAGTGTCTATTGATACCAAATTTGTGAGAGAAGTTGCCAAGCATTTGAAGGTTCCAGAACTGTTCACTATTGAGGAATAAGAAAGAGCCCAGCTAAGCTGGGATCAGCGCTCAGCCAGTGTTCTTGTGGACATCAGTTTTCATGGAAGGTACCAAGGACAAAGCTAGTGGGAAGCAGCAGGGCAGGGCTGTCTTACCATCACTACCCCCTGTGTGGCTCGAGGTTATCTATTGTCTCTCCAACCTGGCTCTCTCCCTCCAATTCTCCTGCCTTCCGTCAGGGAAAGCACAGGTTTCACATCCTCTACTTTTCATAGCATAATGGTTCCTTCCCATTAAAGACTAAAAACATCCATGGCGTGGGATAATCGTTACTGACTCACAAATCATGGCTATGCTTATAATTCTAGTATAAACACTAACCATGCGTTCACTGAAGTTGAAACGGTCCCTTCTCAGGAACTGTCATTTTGTATGTATAAATATTGATTGAGCTTTGGTTCCTACTACCAGATGGCAGACCTGTGAAATTCTAATAGAGTTGAGGAGATTCAAACAGATTATCATTCGCTGACAGGCACTGGAGACCACAGTGAAGGCCAAAGTTTTTATTTCAAAAATAAGTAATTAGAGGTGACAGCAGAAGTGTAAATAGGGTCCAAATGAATAAATTTGTTAATTGGACTTCCCCTTGGTAGTTATTAACCCAGGCCTGTTTGGTCATAAAACATGTTCGCATGTCCACAGCTTCCCTGGAAGAACGTCCTTGGATTCATGTCACAGAAGGGGGTCCCAGGTGATACGAGCATTGTATTAACCAGTAAGAATGTGGCTACTAATTTGTGTCTATTCCACCTAAAGCTCTGTTAATTACTTACTGACAGAATGTCCTTCCGACAGAGACCCCTGATACACAAAATTCACGAGCTGCCCTCTCGCGAAGCTTCTGTTTACAGACGCACGTCTATCATTACATAGAAAAGGCTTAAGATAGGTAACTCTGTGGCTTCTTGCGGCAAACACTTCCTTTATTTCAGTAAGAAATAGATACGACATAACCCAAGCGGTATGAAAAACTGCTTCTATAGCAAACGAGAAGTGAATCATCACCGGCCTCAGCATGTATCCTCAAGATCTCCCCAGCAGTCAATAATTAGGGCTTGCACTTTCATACACTCCAAATGAAAATTTCAGGAGGTTCCCCCCCATAGTCTTTTCCCTTGCAATCAATGTGGTGCTTCTGACATTGAATCAATATTAATTGTAAAGTCCCTGCATGGCATTTCCATATGCATGTGTAGGAAAGCAAGGTCAATTTTTTCCCAGAGCATTCTCTCCTCGCCTACCCCAAAGCCTACACCAAGTGGAAATGCAAGGTCAATTAAAACCAGGTACACCGCAAATGATGACGCATTGCCTTTTCTGTTACAGACTCTATCACTGCAATCTAAGGCCATTTCAATGATTTTGCACTAAGGGGACATCCCTTCCCCCAACTCATTCCTTCTCACTCTCTTTTAACCAAAGAATCACTGGTAAGTCTTCTCATCATCCCATTAGTTAACTAGCTCCAGGAAAATGGCTGGGTAGCAACCTTCTCGGAGAATACTAAAGATTACCCAGCTACTTAGATTAACAATGCCAGCTCAGCCGAAACTCTTGGGAAAAGAGCAGAACGAGAGAGCAGCAGGCAGATAAGAAATCTTAGGATGACCTGTAACCAGTGAATACTAACGAGGCAATGCAAAGTACACCGCTTACCTCCATGTAAGTCCTGTCCTTGGATTTTCAGCTACCGTGTGGACTACCATTTTCTAAGTTCCAAACTGTGAGTCCTTTTCCTAACAAAATGTGAGAATTGCCAAACTGTCTTTCGACTGAAAATATCAAGTGACAGGGGCGCCTGGGTGGCTCAGCGGGTTAAAGCCTCTGCCTTCGGCTCAGGTCATGATCCCAGGGTCCTGGGATCGAGTCCCGCATCAGGATCTCTGCTCAGCGGGGAGCCTGCTTCCCTTCCTCTCTCTCTGCCTGCCTCTCTGCCTACTTGTGATCTCTGTCTGTCAAATAAATAAATAAACTCTTAAAAAAAAAAAAAAGAAAGAAAATATCAAGTGACAAACTAAAAACAAAAGTGCAACAACAGAGTAAATGGAATCAGTAATGTTTCAAATTTCCCGTTAAACAAGTCTGAACTGTTTCAGACATAAATGGAATTGGGGGCTGAGAAAAAAAGGCCCATTCACCCCAGAAGTGAATTTCAACTCGGTAAATACTCTTTGTAAAAATCCAAAAACCCTATGTCAAATTTCAGAAATGTATCATGATGGTGATGATTTATTATGGGAGGTCTTCTTCCTCTAATGCCCTTACATAAACTTGAACGAATCCCTTTCCAAAGGTAGTTCATAAGTTTTACCAAGCTGGTTGGTAACAAAGAATTGCTAAATTGCTAAAATTAGGCATTTAAAAACCTAAATACTTAAGAAGACTCACTCAAAACAACCCCTTACAAGGGATACACATCCCTATCTCACTGTGTCTCTGCCTCTCACACTCTGTGTACACGTCTCAATAATTTTTCATGGTATTCAGATAAAATGACACTGCTTACAGCATCTGTCCCTTTAAAACGAAGTGATTTAAAAGATGACCAAGATTATGTCTAGAAAAGTGTATTTCAAACCTGAAAACATAACTGGCAACCTCAAGAAACAGAGAAATTAAGTGGATATTTTTAAGCCAGTGAGTCAAAGGGTGATCATTAGGTGAGAACATACTGAAAACACCTCATAAATGAAAATAATTAAAAAAAAAAAAGCACATGGAAAACATCTCCCTCCTCTTTCAAAGGTCATATATATCTATGTGTATGTGTGTGTATACACACATATTTATATATTTTTTTGCCTACCTTGCATCACTTATGCACTCCCCTGTACAGTTTAAATCAGCTTCTTGTTCTTTTGCCATTCCAGATAAAGAAAAACACTTCACTATCTTTATGTTAAAGTGATATTTAAAGTTTAGCAAACAGAACTATATATATCACAGAAAGCCTTATTAACCTATTTGAATCTCTGCCTATAAAGGAAAAAAGTATCATTACCTTCTCTTTAAATACATTTAGAATTGATATATTTATACATTAAAATTCCTCCTACCACGCTCTTCCCTGGTGTGCATACCTACATAGCGGTAGGAGGAATTTTCCCAAAGTCATGATATCCAAGTGGCTCGCTCACAATTCAACAGTATTTTGCTACAAACCCAGGCTCCCTCTAGAGGTCTGATTTCATGGGTCTCGAGACTGGAAGTAAAAGGACTTTAGATGCTTTCTGTTGTTGTTTTTAAATCCACCTATCGAGTTACCTAATTCTGAAGACTCTCTGGCCTTTAAAGGACGCGACCTCCCAGGACACTGAGGCACCAGGAACTCCTCCGCTCTCAAGGAATTCCCTTCTACCTGTAGAGAGTTCTGCCCATGATCATGGCTTCCTTATATTCAATTAAAATCTGTGTTGTCACTTCCAGCCATTGAGCCTGCCTCTCCCACCCGAAGTCCTACAGAACAAATAGAACCCCTCTTCCATAAGTCTTCAAATATTGGATGACAGCTATCATCATTTGCTTATATATCAAGTAAAATGAAAATGCTGGAATGACCACATTTCATGAAGATGACCTTCAGGATAGAGCTGGATACGCGGGGTGGGTGGGGTTGGGGGTGGGAATCATCAATGGCACAGCTTCAATCCTTCAGCCTAAAATAATATAATACATTTCTCTGGCTTTCAAACTAATATAAATGAATATAATAACTTCCTTTTGTTCATGGCCGATTACATTATATTACAACAGCACGACTTCCAGGACTAGCATGCAAAAGTAATTTATTTTTCTCCCACATCTGTAACTATTTGGGAGAACAGCTAAGTCTTCATAATTATGCTGCAGACACAGTAAATAGAGCAAACCCAATAGGTCACCCTGTGACTCTAGTTCAGGGAGAGAACAATTATTTTATCCCATATAATTTGCATCCAACATTTCATATAGAAAACTAAGAGAAAAACAAAACACTGGCTTACAAAATTATTACAGGGTTTTAATATTCACTCTTTTTTTTTTTCCTATTTAATGGCTTTTCTGTTTGAAATAGGAAAACATGCACACACAAATGACATGCCTGAATAATTTTCATTAAAAGGTCATTTCCTTTTAGGTTGTGATTCATTTTATTTTGTCTGATGTAGATTAAGTTATTATGAAATTAACTAAAATCGCATGTCATTCAATTTCTCCTCTTTTACGCTTTTCCTTCTCTGTGTACAAAAACAATTATTCACCATCTGAAGAATGGTCAAAGTCAAGAAACATGGTTTTCTGTTTTCATAGACAGATACTGCCCAGCACGTTTTACTTTCCTAAGGAAAACCCGTTGTCAAAATGCAAATCACTAACAGGCAAGCGTCTATCCTAAGAAACATGCCCATAACAGACAGGTCAGCTTCGAGAAATGAAACCAATGTGTTTGCACGGTTCCTAAAAATATTAGTAGTAGTAAAAAATATGAAACATCAAAGCGATTCTCTAATGATGCTGAGTGGGGGGAAAAAAAGTCAAGTTCATGGCAATTTTCTCTGGCAATTAAAGGATTTGTCTAGATTTCTCTTGTTTTAGAAGCCAAAACCCCTCACTGGGGAGAGATCAGTGTGAGTCCCTTGAGAGGAGGAATCTAATTGCCTTTTGTTTTTTAACATGAAAAAGCCCCAAAATATACAAAACAAAAATAAAAAAAATATGACAAGGACAAACAACTCAGACTCTTAAGGAAGTTCCGTGGGGGAACCCGGGTAAAGAAGAACCAGCCTTCAGAGTGAGATGGTTTCAGCGAACCATCTGCATTTTTGTCTTCATTGCACTGTGGTGATGACTGGGATTGACCAAGAAATACATTAGCATTTCTGCCTAGGAACTGTGTTTGCTTGATCCTCTCGGAAGGATCGGAAGCCTGCTCATGCTTATAAACAAGCCGCCTCACAGTGGCCAACGGATTAGAGGCCCTCGGCCCATCAGCTGAAATACAATCACCAAAAAGCAGAGGGGAGAAAGCCTTCAACTATGCAAACTCTCATGACCACCCAACTTCTGCTAAGCAACGGGTATTTTCCCACAAGAAGTTAGAGGGAAGATCATGAAATTCTGAGCCATGTTCATTCAGATTTAAATGTCAGTTCCAGCACTGATGAGCTCTGAGGTCTTGGGTAACTAATTGTAATTCTCTGAACTCATTCTGTCCCCTGTGATCTCCATCAGCCACATGTTGCTACTGGGCACTTCAAATGTGGTTAAGTGTGACGAAGGAGCTGAATTTTAAATTTTATTTCATTTTAATTAATTAAAATTTGAATTTAAAAACAGGTAACTTTATTCCATTACTGGAACAACTCTGAGCATGTTGGAACAACCTGGGTATATAAGTCTGTTTCAGCGGTACATTTTGTGACATCTAAATACAGATCAACTATTTCCAATAAAAATTTAGCATCCAAACTGAGATGTCAATGTATAAAGAAGTGCCAATTTAAAGACAGAGCATAAAAAATGTGAAATATCTCATTAGGAGTGTTTTATATAATTACCTAGTAAAGTGATATTTCAGACAAATTGAGCTAAATTATACATACAGTCAAAATTAATTTCACTTGTTTACCTTTTTAAATGTGGCTACTAAAAATTAAAAATTACAGGCGCATCTGGCTGCCTCAGTTGGTAGAGTGTGAGGATCCTGATCTCCGGATCATGAGTTCAAGCCTCATGCTGGATGTAAAGATTACTTAAAAATAAAATTGTAAAAAAAAATTTTCAAGTACATATGTGGTTTGCATTATATTTCTATTGGACAATGCTGCTCCAAACATTAGATTCTTTATCTGTCAAATAGGAGGATAAATAACTACACTGTAAGGTTTTATAAAAATTAAAATGCACATATATAAACAATATTCCCTAGTGGCTGGCATACCACTCAATAAATGGTAATTTTTATTAATTCTACTACCTTATTACACAATAGAACGGCCTACTTATCTTGAACATTTAATACCTTAAAATCCTAATTAACTATCTAAATTTCCTAGATCATTATTTTCTTTTTAATACATTGCAATGCAAGATTTTTGTTAATGCTTAACATGTGTTCTCCAAAGAAGTCAAAGAACTTTTAATAATCTCATCTTCCAACCTGTCTTCAGACAGTATCCCTTCAAAGTCCCTGCTCTGTTCTACCTTCTGCATTCAGATACACACACACAGCTACCGCTATTATACATGGTCCTGAAAAGAAGGTTCTTTCAAGCAGCTTTTGAAAAATCCCCTAAAAGTTGTGATGTCATACAGCATCAGAGAAAAGAAAATATGTAATGCGTCCAGCAATTCTTGCATTTGGGAACAAGGTCATTTTGTTGCACTGCATTTCAGTTGCATTTGGGCTTAGCTTTTCCCTTTTATAATGCAGGAAACATCCAGAATCCTAAGGAGAAGAGTGGAGAGATTGAATTTCTCCCATGAAAGGATTTGCTGGATTTGGCTCTTGGCCCATCTCTATTTAGAGATTTGGAGCTTCTCTCGTTCCTCGAAACCCAACAGCACCACTGGGCCACTCAATGCTGAATAAATATTTCAAGCAGAAGGGTCAGCTGTTGCATTTACCCAAACTGGATTAACAAGAGTCAAATTCTACCCTTTTGCCCTCCTCCCAACCCCCACTAACTCTCACCCCACTTAATCAGGCACAAAACTGTATGTCTCTCAAACCCATGGCTTCCCTGCTGAAATTTCCAAATCGCCTCCCAGGCTCCAGATCCATTATGTCTCCCACAACTCTTTCTAATAAATTTAGGCTTACATTGTACCAAGTGTTCCTCCCAAGAGCGAACTAACGGTGGTTTTTTAAACAAAACATATTCAAAGAGGCCATGGAGCCAAAGTTTAGGGGTGAGGTAGGTTGGGAATGCCCAAGGGAGGGAGAAGGCCAACAGCTCAACTGGGGAGACAAGACTGGCTTTTCTGGGAGTAGGAAGGATCCAGGGGGGGTGGGGGTGTTTTTGTAAGAGTCTTAGATCCTGCTTGTATGCAAAGCACACAAGTAGGAAAAGGCTCTGACCATAAGAAGATGCTGCCTAGAGGTGACTTTCCAGAGGAACGGGAGAGGCCCCTGTGGGTGAGCCTAGGGTCTCATCTTGAGGGAGCAGCTCATTGAGCAGCATCTCTGAGATTAATCAGAAAGAACACCAGTGCTGAGTGTGAAGCTAAGGGAGAACCGTACTGACCAAAGACCAGGCTCCTACCCTCTGTTTTAGACACCAAGAAGCTCCATTTTTTAACCCATCCAGGGGAAGTCATGGGACTCTCCCAAATTTGAGTAACACTGAGTCTCAGCATTCTTGGTACCCCGATGAGTGTAGATATTTAATTTGCTAAAATTAAAAAAAAAGATAAACAGAAGAGTTTACAAATCATACTTGTCACAGCTATCACCTATTAAATGCTAAAGGGAAAGGACTGAAACTTTTCTATGCACTTTCATCATTAAGATTAGGTCCACTGGAGTACAAGCGGTAACTGCTGGCTTGGGGTAACTGCTGGAGTAAATTCTAGGTCCCTCTGGCTCTTCAACTGCCCAATATGGCCTCGGTCAGCCTCTTGAGGGGAAAAAAAAAAATCTCCTTAATGGATGTAGACTCCAACATATAAATCCTTCTAACCTCTGCTACTCAAACCACTGGAAATGAATGTCCAAGAAACTAGACACAACATCATTTCAGAAACATCTCCAACCTCCTAGCAGATTGTTTTACTGATTTCTAGATGCTTGTAATTTATTGAAAAATGAGAAAGCTTGTTAAGTGAAAATTTAGAGTAATTGTTTTCTTAAAAATGAATCCAACAGTCAAAGAATACTTGTATGACTAGTTATGAGAAATTTTTCTAAATAGAGAAGAAAAGTGAGAAACACAAAACATTTACTTTTTTGAGAGTAGATAGATACTTTTTTGAGAGTAGTAGATACTTTTTCGGTCAGATAGAACACAACTTTGCCTGAGGTCAACCCTGCTGATTCCAATGAACGGAGACAAACATAAGCTTCCCAGTGATAGTCATTATCTAAACATCTGTTTCTCCTACAACTAATAAAATTGCTTTTGTGTCTTTGATTCAACTAAACACCTTTTAAAAAATTTCATACATAGGATTTTCAACTCTAAGGAATCCACATCAATGCTATTATGTGTTTGACTTTGAATGACACAGATTTGGCATGATATTATTTGCTGAATGCTCTCGGACTTGAAAATATGAGTATTACACAATAGACAGTGTGCTATTTGAGAGACTGGTCTGGTACACTGATTTTTGACCCTGAATATAATCAACTAATTTATTTTGAAATAAACTCAAGTTGCTTTATAACTATCTCTGGAAGCTTTGACCAATGTCCAATATTGCAATGCTACAATAATTAGAACAAAAATTTTCCACTAGAAATGAATTAATAACTGAAGTTGTGAATATGCACTAATCCTGGTTTTTAAAATCTCTAATAGGCTTTGTAGCAATGCAATTTGGCAAAATGAGTAAAATCCTAACATAATAGATAAAGGTAATTAGAGATGCAGAACAAATTCTTTTTAAATGCCCTGAATGCAATTCGGACACTTTAGTTCCCTCCTCAAAAACTGGAAAACTAGCAAAGGGAGGAAAAACAACAAATCAAGAAAAATAAGGAAAAATTGAACTGCATTCATCTCAAAGGGATTTGGAGTTTGAGAGTTGTTAAAATTCCTTCCAGCTATTTTGACTTTCCAAAATCTCCCAAGAAACTGGCCAACTTATGGTTATGAATCTCTCTAGTTAGGTTTAGTTAACTTAGTTAGCTTTGGTTAACTTTAGTTAGGTTTAGTTAACTTTAGTTAGGTGGCCAAAATGGGGGAAAGACAACCAGTGGTTTCAGGCACTAGAAGAAACCAGTGGTGAGTGCCTTAGGAAAAAATATATCTTTTTGACATGGCTACACAAATGTTTCATAACCAACAGCAACCATTTCAAATAAGTCCATGAAGAATAAATTTGGTTTATTACATATAGGATTATATATACATATATTCTTTGATTTATACCCTAATATAATTACACCTAATTATATAATTAGCTTATATGTATATATTATATAATATAGTATATTTATATATTCTACAATATAGTTATAATAATATTTACAATAATTATATATTTCTGGGCTGCCGGGGTGGCTTGATTGGGCATCTCTTTTGTTTCAGTTGAGGTTGTGAGATCGAGTCTGACATCAGGCTCTGTGCTCCACACAGAGTCTGCTTAAGATTCTCTCTCCCTCTCTAAAATGGATTTTAAAAAGTCTTAAAAAGGGGGGCACCTGGGTGGCTCAGTGGGTTAAAGCCTCTGCCTTCGGCTCAGGTCATGATCTCAGGGTCCTGGGATGGAGCCCCGCATCCACATCAGGCTCTCTGCTCAGCGGGGAGCCTGCTTCCCCCTCTCTCTCTCTGCCTGCCTCTCTGCCTACTTGTGATCTCTCTCTCTCTGTCAAATAAATAAATAAAATCTTTTTAAAAAATTTAACATAGTTAAATATTAGTTTTAACTATAGTTAAATAGTATTAACATAGTTAAATACATAATAATCATCACAGGATAAATATTATGAATATTTATTAATATACAATATTTATATTGCTGATATTTACAAGCTCCTATTTATATAGTACCTGAAATTCAACAATGCAAGAGGAAGAAATAAAAAAAGGAGAATTTACAGTCAAGGCATGTCAGAGGTGAGATCCTTAAAGGCCATACAATCCACTACTACTCTCATTTAAGCATAAAGAAGCAGAGTCTAGAAGAAACCCAGGTATCTAAGAGCTGACCACAGGGACAGGTCAAGTTGGGTCGAAAACCAAGTCTTCAGTTTGCCACTCAATGTTTTCTCCACTGCAGTGGCCTGTTCAGCCACCAGCAGCCCCAGAAGCCCCTGGGACATGGTGCCTCACGACCACACACAATCCTCAGTCGTGTGAACTTGTAGAGCCATTTCCAGTATTCATTTGTAAACTAGTTGGGTTGCTTGACTTATACATAGAGAAGTGATTTCAAATCCCTTATACTACATGCTTTGAGCTTACGAATGAGAATTCTGAACAACTCGGTTTTCACTTAGGGTACTGGACATTGGCTTGGGGGTTTTATTCGAAAGGCTCTCTCCAATAGTAGCAAGTAGCTGATCTTTGCCTATTTCTTCCAATTGCTTTGACACACCTTGTAGTCACACTTTCTTAAAGTCCGATATGTTGGTTATATTTGACAGACAGAGTGAAACGCAGCCCTATTTTTGATGATAATGCCTTTTAACAGTTGTCAAGACAGATTTAACACAAGGCTATAGTAATTCATAACTCCCAAACAGCTTTTTCATCTTTATATAAAATTGTGGGGTCCCATGAATAGTTATCATTTTGAATTTTTTCCTTAGAAATGACAGGTTCATTAAATTGTGACTTTTTTTTTTTTTTTTTGGAGTGCTGGTCTAAATGTTATCAATTTTCCAAGTTTTCTTTTCTTAATTTTATTTTAGTTCCAGTATGTTAACATACAGTGTTCTATTAGTTTCGGGTTTATGATATGGTGATTCAACAGTTCCGTAAAACACCCAGTACCCATCATGTTATATTTCTAATGTTTCTGTTTCTAATGTTATTTTCAAGTTTATACTGTCACGTGAAAGTTATTAACTACATAATCATAGGACTTGCACCTCTGTGGCTTGCCAACTCCAAACCATAGACAGACCGATGTGAAAGAGCTAGACAGTGCTGATGGCCTCATTGTCAGGTACACGGATGAAGAAACAGATCTCTGGATTCCCCCAGCCTTCTGTGGGGTAACTTTTCTCCAGGCAAAACCCTTTTTGCTGGGTCTTAACAGGGAAGGGTTCCTCAATAAGAAGTTTAACTTGATGTGATTTTCTTCACCATTCTGTGCTCTGGACCAAAGGAACAAACTATTTACCCTGAATCACTGAATAAATTTGATCACCCCGACAGTTTCCTCCCCTTTATCTCACACAATAGCAAAGGAAATGCTCTCCAGAAGGTTCACCCAGAAGGTTCACCCAGATTCATTTATTATCTCCTGTGAAGAAATTTAATTTTATTTACAGATCCATAGAACCCTAGGAATCGAACTTACTCAAAGCTTCCTCTAAAATCAGTTACTATGTCTGAGCAATATTGTAGCCAAACATTCAGAATAACAGTTACCTTCCCTGTGCTACAGAATGTCCTACCATGAATGCTATAATTCTCCTACTGAGACCCAGGAAAAGGTGTTCTCCTGAAGATAAATTGGCCTCATCCTGCAGAGAATGGGCTGAAGAAACCCAAGTGCCTTTGCCTCATCTATGAACCTGACAATAAGGCTATTACCACTGTCACACAGCTGTCCATCCGTCTAGCTACAATTTGGGATTTGTAGGCCACGGAAGCGAAAGTACTACGATTACACAATTACTGATGTTGTATGGAGTGCATAAGCTTAAAAACACACCAGAAATGAGTGTCACCCCTTTAGTGAGTATTTTATTTAAGTGCTAATAACTATCTCAAAACCCCCGAGAATGAGTCTGTTTTAAGATCACAGGTCAAAAAGGCAACAAAAAGCAAAAATGTAGTCTACGTCAACGGAGGCAAAGTGATTAAAACAACTTAACTGTATAGTACATAATTCAGAGCAAGAAATGTTTGACTTATAGAAAATGCACATTGTATTTTTTTAAGTAATTTTCCCCACTGCTAAATCAAAAAGAGGTGTGGTTTCTTTACCAGGGATAACTAGTACAGATTACTGAAATTGTCAGGAAGTAGTTTATCTTCAAGTCACTGCATGACCCCGGAGTTTAGATGGTTAGCGCTGGAGGTGGCAGAGGAAGGTGATATTTTTGACATTCATGTACAAAGAAAATCTGTCACCAGAAGCAGCAATTTTAAAAATTTAAATTAAAAAAGGTTTTGCAACCGGTAGGTTTTAAAAAAATGTTCACTATTAGTTTAATAAGAGCCACCTATGCCCTCTGAGCCTATAACCAGTTTATATACATAACTTCTGAAGTCAATGCAATTATTTCGGCAACAAGTATAGAGAAGGATAATACAGTCTGATTTAGCTTCATGTAATCATCATCTTTTTCTGTTTATTCACAAACCCGGCCAAGACTGAGATTTTTTGTTGGTACTCTCACTAAAGCATTTCTTATTCTAAAATGAATTTCTTCCCAGTAAGAGTCCTTTTCCACACCTATAGAAATGACTCACGTGAAAAGGTTTCAAGATTTTTTTGAAGAATCTAGGTACTTGAATGATTCTTGATAGAAGTAGTTCTCACCCTTGGCTCTGCTAGAATTGTCTGGGAAACCCTTAAGAAATGCTTGCCTGGGCCCCATTCTCGTGTATACTACGTTAGAATCTTTGAAGAGAGAACGTGGGCATCCATAGATTTAAGCTTCCCCAAGGCGATTCCAGCCCACATGTGGGTACCTCTGCTGCAGGCTACTCTGTGACTTGACGTGGCACATGTCCCCAGCAGAGCTGTCTATGCTTCATCTCACCACCTGCAGACGTTGCTACAGAGAAAACACAGTAAGTGCTGACCACAGTCACCGACTCTACCACGAATAGTTAGAAATCAACCCTTTGCATATTGGCGGACAGAAAGACCCCAACAGATAATGCTCTATTTTAAAAAAGGAAAAGAGGGGCCCCTGGGTGGCCCCGTGGGTTAAAGCCTCTGCCTTCAGCTCAGGTCATGATCCAGGGTCCTGGGATCGAGCTCGCAGAGAGCCTGCTTCCTCCTCTCTCTCCCTGCCTGCTTCTCTGACTTACTTGTGATCTCTGTCATATAAATAAATAAAATCTTTAAAAAAAAAATAAAAAAGAAAAAGAGAAATTATTACATGAGCCAATTTTCTCAAATTATGTTATTCTCCCCCTGTGCATGATATGGTAGTTCTACTTCAACGTGTCCTAAACATCTTCATAAAAGCATTTTGAACTTCTATTTAGAAATTCAGTTTTTGTTTATAGATCAAGTTTTTCCTTTGAGACTCAGTTTTCTCCAGTCTACCGTACTCAATCTTAACTACAGACTATCCCATTCTCTTGTGAAAAAGGTTTTATATTCTCTTATCACGGACAACCTCAAGAGTGAACCCTTCCTAAATAAGCCCTGAAAAGCATGAAGTCTTCGAATGAATAATGCTTGTGTAAACTACATGTAAACTGATAGTTTTAGCCAAACTGGAGTTCATAAAACATCAAAAGTGTTTGTCAAGACTGAAAGTATATTAAGATAAATGTACTGATGTTTTCATATAATGAACGATTTGTTTAAGAAAAAAGGAATCCTTTACAAGATGCTTCACTCCACATTTAGAAAATAAACATCCATCATCAATATATCTGGAAGGTTCCATTAGTAGTATTTTGACTTTGTTAGCTTATAAATATTATCGCTCCAGGATGGAATATCAAGAAAGAAATATGTGGGTGTCTAGGTGGCTCAGTTAGTTAAGCCTCCGACTCTTGGTTTCAGCTTGGGTCCTGATCTCAGGGTCATGATCTCAGGGTCTTCAGATGGAGCCCCAGCTCAGCAGGGAGGCTGCTTGAAGATTCTCTCCCTCTGCCCCTCACCCCACTGCTACTTGCATGCTCTCTCTCAAATGAGTAATAAAAAAAAAAAAAAAAAAAGGAAATGTGTTGTGTTTTCTGAATTGTTAAAGTAGCAAAATAAAGTTCAGCCCAGAAATAACATTTTGAAAAGGATGGGGAGCATTTTTACCTCAGAAATGATGGTACTAGGTCAAGTTTTATAAACTCCTATATATCAACTTCAGTAACTTGGAAGGGTTTATGTAAAGTTATAGACACGGGACAAAACTACAGAAATTCTACCCTTTCCTAACCACCTCTCCTCCTTGTTAAAGAGAACTTTAACAAGAGACAGAAAACAGGTAAAAAAAAAGGAAGGAAAACTGTGCAATGAAGTTGTTCATGGGGTTGGTAGCCAGCAAGGCAAGAGAATGCTCTCCTTGGTCTTGGATGATGTGGTAACAGCGACAGCAGTATTCAGAGAGTGGCCACTGTTTCATGAGGCATTTTTAGAAAGAGGCCATCTAAGACTAGTTTTTCTTCTTATTTTAAGATATATATATATATAATTTTACAAATATTTATTTATTCATAATATTTAATTATAATAAATTTAGTGTATTTAAATATATTATATAAATTATATATGAATCTATATTTATATATAAATATAATGTGTATAAAGTTAAATAAATATATATTTTTTATTTAACTTTACACACATACATATACACACATACACACATATATATATATATTCCGCTGAGCCTTTAGAGATGGAGGACTGTTTTTTACAACTGACTCTTTGCCTAGATGGCTATGAAGTGATGCAAAATAACCCAATATTTTAGTACCTAAAAATAAATGAGTACCTGTGAAGGGGTACATCATTAAATGTGAACATTCAAGAAGTGACATAAAAGTAATTCACAAAACAGGGAACGAACAAGTTGAGGGGTATTACTGGAACACCACTCACCCAATGAAACGAAGGAGGTAGGCTTGCAGTGAACAGTATCTCCTAAGAAGCATCAAAGGCATGATGGGATTTATTCCCCATACTGAAGCAGAGGCAGCCCGTGGTGGACAGCCAAAGGAGGCTGTCCCAGACTTCAGCCCTGAGGCATGTTCACTGGGAAACTTCCTACAAGAATCCTTTTCCCAGTCCATAAGCCTGTTTGCAGGAGAGGAGGGAGAGCTATGTTAGAATTTCCAAAAGAAGAGTTTGACAGAAAGTACTGGAGAGAAGGAACTATAATTACTCATAATTACTCATTTAATGCAAGAAACATTCCCACGCAGAGACAGAGAGATTAAAGATCCATTCTTTAATAAGGGGTGCCCCGACTGGACCCCACACAGGCATGGAGCCAGCCATGGGAACCTCTCTCATTCCCTGAATCAGGGCAGAGCAGGGCAGAGCAGAGCAGACCGGGGAATGCAGCGTTATCAGGAAAGGGGTAAATTTTCCTGAAGGCCAGGACTCGAAAGAGGAGTTGAAAGAAGGGCTTCAGTATAAAGAGGAGTTTGCCCACAGGGAGAAGATACACAGAGATGTGATCACAGAGCCGAGATCTGAGGCACAGCGCAGGCCTGGTGAGCCGGGGAGGAGCTGGGGGAGCTCCGGTTGGGGGAGCAGAGAGAGGAGGCCTTGTGCCCACAGTGACAGGTAAAAAGAATCAAGCTGAGAGATATAATGAGTTGGGAGACAGGCACACGTATGCTTTAACTCAATATCACGTTGGACGTTTATTTGGCGGGCAGTGGGGAGACACAGAGAAAGAACCTGGGGAGGGAGACACAGCCATAGGGTAGACACACAGACACACACACACACACGATTTCACATGTCAAAGCACATGCAGGGATAAAGATACTGTTGGGGAGGTCAACTCTGATCTGAAACAGAGCACAGAACACAGGGGATTCTTTCATTAAATACTAGACGAGGAAATATCAAGACTTTACTAGTTAGTGTCTTCTCAAAAAGATCCTATGGCACAGGCATTTTGCAGAGTGGAGGAATTCCAGATGAAGCCTGAGAAAGAGAAGGCAGCACGTCTACCTACAGGGTCATATGCTGTCTGAGCCTTTAACTCTACGGCAGAAAAGGTGATGTTCCCTTTCCTCCATGACAGCCTTCAGAATCCTGAATGTTTCCACGTCTTTAGGTTCCATCTTCTGTTTTTGTTTTGGCTCCAATGTGCTGTGGCTGATCGGAAGCCGGGGACCTTTTGCCTATGGGAGAGTCAGCAGCAGCAACAGCCTGAGCCTGTCAATGCCCCCATGGCTTCCTGAAGCAAAGCAAGGTCATTTCAGAAGCGTTCCTCATCAGAGCGCTTCTGTCTGTGTGTGGAGGGAACTGAGATGAAGGTGAAAGGGAAATCACCATCATCCCTTGAGGCCTACCGTGGTAGTAGACTCGGTTATTAACTGGCCATGGAGGACCGATTCCTCGGCATTTTATGTTTGGGATCCATGTTCATTAATCACCAGTGTGACCTACAACAAAAATACAACACTGACAAATTTTTTCTTCATTGCAAAGGGTCAAGAGACTTGGGAGCAATTTGCCACCCACATAAAATTTGTATTATGTTTATGTTCTCCAAATAGTTTACAAGTTCATCACTGTATCTCAGAGACAGCTGGTCCTCATTCCCAACCTCGTCTCCCCTGCCCCCAGAAGAAAACACAAATACTGCGCGTCACAGGTGGCCAGGGGAGTGAAGTCTCACATACTCCTTTTGAGTGTATTTATCTTTCCTTTTTGGAAACACTCTAGAAGAATGCCTTAACTCAACTCCATAAAGCACCAGTCCCTATTTACAAAGTGACTGAACACACAGATGTCGAGTCCACACAACATTATTAGAATTCAGGAATGGGTCCTCATCTTCTTCGGCGCATCTCTGTGGGGCAAGAGGGGTTCTGCTGGAGCTCTCCAGAGACTCCTGGTCTGACGGCACTCAGAGCAAGGAGTCTGCGATAGGGCAGAATTTGATCTACTTAAATCCTGCATCTTTCCTAGGGAAGATAATTACTCACTACTGGAGAGAGTAACCGGTACCTACAATACTACACAAACTTTAACATTTAGTGGATTGTTTTTAAAAGACATCATCTCGTTCTCTGGGTAATATGTAGCCTTGAACACACGGTGCTCCATCCCCTAACTAAGATACCCACTGAAATGACCAACAACTGGATATTTTCAAGTGAAAAATAACCTGCTTATATTTTTTTTACAGCACAAACCCCAAGGACGTTTTGTGAGATATAATGCGGATGCAATCAAAATTCAGGAAAGCATGACCCGATGAACACATCTCACATGTAAAGGAAGAATATACCTGGGAAGGTTGTAGAAATGATCCCAGAAAATCAATGTTGCTAATGCCCATTAGGTAGCAATGGCAGGTCTGAAAATGTGTGTGGGTGTGATAGAAGGCGCTTGTAACATTCCTAGCGCATCTCGGGGGCACAAGTGGCTGGAAGGCTCCCTGAGCAGGACTTGACATCAGAACTCACAGCTGGATTAAATTTGGCTTTCACTGGGCATGAAGAATGAAACAGAGTCCTGGTTGGCTGCTAATTAGAGAAACCAGACCAGGCCAAGGAAGGAGACAGTAGTCCAACTAGTTCTTGCATATCACACTATAGAAATATAGAAGAAATGAATGGATAAACAGGCCAAGCTGTAGGGATATCTGCTTTGGTTCTGGTCAGCGCAGCCCAAGCTATGGAATCTATGAAAATTTACCATCTTCTTTCATTAAAGACTGAGAAATTTGAAGGGCACTTAATATCCCCTCTGAAAGAACACGCTGCAATTGCCAATCTTTGAAAAGCATAGATTCCCTCCGAACACCATATATAGAAACAAAATTTTGAAGAAACAAAGCAATTGTCTTCCTAAGAAAAATAGTAACAAGAAATAGAAGAAGTGATTTTAAAGGTATTCCTTTGGGGCGCCTGGGTGGCTCAGATAGTTAAGCAACTGCCTCTGCTTGGATCATTGCCCCAGGGTCCTGGGATGGAGCCCTGCATTGGGCTCCCTGCTCAGTGGAAAGCCTGCTTCTCTCTCTCCCTCTGCCTCTACCGTTCCCCCTGCATGTGCTCTTGCTCTCTCTAAAATAAATAAATATTTTTTTAAAAATTCAAAAATAAAAAATGAATGCATTCTTTTAGCAGAACTCAAAAAGACACACATCTCTGAAATGAGACTAGATGGTCAAGAAAGGCAGCAGTCAAAAACAGGGAACAAGAGAAAGCCCAGCCCAGGTAATTAGAGATTTAGAGATGACAATGAAACGTTAGGGGGAGCGGGGCAAAGCAAAAAGTTTAAGAAAAGTCTCCCAAGACCCAAGGGGAAGGATAAAGTGATAAAAATTTAAAAATGAAAGATAAAGGACAATGAAGGCAGGCCCAGGATGGCCAGTAGGCATTAAAGGAACACCAGCCAGCGAACAGAGCCAACATTGGAAAAGAATCATCCAAGGAACAAGAAATTGAAAACTTGTCTTTCCAGAGAAAAAGCTCTGACAATACACAATCTATTTACCAGTCTTTAAAAATATACTGTCCTTAGAATTTATGCCTGCCAACTGACAAACCAGTATTTCCAATGCTGATCCATTAACTAACAGTGATAGATAATCGCCATGCAACATTCACCCGGATCCCCCTTGCACACAGACAGACCTACATGGGCACGTGTATCATAACTCAAAAGACTGCTCACTGAGCACGGGATGGCTCACGGACAGAGAAGGAGAAACCAAAACTTTAATGGCATCCTCTGACAGTAACTGGATACAGCCATCTAAAAGTGCCCATCGCCGGACTAATGGCTCAAAAATGCTCAAATCCATTGGCAAAAGCTCATTTTAAGTTGGGGAGTGCTTGCACTGTCATTAGTCACAAGGGGCTCCTTGAGGCCACCTGTTCAAGCACTGAAGTCTGATGGACATGTGAATGGGTTATTATGTTAATTCAATCACCCAGTCTCTAGTCAGAATCAAATCTTACAGGCCCAGAAGCAATTCTGACTAAAAATAAATAAATTAAATGCCCCATATTAGACCTTTCCTCTACGACATGTCACTTTTCAATTTTACACTCAGAGGACCAGCTTACTGCCATTATTATTGGGCTGTTATGGGACAATTCAGTGTAACCCCCTGTACTGACGATTTTCTCAAGAATTTGAAAAAAAAATTGAGGGGTTATTAGATCCCTATACATTGGAAGCTTTATAACCTGCTTATAAAAAAAAAGTGCATTTTATTTTCCATTTCCCTGAATCACCAACAAAAAATTGATCCTCTAGTAAGTCACAGGGAATCTTCTCTATCCACCTAACTTCCAAAAAATATAATCATTACCTGCACCTATCCCTATTTCCCTGGCCCTCTGCCCCTGATTCCCTAGAGACTTAGAACTGTTTTGTTTACCTAAGGGCTCGGTGCTATGAGAATAAATTTGAAACTAAAAATGAAAAACATGGATCCACGCATTGACAGAGATATGTACGAGTTACAGCCTGCAAACAAAGCTGTAATTAGAGGCAAATCAGTAGCACTTTATATACTATCTCAAGCTCAGGATGCCAATTTTATAGATAAGGAAACCACCGTGGCATACTGCTTGCCTGAAGGTCTCTCAGAGAGCAAATGGGAGAGCCTAGACCTACACAGGGCGCCTGGGTGGTTCAGTCAATTAAGCATCTGCCTTCAGCCCAAATCATGATTCCAGGATCCTGGGTTCAAGCCCCACATCAGGCTCCCTGCTCAGTGGGGAGGCTGCTTCTGTCTCTCCCTCTGCCCCTCTGCCCACCTGTGTGTACTCTCTCTCTCTCAAATAAATAAAATCTTTTAAAAAATAATGAAGACAAATTAAATAAGCATAATTTCATGGAGCTGAATGTAAGCAGAGAAAAAAACATACCTAAGAAAATGAATACCAATTTTCAATTATATCATTCCAGAGAAAAGAAGCAAATCGAGTTCCTCTATATAAAAGACATGTTTGTCACATTGATTTGTCACAATAATATTGATTTGTGTTTATAAAACTATTTTTTTCCAATACACTTTGCCTGAAATTAGGACACACTAATTAATTTATAACAGATGGTGACACTTGTTATCAACTTTTAATCTAGAATACTTGATTTTTTCTGCTGAAAGTCTCTGGGAGAAGGGGTGGTGGAAAAAACAGGCAACACAGGAACAGTTATGAAAAGAAATTGGGCCAAAATATGGAAGGCAAATGAGGAAGAGCAGGGAGAAAGCAGTGCAGATTTAGTTTCCTGTTCATTTTATTTTGATCAAAAGGAGATTTTTAGAATTGATCAATTTAAACCACTTTCACAACATATTTAGTCGTTTTGCCTGCTAAGTCATTTTCTCCGGCTGTAGTTACCTATGATTAAAATACATAGTCAATGTTTCAGACCCAGAGAGAGGAACTTTGAAGCGATAAAACTGCTGCTCAGCCCACCTGTGTTAGGGAACAAACAAGGAATTAATGCTGTTAAACTCTGCCACCAAAGGACACCGTGAGGTATATCATAAAGCAATGAGGTTTGAAGGTTCTCTTCCAGGCTGATAAAATCGCTTGTCATGAAGCCTCCTGTCGTTACCATTTCGACTGCACACAAGCACACCTGTACTCAGGCACACACATGCACGCGCACACACACACACACACACACACACACCCCAACCCCCCAAAGGCGCTGGACTTCATCCAATATTTGCTGGGTAAACATATTACAAATTCAATTCGGCTGGAAAACCATTTTCTCTCCCTTTTGAGACAGTTTAGTTTCTGAGAATGTGATTGCTGTTATGCTGGACTTAGGCCATAGGTCCTTAAGACAAATCCTTCCCAAAGATTCCCTAAATCATCTGAAGAAAGCATTTCACTCTTGGATTTTCAACCAGCTAGTCCTTTAGCGTTGAGGGGTATTTAAAGCCTCAAACTCACATCATCATCATCGGAGGAAACCTACATAATATTATGATGACTAAGAAAAGATTTTACTCTTTAAATGCCAGCTGGTAACCAGCAAGATCTTTTGAACTTTACAGAGACAAGATTTGAGATTCTCAAAGGTTACAATGGGCTCCATTCAAACCATAATTATGCGCAGCTGAAGTAGACAAATGAGTCCTCCTTCTGGAAAAAGTTTAAAAAAAAACTTCACAATGAATTAAAAGTTCATAACAGGCTTTAAAATGACACCAGGAAGCCTAGGGAAAGAACAAAAAATGCTTTGGGAGGTTAACCCCTGTATTTCTCCCAGAGTTAAAAATAAAATTAACGCAGAGGATGTGAGACTTCCATTTAACAAACTTTTCCAGCTCTATGGACACATTATGACTCACACTTATGGGAAAAGCAACTGGATTTGGGTAAACCAATAAACATCCATCAATCACATGGCACATGTTTAATTACTGACCTGGAAGAGTTATATGAAAGTAAAATATCAAAATCAAGTTGAATATATTTTTGTTGAGTTTTAATTAGTCATTCTTTTCCTACCTTCCCTGGGGACAATTAAGTCTGACGTCAACTTTTTGGGGAGCTTTCCGAACACACCAAAGGCTCTTTACCACTGTTTCAAAGAACTCGGAGGACCCCCTGCCATGAGGGAAGCTAGATTATCTGAAGTCCAAAAGAGGCCGGGCTGTCAGTTTCTCATCCTAACAAGATCCAGCATGAAGATCCAAAGTACAAACGTGGGGTAAGGAGCTTAAATCACACCTTCTGATTCCATCTTGAAACAGCTACATGTTTCCCCAGTTACGCATCTGCATGTGGTCACGTGGTGGAGAGCAACCAACGGATCTGAAGATACACGAATCACCACACATGCATCCCGGTTTCAGTTGGCTCTAGCTGATTCACGTAGGAAGCAGTGTTTTGTTTGATGTTGTCCTGTAGACTTTCAAGACTTGTATCTGGCAGGAAGGTTATGAGACACTCGGTTCTTGGTCATTAAAGTGAATGCTATGTGTTGCAACCAGATTCCATCCTTTAGGACAAAAGCACATGTCCCCCAGCTATTCAGATTGATGGCTTTCAGCTAAGCCCCCCTCTCCCAGCACCATTCTAAAGTTCCTCAAACTGGGAGCCTTTCACAGCACTGCTTAAATTAAGAGTTGCCTAGGGGCACCGAGGTGGTGCAGTAGCTTAAACTTCCAACTCTCAGTTTTGGCTCAGGTCACGATCTCAGCGTCATGAGATCAAGCCCTGGTTCAGGCTCTGTGCTCAGCATGGAGCCTGCTTGGGATTCTCTCTCTCCCTCTCCCTCTGCCCCTCCTGCTCATGCTCTCTCTTTCTCTTAAATAAATAACCTCTTCGATAAATAAATACATCTTTAAAAGGAATGAGAGAGATGCTTACCTAACCTACTACTTAAATAAGTAGGCCCAGCAACTTAATATGTATTCAAGTCTTAATGACTTAGTGCCCATCAAGTGCTACACTTTTCAAGTCTTCAAAGACTGGACACTTAGCATCTTCCTTTGCTGTTTTGCATTGTTTCTCACATGGTACTTGCTTTTTCCCATACTGACAGCTGAAACCTGGTTTTGAAAGGAAAACTATCCAGGGTAGAAACTGTGAACTACCTTAAGCTTGTAGTTCCCTGCAGGGTTCCCAAGTATCCACTGGGGAGCCAGAGACACCTGGGGTGGTTTCTCAGTCAAAGAGTGCCATGCCTTAAAGAAGCACTCCATGGGCAGGCCAGATCTCAGGACTGTTGGGGTCAGAAATGGGACCAAGGGGTATATTTAAAGTCAGAGGCCCTTGCCTCATCTGGGGACAATTCTAAAGGGTCATTCCAGTTTTCAAAGTCCCAGGAAGCCTCTGAGGCCTCCATAGTAGCCACACTGCCTTCTCCCTAGGCAGCTTCTCCCTGCCCTGGACTGATTCCCAGAACACTCACCACAAATATTCTGCATGCTGGCCTGGATCTCGCCATGTGCCTCTCAGGAAACCCAACCTACGACAGTTACTTAAGATGAAACATTCAAAAATGCAAGAAAATATTACACTCTCCAGCTAGACAACTGAAATTTTACTTCAAGTAATATTTATTTTTATGTATCATTTTTCAGTTTTGTCTGCGGCTGCATAAACACTCAGCAATTCGACTTCACTTTTTTCTTTCCCCTAAAAATCCAACAATTTCAAAAACAGCATTGCGTTAACTCCATTCCACAGCTGCTAGGATCTTTTGGAGTTTTATTTCAGTGGTGGGTAGACTGTCCATATGTCACACCTAACTGAGACTACACTGTGCTTGTAGCTACAAAAAAGCCTCCATCCTTACTATGTTTTCCATGATAATTTTATCTACAGCAATGACACAAAGGCTTCTAAAAAGCTATCCTTAGAGATACAATTTATTTTAAACATACACAAAGGGAAGCCCCGTGAGGGGAGAAACCTGCCCCTCTCACCCCAGTGTCTACGGCAATGCCTGGCAAATATATTTGTTATTGAATAAAAGAAACACTGATAATCCAGTTTTCACACTATCTTTAAGGACGGTTACTTTTCTGCAATGTAAGTATAGGACAGAACTCATAATCTCTCCCTAAAAGATCAATTGTGATTATTATGACATGTGGCTATTTTAAAAACAAATCTCACCCAAACAGATGTGCTCAGCTGATGGGAAATGGCAGGAGGCCACCCCCAGGAATAGAGTAACATATCCATAATGTACCTTAGGGGCACATTTCGATGTTAAAAGTTAAAGAAATAAATAGTAATTTTTTTTTATTGCAGTCACAAGTACAGTACCATAAGCTGGCGAATCCAAGAAATGACTATGAATGCCTATAAATTTACGATATGTTATGAGCACTGTTTTAAATAGCCATGAAGCAGGTGTCTGCTGGAGACTTGCACAAAGCGAAGAGGTTCATAAAAATATAAATGAACAGTGCAACTCTGTCTTAGATCTTATAATTTAAGATCTGACAGGGTACATGGTTTTACTTTTAATTTGAAGAATATACTAGATCGCACCAACACTACTATAACAATAATTACACACACTCTATCAATTTGTCATAATAACTAATAAAGTAAGACGGCCTGTTGTGTTATTATTATTGTTATTATTAAGGTTATTCTGAAGAAAAAGGCGAAAGCTGGATGGAGAAGGCTTAAAATTAATTTTAACCAGAATGAGAAAATTGTCATCAAGTTTGTCTACAGAGAAAAGGAGCAGAAACTGATTCCCTTGCAAGGAGGGCCGATGGTTGAATTAAATCAGTTAAGGATGGGGCGCCTGCGTGGCTCAGTCCGTTGAGCAGCTGGCTCTCGATCTGGGCTCAGGTCATGTTATCAGGGTCCTGGGATCAAGTCGCATGTGGGGCTCTGTGCTCAGCAGGGAGTCTGCTGAACTATTCTCTCCCTCTCTCTTTGCCCCTCCCATTCCTCGTGCTCATTCTCTCTCTCTAAAATAAATCTTAAAAATCTTGAATCAGTCAGTCAGAAAGGGTAGAAGCACCTGGGTAGCTCAGTTGCTTAAGCAAAGGACTCTTGATTTCCACTCAGGTCATGATCTCAGGGTTGTGGGACGGACACCTGCGTCAGGCTCTGCACTCAGCACAGAGCCTGCTTAAGATTCTCTCTCTCCCTCTGCCCCTCCCACACTATGCGCATGTGTACACGTTAGCTCTCTCTCTCAAAATAAAGAAAGAAATCAGTAAGAC
This sequence comes from Mustela nigripes, assembly GCF_022355385.1. Classification (NCBI taxonomy): domain Eukaryota; kingdom Metazoa; phylum Chordata; class Mammalia; order Carnivora; family Mustelidae; genus Mustela; species Mustela nigripes. The sequence continues at coordinate 31,309,652 of NC_081574.1, read as the reverse complement.
TAGTAGGCACAGCAGTATCTAGTACCTAATTCTACAAAGAGCTACAACCACATGCAATTTTATATCTAAAGCCCAAAAAATGAAGAACTAACCACATTGAGTTTACGTGGTCACACACAAGCATCTCGTAGGGGATTGCTTCAAATCAGACAGGAAAATTACAGGAAGAAAATAAGAAGTTCTTACAAGGGAAACTGGGGTAGATCCCAGAGCTACTGGAAAGTAAAAATTCACGTCTCCATCCGCCTCCATTTCATTTCTTGCCCCCACCCTCAGTTTTTGTATTGTGTCCAGAAGAGAAAATATTCCAAGTAAAGTGGCAGAATAGCAGCTCTCTTCCTATCCTAATCGCAACTTTAAAATCCTTTTTTGCACCACGGAAGAAAGAGGTCTCCAACTCTGGTGGTTGGCAGGTGCCAACGACCTTGTACTGAACACAGGATTTTATCCACCTCTCTAGGAGGATGCGAGCCAGCATTTCACAGTCACCGACCTGAGTGTGACTCTCCTCATCTGCCTGGATGACTCAGCTTCCCCCCCAAGACTTCCCTTATTGGGTTTATTGTTCAGATTAAACAAAATAATCTACTCAAGTGCTGAACACACACCGTGCTCAATAAATAAATCAGGAGTAGGAATAGGAGTACGAACCCAGCAATGGCAGAAACCATAACAGGATGTGCCTGGCATTGTGCCAGCCAGTGGGGGATTAAAAATGCAACAGTCCTGCTTCTTGGTCTGTGTAACTTTATATTCCATTGGGAAAGATAAATGAGAAAACTAAGCAAAAAGGTAAGTAATGCAGGAATACATGTATAGTACATAAAATAAGTGGAACATGGGAACCAGAAATTTTGCAGAGACAGTCAAGGTGGACAGCATGGAAATGGAGGCATTTGAGCTGAGTCTCCGAGAATGAGTGAGCATATGGAAAGGCCAGTTTGGAAAGAAGAGAGCACAGCCCAGATTTAGAGGCATGAAAAAAGACAACTGTTTAGGGCCACTTGGGACCTGACTAGATCTGAGGATATCGGGTCACTATGGACCGGAGCCAGGCTATGAAGAGGTCCAGAAATTGCTTTATGAATTTCACCCTCTAGGTTAGTGGCAGCCAAACTTAATATCACTACATGCCTTTTTCTCATTATAATTTTGTTAATAGACTCCTAATAAATGTACCTTTATTAATACACAGTGATATTTCACCATTATCTACATTATTTAACTGTGAGACCTTGTATAAGACACTTCTCCATGATTTCCAGGTGGAATTAATGACAGTACCTTTTTCATAGGGGTGGTATGTGGATAAAATGAGTTAATACGAGCAACATTTTTAGGACAGTACCCAGAATCTACAAGTTCTAAATATAAGTTAGCTACTATAATACTATTATTAAAAAATGTATCAAAACAGAAAATATTAAAAATTAGAAAACCTGAAATATTTTTAAGACATGTCATTTTATTAAGAGCACAAAAAATTTTGATATCACAAAGTATCAATTGTTAATATCTTTAGCAAAAGAAATGTGATTGAACATACTCTGATATTTGTGATTAGCTTGGTTTACCTGGTGCTGAAGGAATTCATGGCTGTGGTTCTAAATTCTATTTATCACTAACTAGATGATGGCCATTAGAATCACAACAGATCTCCCAGGAAAACAAGGTGACCAAAAGAAGAGTGACATTTCCACATGCACGCACAAGTAGTTTAATCACCCTTCAGTTTTACCCACCTGTTTTTCAGCTATTTTTTGTTAGTTTCATCCAGTAAATTTTCATTTTTGCTAATGCCATTCAGTTGTTCTAAAAATGAATTGGAAGATATGAAAATTTTATATTTTTAACTAAAGGTTGAAAGCCACTGAAAATGTTAACTGTTGGAAGACTTTAAAGTAGGTTTGTAAGTTCTGCTTCTAAGTTTTCTAAATGAATAGATACAGAAATTTCTAGGGAACATAAACAGTACTTGATTACAAAATATAAATTAAGCCATTTCCAAAGTCTCATTTTCAAATGGTCTGTACATTGCAGTTTATTTTTAAAAATCACTCAGTTTTTACTTGTTTTTATGAGAAACATCATATATGGGGCACCTGGGTGGCTCAGTCAGTTGAGTTTCAGACTCTTGGTTTTTTGTTTTTTGGTGTTGTTTTTTTTGTTTGTTTGTTTGTTTTCAGACTCTTGGTTTTGACTCAGTCAGTTGAGCACTCTGGCTCAGGTCATGACCTCAGGGTCCTGGGATGGAACCCTGCATTGTCAGGCTCTGTGCCCAACGGGGAGTTTGTTTAAGGATTTCTCCCCCTCCCAGTCTCTCCCCTGGCTCATGTTCTCTTTTTCTCTCTCTCAAATAATAAATCTTAAAAAAAAATCAAATATAATTTTTCAAAAACTTTGCAGAGAATCTAGTGACACTCTCTTGTCACCACAGAAAAGGTTATCAAACTTGGAACAATCTTCTTTTTAGGAAAAAAAAAAAAAAAAAGATATTCGTCTTTTAATCTGACAACTCTTTAGGTTACTTTGCTTAAGATAACCAGAGAATCTCCACATGGCTCCAAAGTGTTCACAGTCATTTCCCAACTCATCACAAAATACTGTCAAGATTCTACAGTAATTTAACAAGTTCTATTCTCTCATAAAATAAGGTATATCAATGCAACATGCTATTCAGTGTGTCGCTCTGGTTTAGGGTTCTCAACATTTTTTTTTTTTTCGGCATAACAGTGTTCACTGTTTTTGCACCACACCCAGTGCTCCATGCAATCCATGCCCTCTATAATATCCACCACCTGGTACCCCGACCTCCCACCCCTTCAAAACCCTCAGATTGTTTTTCAGAGTCCATAGTCTCTCATGGTTCACCTCCCCTTCCAATTTCCCTCAACTCCCTTCTCCTCTCTAACTCCCTATGTAGGGTTCTCAACTTTTAGAGTTTTGTTTTGAAGGACAGACAAATCAACTTCCTCTAGATGGTTTCTCATTAAACAGACTCTGAAAAAAATCATTTTTATAGCCATCAACATGGCTACTCCACCAGTGATTACACTCACACAATGTATTGCTTACACTTGAGATCGATCTTCTCTTTCTTTTAATGGCTCATCAAAAGAAAAATTCAGTCCTTGTGACAGATTTGTCCACGTTCCCCAATACAGTGATACTCTTCCCATCTAAAGGTGAGGGCTGTGTCCCCTTCCTTGCAATTTAGGTGGGCTGGTCAACAGCTTGAATCTACACCATGTAACAGAAATGACTTCTGAAGTTAAGTTGTAAAATTCTGTCTTCAGTCAGGTTCCTTTGTCCAGTTCTCCTGGAACCCTTGCCCTCTCTGGAGCCTTGGTCTTGGAACACTTTCTCTGAACACCTAGCTGCCTTGTGGTGGGAAGCTCAGCCACAGAGAAAGGCCACATGTATGTACTTCTGACCTACCAGGTATGAGTGAAGAAATTTCCAGATGATTCCAATCCCAACGGTTCTTGTCACTTTGATAAGCATTCAAACGCATCCTTACTAGGACCCCAGACATCATGGAGCAGAGACAAGCCACAGTCCCTGCACCTTCCTCAACTTCTGACCTACAGAATTCAAGAGCATAATAAAATGGTGCTTGTCTTATGCCACTAAATTTGGGAAGGTTTATTATACAATAGTCGCTGGGACAGATCTTTATATATTTCACTATTAGAACATAATCTAACAAACAACATAACTTCTGAGATGTTGAAACTTCTGTACTTCTACCTAACTATGTAACAAACTTCCCATGTGGTGAAGTTTCTAATACTTGTTCCTTGAACGCTTTGATATTTTTTACCCAGCTTTCCAACAGTAATTGTCAGCAGAGGAATGCATTTCACTTGAATGCCATAATGTTTGGGGCATACAACTTCAAGGAAAGGGAAAGGGAAATAAACTTTTTTTTACCAAGGAAAGGGAAATCAACTTTTTTTTCCAGTAGTATCTAGCCAATTACTTTTGGCCTAAAGAAGCCTCAAATAAGTTCCTAAGCATTTGTCGTCAAAAATAGTGAAATTTTATAAACTACTGCACCGAATGCTGATTTTAAAACACTCTGAGGGGGAAATAAAGAGGTTTGTCCTAATGCCCTGAAGGCTGGTTTTCTTATGAAAAGTTTAAACGGGCACAGTCAGAAATATGTAATTAGCTCTCATAAGACCGTCACTCAACTTCAACAGTTATCAACATATAGCCCATGTTTTCTTGTCTTTATCTCCACACACATCCCCCACAGTCCCAGAGCATTTTGATGCTAATCCCGGATATCGTATCATTTCCATAGGCATTTCTGTATGCATCTCTAACACAGGAGTCAGCAAACTACAGCCTGCAGATCCAATCCAGCCTGCTGCCTGCTCTTCTAAATAAAGTTTTATTGGAACACAGCCATACTCATTCATTCACTAATGGATTGTCTACAGTTGCTTTCATTGACAGAGTTAAGTTTCTGTGAGCAAACCTATGGCTTCAAGCCTAAGTAGAGTGAGGCCAAAAATGTTTACTATCTGGCCCTTATTCAGAAAAAGTTTGCCAACTCCTGCTCTAAAAGATAAAGTATTAAAAAATAATAATAATAAAAGGAAAGGAAAGGAAAGGTAACATAATATGCCTTACTAGTCATTATAGTCCCATACTTAGATTGATAATATGGAAATAGCTTCCCTCTATGATTAGGTAAGAGCCTGAATATAAATATAAATATAAACTAAAGGCAGGATTTATTATTCACTATAGTCAAATAAGGTCACTTGAAAATGATCTGGCTGACATTCTGTCAAACCTGATTTGATTGTTACTGTTTTTCCCCACAATTCAGAACACAGGGAGCACGCACTCAGACCTGAAAAAGCACATCACTCTTGTTTTCTTCTGGTTTCATCTACGCTTGCCTCATTAGCACTATTTTCAAGGTACTGTTTGTTTGCAGGAATAAACAGGACCCATCTGCTCATTTCATATCTATGAGTTAAGACAAGAACATGCCTTAGCAGTCCCCGGGAGCCCTGCAGGTTGTGTCAACCCCGCTTCCCCCCAGCCCCTCATGTGCCATGGGACGGTCCTGCTATAGCCTGAGTGGGCACAGGAGCCAATTTGTGTCTTATATATTTTAAAGGCGTAATACCTTTGATGATATTCTAGATATAAAGTTAGATGTCTGACAAAGCTTGGGACAGGGACCACGGATAATCACAATATAGTATCCTCTGTGCCCTTGTATGTACTTGAAATATTTCACAGGAAAACCTATGTTGCTCCTGCACACCAAGAGATCTTCTTGCAAACTCCACTTTGAAGGCTTGTGCGGGAATTTTATCCCTCCGCTCACGTGCACTTAAAACATCTGCAGTGCCCGAGCGAAGAGATCAATGAATTGATAAGCTACAGCTTGTGCTGTCGATTTAGTCTGTATATTCTGTGGCTGGATATAAATGAGCCGACGCTTTCACTCCCCAAAATGTCACCGTCCCTTAAAAATCACATGACCTGCTTTGATTAAATTTTCCCCTGAACCAAAAAGAAGAAGACCCATGTAAGCCCTGTCTCAGAAAAACACAAAGTGTTTTGGGTTTTGTTTTTTTCTGGGAAGTACATTAAATTGAATACTGGTATTAATTACTGCCCCCCCCCAAAAAAGCCACATGTAAATATTATTTTCAGATAAATTTGTGGCAATTTTAGACCAGTGGCGTTGGTATCCAGTACAGAAGGAAAGAATGGCGTTATTCACTCTCATTTGTCAAATGAGAAGGTTACAGGCTAGGAAATTTGCTGACAGCCAGCCACAAGTCAAGTCGGTGGTCAACCATGGACCATCCAGGAGGATGGGAAGAATGGAAAACATCAAGCACATCACTCTCTCACTCCTAAGGTCAGTTTGCGTGTTTGGTTTGTTTTCTCATATCTGCTCTTACTGTTATCAAGGCTTAATAGATGCTCTTCTAAAGTCTAAAGTCATAATGTGTGGAGACAAAGCCACAGATTTGGAGTTCCATCACCACTAGGTTGAATGAGAAAGCCCATTACTAGTTAAAAAGAAAAATGACAATTTATTAAGTCTCTGTGATGTGCTGCAGAGATGAATAAGACACAATCTGCTGGGGTGCCCAGGTGGCTCCGTCGGTTAGGCAGACATCTGCCTTTAGCTCAGGTCATGATCCCAGAGTCCCAAGCATCACTGGGCTCCCCGCACAGTAGGGAGTCTGCTTCTCCCTGTCTCTCACCCAGCTCATGCTCTCTCTGGCGTGTTGCTCTCTCTCTCAAATAAATAAATAAAATCCTTAAACACACACACACACACACACACCTCTCTCAAATAAATAAGATCCTTAAACACACACACACAATCACTTAAAGTTTAGTACAAACTTACGAGAAACAGGCAATCTATTCATTTCAACTTAATACAACAAATGCCAGATTTTAACTACTGGCTTCAGAGAAGAGTGATTCATTCCGCTCTGTGGAATTATGAGAAGAATTTCCAGTGGGGCTCACCTTTGAAATGGGCTTAGAAGACGAAGTAGGAGTTCACCAGCCTGACAGAAAGGTCAGGCAAATTTGTGTCTTGGAAAAAAAAAGCATATGCACAGCTGCAGAGCTGGGAAAAGTTCAGGGAATGTTTTTGTGATTGAAGTGTAAAGTACACGGTTTAGATGAAACCAGAAGAGTCACTGAGGCCAAATGACATTATGAAGGAATGTATACTTCCGTTTAAAGGCACCAGAGAACTGCTTTCCACTGGTGTGGGGGAGGGGAGGGAATAATAAAAATGAGGCTTTTAGAAGTAGATTCCTGGTAGAAGGGTTAACGGAATTATGGGACCTGGGAAGGTGGCCCAGTCTTGCTCCAGTACCTAATATTACAAAGATTCTACCTTGAATTTATTAAGTGATTGTTTTTTCTAGGTCTATAAATCATTTTGGCAAACAACACAGTTATTTTAAGCATTTTGCTGAGAAATGAAATTTCTAGATCAAGGTATCTCCCCACGAGGGGGGCACTGTAATGTGGAGCTGGGATGCCAGCAACCTTAGCTCCCAATCCCAGGAACCAGAGCTCACCCTGTGCTTTCCAACGAAGGCCTTCTTAATTCTTTCAATACAATCTTAGCTCTTCTTCTTCTTTTTTTTTTTTTAATTTTATTTATTTGACAGAGAGAAATCACAAGTAGGCATAGAGGCAGGCAGAGAGAGAGGAGGAAGCAGGCTCCCTGCCGAGCAGGGGCTCGATCCCAGGACCCCAAGATCATGACCTGAGCCAAAGGCAGCGGCTTAACCCACTGAGCCACCCAGGTGCCCCTTAGCTCTTCTGATTTGGGTAAAATTCTATTTCCTGCCAAATACAATGTTTTAAATTTAACTATGCTTGAAAAGGCGCTTTTTTGTTTCCTCCTTTTTAAGCTGGTATGGCTGTGTTCAATAGTTAAGTAAGCTTTTAAATCATTTCAAATTGAGCCTAATATAAAAGGCCAAATATTTAAGAAGCCAGGGCTGTCTATTGGGCAAATATTTACACAATCTTTAAAACATTCAATATTTATTCACCCAGCCATAATTGTGGTTTCCAAGACATTAGTCGATGTAAATACATGCTAACTGGAAACAGGGGGAAGAAACAGCCGTGGAAGAGAAGCAGCTCTTATCCTGGTAACTCTCCTGGCTTTGAATGTCCTGGAGTTTAATAGACTACAACTGAAGTATTTTTTAATTTTAAAAAGTCCCACTATCATCTCTTACTAATTGCTCCTAAACCCAAACCCCTCCCCCCAGGACTGTTAAAACTTACTGTGCAGGTACAAAAGTTTAACCCTGTGCCACCGCCTGCCATGGTCCCCTTACATCATGAAGGAAATCTGGAGAGTTTTCACTGCTGTACCCTGGAGGTATTATTTGTAAAGGTCAATAAAAAGAGATCAAGAAACCCAGGTAGCTATAACGAGCCCATTTTTATTTTTGCTAGCACTGGTTTTATTTAATAGCATCAGATATATTCTTGCTAGAGATATATTTGGCTTCCAACACTGGGGGGAAAAAAAGTAGCTGAAGAGCTTAATTAAAAACATCCTCCTTCCACACCTACCAGCAAAATGAAATTTCTAAACGCTCCCTATTATTCAGCACTAGGAAACAATAACACAGAGCACTTGGGATTGCTCCCATCAGAGTTAAGAAAATATGTCTGAAAACCGTTACTCCCCCCATAATAAAAGCAAGTCCATATTTTGCACCAGTAACGAGCCTCTGTTAGGCACACACACGTGCACGCATGCACACACGAATTATTGTACAGCCAGGTTATGTTTCCCTTAAAAGGAAGGATACAAAGATGAGCACAGAGCCTCCACTGAGGGATAGCTCTGGCTGGCTCTAGCATAATAAACTGCTGTTTACCTTTCGGATTCTATTTATGCCACATGCACATTGTTCATCATTATTAAATGATCCTTTTTTATCTTTCTATGACAGTTACATATTTTAACAGGTGACAGTTTGCCTTTATAAGCAGCAAAACACTGGTTTATTAGTATGCTTGTGTGGCATAAAATAGAGTTCATTTTTTACTGAAATAACTGGAGGAAAGAAACATCAATTGTGCACAGTTCTGAATAGCTCAATGGGTATAGAAGGTACTGGCAATAAATTAAGATAGGTTTGCTTTATTTATGAGTCTTAGGTATTCCTTCACAGTTGCTACTGTGCATGAATTTTAAGTGGCCCTTTGACGGGCAAGTCCATATGAAGCAGAATCATAAACTCCTACCCAGTTTCACAATTAATTGCTTCTCTGTAGTAAACTCGAGGAAGAGTGTAACTAGACCACTCGGAACATTCTCTCTGTCTCCCGACTACAGCAGTGCAGGCTGTCTTAGAAGAGAGAGGGGAAAGGAAAGAGAGGAGAGAGAGAGAGAGAGAGAGAGAGAGAGAGACGGAGCGTCAGAGTCATGATAATACCACTGAGTCCCTGAAATGGCAGAATGTGTTGCTTATCAGCTTTAGATTCTAGCAAACCCCAACCCAACTCATTCTGCAAATGGCCAGTGATGTCCTGGGTGTCTTCTTGCAATGAGGAGGGTCTGGGGCAATTCCTTGGCCTTAATGCTGTGGCCCCCGGGGACCCAAAGGAAGACACCATTTCCCGCAAATAGCATTTCAGAACCTCAACCGCCACTAACCTCCTAGGCCATTGTTCACGTGTGAATTCGATAATAAACATAAATAAGTAAAACTGTGCCTGCAGATAATACCTTGTCGTACGCGCTTTGGGGAGAAGGCAAACAGCCCATCCAGCACAGAACGCCGACAGCCAGCCCTGCCAGCGGAGCCGGAGTTAGTAGATCATTCTGATGGCTGCTCGTGGTAAGCACCTCATTGGGTAAAATATGGCCCTTTCGAATGACGGACACCCCAGAGGTGCCTACCGTGCACAGGTGTGGTGTGGAGGAAAGATAATGGGCCCAGCTGGTGGCTCGGTTATTTGTTTCTTACCTGACATGTGAACTGTTCCCTCTGCATTGTCGAGGAGACATAACTGCACCCGTCACTCTGGAGGCAAAACTCACTCAGGAATGCCACTGCCACCTTCCTGATGGTGATGCTTTCCTTCTCCGGGGTCAGTGATTTGGCAAATCAGTGCCGAGGAAGGAAGCAGGTGTGTCCTCCATTAAAATTCCGAGGGACACCAGTTATTTTATCTTGGCATGAGCCTGGGCACGGGGGAGGGGCAAGGATAAGGGCTCTTTCTTCTCCAGTAAGTTTAAAAGGGAAAAAATTAAAAAAAAAAAAAAAAAAAAAATCCTCGCAACAGAGAAATCTGTCATGAACTCTCCCAAATCCGCACCCCTCTCTCCTTTTCTCAATCTCCTTCCCTCGTCTACCTTTACAGCGGCGTCCACACACACACACGGGCCCGGAAGATAGGTCTTATACATGTTTTCATTACAGCACTTTAAAAAAAAAAAAAAAAAAAGATCAGTCAGCTTTTCGCACCCTTCTCTCGCTAAAGTTGCTTCTGCCCTTTGAAAATATGAAAGCCCTTGAGTGATTTTATATTTTCAAAGGGTAAAAGTGCTAAAGAGCACTTCTCTATTTCAGAGAGGAGGAAAAAAAGTAAATCTGTCTGCCTCAAGTGTTCACTTGGAAAAGGTAAAAAATGAACTACCGACGTGATGGGAGGGGGGGCAGCCACAGCACCTGGACACACGGCACCCGGGAGTCTGATGCTGGAAAACACAACCTGAGGCACTGCCTCTGCCCAAACCTTTGAGGCAAGTCTGAAGGGAACAACACTTCTGGAACTAATATCGCAACGTATTGACTTAAAATCCATCACTCAGCCCGGGTATCAATTCCTGGGGGTACACTCGCACTTCCAAGGCTGGGGGGTGGGTGGGCAGGTGTGGTTTCCAACACTGTGGTTTCTTTTCCCACAATGCCCTTTAAGGTTTATTCTGCCAACCCCCTCGTGAGACTGTAAGACTCTTGATGGCAGTTGTAATAGTTCTTATTTCTAGATCCCCGTTCCCAACACAGTGATTCAAATACAGTAGTCCTAGTAATAAATACGATTATGTATCAGAATTATTTTTAAATACTTTGGTTGTATTAATTAATCCTCGGAATACCTCTATCACTTATCCCCATGTTACAGGTAACAAGATGGAAACACAGAGAGCTGAAGCCATTTTCCTATGGCCACACAGCTATTAAGTGCTAAAAACTGAATTCTAGGGGCACCTGGATGGTTCAGTGGGTTAAATCCTCTGCCTTAGGCTCAAGTCATGATCCCAGGGTCCTGGGATTGAGCCCTGCATGGGGCTCCCCGTTCAGCAGGGAGCCTGCTTTCTCCTCTCTCTCAGCCTGCTTGTGATCTCTTGTCTATCATGTAAATAAATAAAATCTTTAAAAACTGAATTCAAACTCAAATGGTCTGATTCGAGGAACTGTGTGCTTTATCACTATTCTTCACTGCCTGTCAAAAATAATGTATGCATACAGTAAACATACTCAATTGTTTTTTGGGAGAATTAAAAAATTCAGATCATTTATAATATGCATGATCCCAAAAGAGCTCATTTAACATCTTCCAATTTTATTTCCTCTGCAATCTCAGTTTCCTCCTTTCGAGAACTAAATAAAAAAAGGCCCTGCAATCTGGCTAGCACCACACATGGGTGTTGAATACACGTCCATTCTCTTGCCCAAATACCACCCGCCAATGAGATGAATTCTCGTAGTGAGCCTCAGGCAATAAAAGCCCAGTTGGAAATGCAGGCAACTGATTTTTACCTGAGGTGATCATTTGGTCTATAATTAATATTACCAACTATTATCAGTTCTATATCAACTCAAGTACCATCTTTGCCCAAAGCAAGGTCAGTCATACATAACACAGACTCCGTGGCAGAGAGCTTACTATTGCAATTTTCTCTTAGTGCATAGGAAGCATTGACCCCGAAACAGCAAGGACCATGCAAGTTAGGGCCCAGTCACTATCCAGCAGAAGATGTGGGCTTACAGGACCAGCAGAGCCCCAGAGAGTCAGCCTCCTTCATGCTTGCTGTATCCACTACCAAAGAGGAGAACAGGGCTGGTGTTCAAGGACATTTACATATTAGGAAAAACTATAATCAATAAACTGCTGATACGAGAGACAATAGCCAAGGACAGAACCAAAGGATAGATCCTAATACACATTCACTTAGGGAAGGGGTGCCATATCTGGTAACTAAAAAATGGCTGGGAAAACTAACCACAGCAGGCTTGCACAGGAGTGTTTTATCCAAAGAATCTCAGACACTCGTGTGAATCTTCATCATAAAGTTGGAAGGCACCTTGATAAGATACAGAAAAGCCTACATGTGTTAGAGCTAACCTGACCTGGGCTCAAATCCCCTCCAATCCACTGTTACGAGTATGGCCTTGGGAAAGTATACTTGAGTTTTAACTTCCTTATTTGGAAACAAATAATAATGCTTACCTGACACAGTTATTGCAGGAATTAAAGCACATATACGACAACCATTTACCATACTGAACGGCACACGTAGCTGTCCGTCTCATGATCACATACAGTTAGCAAGCCAGAGCTCCATTAACACACAAATATTCATTGTACTTAGTAACCACTCATCCATTCATCTATTCGTTTATTCCTTGAATTACTAAAATGTGCCAAACCACAAGTATTTGCAAAGATTCAGAAAACAACCAGCCTGTCTTCGAGGTGTTTTGTATGGAAACATAAACAGGCATCCAACTCACTACGCAGATGACCACCAGCTATGAAACTCTGATACCATTACAGATATGCACACATTGGGGAAAACATTTGTGTAGGTTAGGAAATTCAGAAGCTCTCATTTTGGAGGTGAGGATTTTAGCTAAGGGAGGTGGTGGTGATGGTGAGGGGAGAGATGCATTGAAAACATGTTAAGGCACACATTGCCAAAAAATATGGTCTTCAGATTTTTATTTTCTACATCTTATTTACTTCAGATGCATTTTATTGACAAATCAGCTTAAGAAGAAAGTACAAAAGGCACTTGTCAAAGACTAACTGCTCTAATCTTCATTAATTTTACCTATGAAAATTCCATAATTCTTTCTAGCAAGAAAAGAAAAAAAATACAGAACCGGACTGTATGTATTGCTGATTATTCCTGGCTACCAAGAGATAGACTTCACCACAACTGAGACAGCCTGCATACACATAAGAACAACAAATATTCCAAACAAATGTATCCCTCTTTATCTCAGTCTACCATAGTTAGAAGCACTCTTATTAGCTAAGGTCTGACTCATCCTGATGCTGAGATAAAATCCATATGTGGTAACGTACCAGGTGTAGAAAAAGCATCCTTCAAAGTTGTCTTGGGAATGTTAAAAAGAACAAAAACTGCCATTCTGAATGTCAAAGCAGTAACCAAATCACATACCATCCTCATACTGAGAGATTAAGAAATGATTTGGTGGTCTTCTTTCGAGTCAGCTCAATAAACACAAAGCACTACTATCGAAGTTCTCCGGAGACATTGCTGTCAAGGGCCTTGGGGTGCTGCAGTTACGATGGGTGTCCAGAAGCTCTGGCCTGTGTTCGAAAAATAACAAAATATGTGCTGTTCTCACATTATCCAAAGCACTGAAGGTATGTCACAGGGAGAATCAGAATCTGCTACCCAGATGTCAACATTCTGAAAAGATAAGAACAGAAGAACTGAAGTATTTGGTTTAGTATTCAGATAACTGGTTGTTCCTCTTTCAAAACGGTAGAGACAGAGAGGAACAACAGGGATTTGCAGACTAACAGAAGCACTGTGAGGAATACGGCTTCTACCTGGAGAATTCCCCGGAGTGATTATTTTTTGCGTCTCTACTGGGATTTTGTTCTCCTTAATACTTTCCTATATTTTCAGATTTCTTCTAATAAACACACACTTTCAAATTTAAGGGAAAAAAGACTTGCACCTAAAAGAACCACTCAGAGTAAGTACAGTTAAGCTCCCCTGGGCTCCCTAGTTGCACTAATCTAACCATTTAGCTGATTCGTGACTTCCAGGATGGAAAAGAGAATGCCACCTCCTGAAACTCCCACCGCCAGCCCTGCTGGCTCACGGACTTAGCCTCTCAATGTTCTCCTGCCTGGAAGCTTCCAGCAGAGGAGGAGACACTCAAGAGTTCACCTTCATGACTTACAAGTAAGAGCAAGGTGGAATGCTCACTCCAGAACTGTAACCACTGCAAGGCCATCCCTTGAACCGAAGCATTTTGTAGCTGGTACCCCCTTATTTCCACTTGTTTTCCTATAACTGTCCTCTTTTGAAGCTTCAACTCAAATGCCTACAATCCTTAAGTTCTCTTCTGATTATACAGATTCCAAATATACAGCATCATTCACTAAGAGACCCAGCCTACTTTTAACCCAGCAAAGCTTCCCTAATGTGGGACCTTTTTTTTTTGTTTAAGGGTTTATTGATTTGGGGCGCCTGGGTGGCTCAGTGGGTTAAGCCTCTGCCTTCGGCGCAGGTCATGATCCCGGGGTCCTGGGATTAAGCCCCACATCGGGCTCTCTGCTCAGCAGGAAGCCTGCTTACCCCTCTCTCTCTGCCTGCTTGTGATCTCTCTCTCTGTGTCAAATATATAAATAAAATCTTTAAAAAATAAAAAAATTTAAAAAAAAGAATTTGTTGATTTGACAGAGAGTGAGAGAACTTGGAGAGAGAGCACAAGCAAAGAGAGCACAGAGGGAGAGGGGGAAGCAGGCTCCCTGCTCAGCAGGGAACCCCATGTGGGACTCGATCCCAGGAACCTGAGATGGTGACCCGAGCCGAGCCGAGCCGAAGGCAGAGGCTTAAGCCACCAAGCCACGGAGGTGCCCCAACGTGGGACCTTTGTATACTTACACCAGGTTCTTTAGCTAATTTAGGCTAGCGTGATAACAGCTAACTTGTGGAAGTGTGTTACCATTCCCATACATTTTGTTAGAAGGAGTAACACAATGATTCTATCACAATGAATTATACACCAAAATGGTGGAATGACAGAACATATTTATAAGCTTACATGAAAGTTTTGGTTGTTGCCTGCCTGGTGCTGCATTCAGAATATCTTGGAAACCTAATGTATTCCAAACACGGCCCTGTGTTAGGTGTTGAGAAGAAACAGTACAACAGAAAATTGCCTCTGACCTCAGGTGGTAAAAATCAAGAGCAAGAGAGGCTTATACGTATTTTAAAAAACCAGAATATGGTCTGATTGGTGCAGTATCAGAAGTGATGTCAAGTTATGGAAACACAGTATTCAACAAAAAGAAGTTAATCTCTAGGAGTAGGGAAGATTCAGAGATAGTGAATTAAGGATCGAGGAGAATGTATTTAATTACATTCAGAAAGGAATTCCTAAGCACAACCCAAAGGAGCTAAGCATAATAAGACTGAAAACACTGATTACATTAAACCTGAGATTAAAGTTCATGAGAAAAATAACATAAAGTATTCAAGTTATTAGAATATACCATAAAGTAAGAAAAAACAAAAACAAAAATAGAAGAAACTTCAATCACACATAACACATTAAGGATTTTATATCTATAAAACATGTATGACACATATACACTCAAAACTACTACAATTGAGTAAGCTACAATCATAGGGAAAAAATGAGCAGAAGACTTGAGTAGGTGTTTTGTCGAAGAAATATAAATGGCAATGAGATATATGAAGAATGTTAAACTTCATTAGCAATCAGAAATATGAAAATTAAGTCCGTGTGGAGAAAATCATATTGTAACCCACTCAAAATGAGCAGACACCTCCAGGCCTATTAATATCCAATGGTAGCTGATGGGAAATGATGAGAACTTACATTTTGCTGAAAAATGATGTGGCATCATCCAGAAAATTTAACATGCTCACACTCTAGGTCTTAGTAATCTCCTCTCAGATAGGTAAGAAACACTTAAAAATGGGTATCTGGCATGGCCTAACAAAGTTCCTGGGAGCAGTTTTCATAAGAGAAAAAAGAAAAAACTTGAACAAGCCCAAATTTCACTGACGGCAACAACATAAGTCAATTACGGTTGAGTCACACCACGGAATATTGTATCTGAGGGAAGTGAACCAACGGTATGCGTAATAACAGAGATGAAACACAATCTTGTGACAAACGACTGCTGAGAAATATGTAGACTCTAATTTAAATACATCTCAAGAAGAAACAGAAGTAAACTGTGTCTGTGTCAAAGTACATACATATTTGTTGAAGCTGTTTTTTTGTTGTTGTTGTTGTTGTTGTTTTAGAAACAAGGAGAGGTTGAGCATTGCTTGGGCAGAAGAACCCGAGCGGTGCATTATGGAAGAAACACACATGTTGACAGTTAACATGTCAACCGTGCCCTGCTTCTTACGTGTGGTGCTACGTGGACAAATACCCAGTTTAATTTGATTTTTTTTAAATCACTCATATAAAATGTCTTACAGTTTGTATTTGAATTCACAGACCAATAAGGAACCACTGGCAGTTGTGAACAGGGCAGTATTATTAGAAATATCCGTGTTCAGAAGAGTTCCTACACCAAGATGCCTGGAATGGGAATGGCGTCCCCACTTATTTCTGCGTCAACAACAGTGGTGCTGCCTGTTGCCCAACACTGCAGAAGGAGCTACACTGCCTATATCCTTCAGACACCAAGACTAGTAAAAAGATATTAATCCGTTCATAAATAGGACCACTTATCCGTTACATCATGGGCCTAGAAGATGTTTGGTAACATTTCAAGGGGATAGGAATCTCTATCTGTGGGCCCTTTGCTTTTGTCCAGAAGGGAAAATTGGTAGAACCTCCAAACCTCGATTCTTAATACCTAATTCCTCTCAAATAATGTCATCCCTTTTAGTAATATCCCAGTTGTCCCCTCCTAGCAGAAGTCGGGCTCCCAGAGGCTGAAAGGTGTTGCGCCAGCATCCAGCTTCATTCATCCAAGTCATCTGGGGAGCATCATGGAAAGACAACACCTAACACAGAAGGGGAGGCAAATGGCGTATGGTCCCCTTCCATCCCCTAGGACAGTGATTTCCAAGTCAATTCTCCAAATTTCAAAACAAGATCAGAGTCTGTATTTGTACATAATCAATGCACCCATGAAATCAGTGGCTCTCAATCCTGCCTTCCCAAACTGAAAGTCACCTGGGAAGCTTAAAAACATATGAGTGGGTCATCCCCCAAGAGATTCCAACTCGACTGCTCTGAGTTAGAGGTCCCCGCAGACTGAGATTGTCAGAGAGACACTGTCTTCATGGTTGAAATCACACCCATGTGGACTTCTATAAACCAGGGCTACATAAACAACTTGGTGATCATCTTTCTATCTACTGTGTCTCGATAAAACTGTTTAAACATACTTTAAACTGTTAAACATCAGTTTGAAGCTAAAACAAACAAAAAAAAGGTTAATATGCCCACACACCTTCAAAATACCTGCGTAAGATTTTTCTCCCCCATCTGGGCTGACAACACTACAGAAGTCTGCCTTTCTGCTGGGTTTGAAAAAAAAACAACGTTGGGTGAGGACCAGGGATTTGCTGGTCTAAAACCTGACCACCATTTCCAGCAGCAAAAGCCCTCACTGGTAATTGCTTAAAAAAAAAAAAAAAAAAAAAGGAAATAAAATAACAAAACCTGAATACTCCACACCTAACCTCCAAGAATCGGAAGTTTACTAAACCCCGTGTGTTTCACACTTGCCCAGCAAGGTGGCTGGGATGTGAAGCATCGCCATGATCCGGTCACCCGAGATTCCAGCTTCAACCACAGGGATGGCATTGTGTAAGTTATCCCAGCCTTCAGACGGGCAAAATTCACTTGAAAATGAGGAAAAATAGGGACTCCAGGAGAAGGGGCAACTGAAGCCTTTAAATTTATATCCAGTAGTTCTCTTTGAATGCAGATTTATAGTCTTTTGTGGGCATCAGAAGCACGAGGCTGCCAACATCAAAAGCTCTCTTAGAAGAACCACAAGTCAAATGTTGATGCTCATTTGAAATCTGCCCCACCCCGTGTCCTAAGTGTCCAACCTTGACATCTACCTGAATACCACCAACTCATAACGGGCCCAGCGGACCATTCAAACTGGAAAAGGTTACTTTCTCACCACACCTCAAGACCTAGCTTTACACACGGAAAACTGGAAATTGGAAGTGATTTATTTACCCAGATAAGAATTTGTAGCTGTGCGGCAAATGCCCTTCCAAAACCATATCCTTTGTGTAAAGCGTAACTCACGGCACCAATATCACAATTAGTGGAAATGCAGTTACTATAATATTCTTTCCTGTGTACAGATTTTTAAAGGAATGACATTTAGAAAGTACTTAGGACCTACTAGTGATTGTAGTAGATCCTCGATACTGGTATTTGTTCATACTGAACACATTTATTTCCACGAATGCAGGAGTAATTGAGACAAAAGCTTAAGGTCACCCCAAATTTCCTCCTAACATGGAACAAACCCATAATGTAAATCCTTTGTATGATATTAATTAGCTCTGCTACACTGAACTAACCTGAACCCCTCAAATCAAAACCTTAACGTTCTCTAAGAACTAAGCCAAGAAGAGAAATCTATATTATTTCAAAGGTGTTTAGAAAAATACAAACATTTTAAATAAAAGGAAGACATCTTTTAACACAGAGGAAAAATGATCAATAGTCTTTAGTCTTCTGGTATCATTTCTTTTGAATTCTTCTGTGCCTCTATTGATCACTTTTGTTATTATAGCCCCGGAAAGGAAAAGAGGTAAGAATGACATTGAGAAAGTGAAGAACTGGACTCACAGGCAAGCACCAATGAGAAGACCTATAAAAGTCAAGAAAGCTACTTTGCTTCTCTAGACTTTGGTTGTTCTTGTAAAAATCTGGGCTTTGGCCTAGAAATTTTAGGGTTTTATTTAGGGATGTAATTTTATGATTTTCCTCTACAAGTGGGAAACAGAAGTACATAGAAACTGGGTGATCAAATTGTTTATCAAACGTAAAACGGATGGTCACATAAATGCTTTCTGTTTTCTGCTTTGAGGCAGTGCCCTTCCACAAAGCTAGACGACATTTTAGAAGCGCAGCTCAAAGAAAGAGGAGTACTGAATGTGAGAAGAGATTGTCTCCTGGATCCCTTCAATGTCTTCACAAAATACACCAAGGTCACTGAGACAAACCAGAAGACTGAGTGTTCTATATAGTGAGTTTTGTTTATCAAAGGTGTTTTATTAAAATAATGTGAAAAGACTTGGAACCTGGAAACATAAAATTTCATAAATCTCGTTTCTATTGGAAAGAAAAAAATCAGTCACTCTAGCAACCGTAAGTACCTGCCCCCCACTGAGCAAAAATGAGCCACCGTGGGGTTGAGGGGGGTCCTAACCCTTTCGGCCATTTTCCATGCAAACCCACCTCGGTTGCTAGAACTGCTCATGTAGGCTTTAGTTTACAACTACTGATTGAAGAGAAACTGATACCTGGAATTAAATTTTTTATGGTATTGGTACATTCCTCAAAATGGCTAAGTCAAGGCTTACCACCATCCTTCCTGAAGTCGCACTAACTTGTCCTGAAAATTCTACTTCCACAGCATTTTTTATTGAAGGTTTTGTTGCATACTTAAAATGCCAAGAAATGCTTCCTGGAATGATAAAAAACACTGTGAATGAAAGGGACTGAAAACAATGGAGAGCGCCATAGAATGTTAAGAGCACACAGGCACTTTAAAGGTGATTTAGTCATTTTTTCTCACAGAAGAAATAAAAAAAAAAAAAAAAACAGAACGAAGCAACATGTTCAAGAACACGTGATCACGCGCTTCTGAGGCTCATCACACTGCTTAAAGGAGAAGCAAGTGACTTGAGGAAGAAACAGACAGGGGGCCCGGGTGGCACAGCTGGTGAAGCATCAGGGTTTCAGCTCAGGATCATGAAATTGGGCCCCACGTCAGGCTCTGTGTCGGCTTGAGATTCTCTCCCTGCCCCCCACTCCCGTGCTCACATCTGCGCATGCACACTCTCTCACTCTCTCTCTCACAAATAATCTTTAAAAAAAATACAGACAGGGCGCCTGGGTGACTCAGTGAGTTAAAGCCTCTGCTTTTGGCTCAGGTCATGATCCCAGGGTTCTGGGATCGAGCCCCACATCACATTGGGCTCTCTGCTCAGAGCAGGGAGCCTGCTTCCCTTCCTCTCTCTCTGCCTGCCTCTCTCTGCCTACTTGTGATCTCGGTCTGTCAAATAAATAAATAAAATCTCTTTTAAAAAATTCAACAAATAAATAAATTTTTAAAAGTTTAAAAATACAAAGATGTGGGGTTAGATGAGAGATACCATGGAGAAAGAGAGAATGGGAGTACCTAAATTAAGAAGCTGACTCAGAAGTCAAAATTAAATCGACATCTCACATAAAAGTGTTATTAATGTCATTTAAATTAACAGCATAGAACTTTAATGATCTAAGTTTGCTATAAGGATGATATATGACATTCCACTAATATATAATATATACGCAGATACCCATGCATTAAAACACTTATCAACTTGACAATTATTAATAATTGCCTATGTAAGTGATGGTCTTCTCTGCTGCAGGATGTGATACGGTAGAGCTGTCTTTCCACAGTACCAGTCCAGAGGTCGAAATGCACCTCAAGCTGTCTGTTAAACTTGAAAAAATATTAAATGGGCTGTATGAGTTTTCCTTTTCTTTTTTATATATTTTTTTTGCTTTATTTTTGCCCTAATGTAAAATTTAAAAAAAGAAACAAGGAAATTAATGACAAATCTTTTATTCAGCTTCATTTCTTTAAACCAAACCTCTGAACACTTATATCCCACCCACACACCTCACACTGACAAAAACATGTGAACCTCCTGATTGTTTTTGTTGTGTGGTTTTTTGGTTTTGTTTTTTTTTTTTTTTTTTTCCGTAGGAAAACAACTTTGGAAATCTGATGTAATCAGTGTAGCTTCTGGTCCCAAGACTAAGGTAGATACAAGGGTTGTCGATTTAGATGCAGGAAAGTTAAACTTTTTCCAGCCCCTTTGAAAACAGGTTTTCAAAGAATTTTATATTGCCTGGCAAAGAATTTTATTCGGTGGTCTGTATTTTTGGGCCCTATCTCTTTTTTTAAAGACAGGCTGGAAAATTCTTGAAGACACACTGATGAAAATTATTACTGGAAGTCCAACTGCCTTGTGCCATGGCACTACCTTCAAATGCAAATTGAAAGACTTTAATCTTGCTTTAAAAGTATATGCAGAACAAAAAAATGAAGCACATACACTCAAAATTAATAATAAAGATAAGGTATTTAGAAAGCCATGCAGATGGAGGGGCTTGTGTTCTATTTCTAAAATGTCTGGCTTATAATGGCATCTTCAAAAATAAAACCAGAGGACTAATTTGTGATTTTTACCTACTTTAATGAACACTTTCATTCCTTTGATTAAGTACATCTTATTGCCTGGCAAGTGTCTCAGAATATCTGACATACAACCTACTCCATAGCACATCATAGTGATACAGTCACAATTTTACTTCCCTCCAATCACTTCTGACACAATTCCTAGGCAGGGCCACCTCTGTTTATAACCATGAGAAGTGTAATACCAATAGACGGAAAAGCAATACAGGTTACCGTTTTTTTTTCCCCCTCAACCAAAATTTTTATTCATGTATTTCACACATGTTCACGCATCCACCATCCACGGCCCTGTCTCAAGTGTAATGACAGCAAAATGCTGTATCATCCGGCTCGGGTCTGATCAGTCCATCCGGTAAGAATTACAAGGTAAAGAAGTCCAAAAGGCCCAGAAGCCATTTGGAGACTCAGCTTCTAGGCCTGGTACTATTTATTGCTCCCTGTCTGGCCTTGGTTGAAGAATCTCTAAATCTAATTTTATCATCTGTTCGCGATCAGGGCGGATGTGCAAATACAGAGTAATCACACTTGTGAACATCCCTTAAAAGTGTCAAGTCCCATGCAAATGAACGATTACTCAAAAAACTCATCCGTAAGAGTGTCACTCTTACACTTAACCATTTTTCTAGAATAGTCTGTCTAGGCATAGAGCCTTTCCAACCCTTCAAGGGGAAAAAATATATATATATAATACAAAATATTCTTATATAGATATTTAAATCTTTCTCTGGCAATTAAACTTTCCTAAGTTATCTTATCACAATATTGAATACGTTCTAGGAACTTCCACCTAACTAGTATTCATACCTTAACAAAATGAGGTCGGAGTCAAATATTGGTTGGTGTAGGCTATTGGACAACAACTGCCAGGGGCTGGGTGAGTAATGGCAAGCACAATGGGCCCTTCAAGTACAGGGAGCTACCTTGCAGCAGAGAGAGAGACCCCAAACACCAGCTCCTACACAATGCCCTGAGAGCAACAACCCAGCTAGCTGGGGAGCCTCAGTACGCTCTGTGAACAGTGCTCTGTTTCGTTTTTGTTTTTGTTTTGAACAGACTGGTTTTACTCTACCTCTTCCTTAACTATACCCTCGTTCTCTCATTATCCTGAATTCCAGATCATTTTCCAGGCACCTACAGTCAAGAGATATGATAGAATGAAGAAGTGATCGCAAAATCTGACTTTGGGCAAACTGCTCAACTTCCTGGGGACTCAGGTTCCTCTTTATTATGTGCAATAAATTAGATGCAAATATCCATCCTCAATTCCTTCAAAACAGGTTTCAAGACTTTCCAAATAGTGCATCTGTCTTTATAAATGCTGGAAGCTGGACTATATATTATCTCAGAATGGAGCTCCTGAATGTGTTCGTTTTATGAGTGGCTGCGTGTCTGTCTGAGTTAAAACTGACATTTGTGTTGGCCTCTTCCTCTGTTGGCATTTTAAAAATAGACTTACACCGAATTCCACTCCTTACTGCCTCACACTTGAAAAACTATATTGAAAATACAAACTCTGAATTACTATCCCATACGGCCCTACAACTAAAGAGGGATGGGGTCCCTGGATGGGGTCATCTAGAAGCCTGTGAGAAATGCAGAACCTCAGCCCCCTCTGCGGGCTGAGTAAATCAGAAGGTGCATTTGAAGGAGATCTGCAGTGATTCACATGCACATTAACATCTGAAAAGCACTGATTTGTGAGTTTCAAAGATATTACCAGCTTAGCTTCCATAACCCAGGATCATTTGGTTTCCCCTCCTCTCCGAGTAGATTTTATTAAATTAAATTCAAACAAAGATGGTAAGTCCTAAGTAAGTACTGTGGCTAGCAGAAGCCACCAATCACTTTCACACTACTCCTGACAACACGCACACAAATATATTGAGGCAAATTTCTCATCCAATATTTAGAAAATAAATTTGCTTTTATAGTAAGTTATCAAAATCTGTGAATGATATTACACAAAACACGGCTACGCCAGCGTGAGTTGAGCCTTTGAAGGATGCAGAAAGATTTCTTCCCAGGCTTGCCTGCCAACCACCAACCTTCTGAAATTTCTGCAAGATTACTTTGCCGTGGACTCACCCGATTTGAGAAATTACAACATTTGATTTTAGATACCAACAAAGCATCTGAGAAATTCTTATTCAAGCTTCACATTGCTGCAGTGATGCTCTCCCCCCCCCCCCCATGATTCCTCTTAGCCTTACAATGCTAGCTTGGGTGGGTGGGATACTGGCATGCTAAGGTCTCTCTTTTCTGGGGAGGAAGGCCCTTCTGCACCTTATGAACCAGAAACTTGGAGACAGAGAGTCAAAATCTGCATTAAGTGAAGCTGTCATTGACCAAACTTGGAAGGCAGCTTTTGGCTTTCCAGTTTCCTTATTTATGAAGAAAGTAACTGGTCATAGAGGAAGAATTCGGGCCTCGCCTTGTTCGTCTTGTTAGTAACAACATCAGGAAATGCTCTGAGTCCTGGAGTGGTTTGATATAACTGAAAAGCATCACATGGGTGGTGTTGTTTCTACTCAAGCCCCAGAAACACAACCCAGGACTCCTGCCGCCAATTTCTAGTTCAGTGAAGTCGGTGGGGAGGGACAGGGGATGGAGCACAGCAGACGCGGTTCACACCCCGTCCTGCACACGCACGCCCGCTTTCAGAAGAATATACTGCAAAAGCACCGCAGAGTTCACAGCAGATTTCTAAGGCAGTCCAAAGGGAATACATGAACATCCGCCTAATTCTGAAAATTATCTACGCACAGCATGGGTGTGCGCCCGGTAAGGCCATACGACGCAATGTGGCACAAACAATTAAAAGTTCTTCTCAAAGTGTAAATGCAAAATAGAACGAATATCTATTTTCTATAAATGAATCGAGCCATCTGCCTCGAAAGAGCAGCAGCAGGAGTACCCAAAACAGCAGAAACAGCAGCCTCTGGTGTTAACAATCTACTCTCAAATCTCATGCTCCACATTTCGCCGGCAAACAAGGCTAAAAATACAAGACATGCAACAAATACTCTCTTGGGATCTGCCATTCCATGGATGGCGCATTCAATCAGAGTAATATTTTCTGTTGAAATTCAAATTGAAAAAAAAAAAAAAAAAAGGCAAGCTATCATATTAGAAGCTGGCGTTCAGAATTTTAAGTGTGGTTCCAATCCCAAAGTATATTAAGCTGAATGGTGAGAGGGTGGTTGTTTTCGTACAACACAAATCTCTGAGATTTATCTGAATGTATTTATAGATTTATTTAAGCTACTCTGAATTCCTCTACAACTCTCACAGTGATAGAGAAATAATTTTAGTCCTTTTGTCACCAAAATATAAGGGTCGTTTTATTTTTGGCATAGTTTAGGAAACAGTCCTTGTTGTAGGCTCTGGGGCAGGATGGTGTAAGTTCGAATCCAGGCTCCTCTGTCATATCTCTGTGACCTTGCACAAGTTATATCAGCCCTCTTTACTTTCCTTTTCTTCGATTATAAGAATACTACTTACCTCAGGGTGCAATTTTTTTTTAAGTTTTTATTTATTTATTTGACAGACAGAGATCACAAATAGGCAGAGAGACAGGCAGAGACAGAAGGGGGAAGCAGAGTCCCTCCTGAGCAAGGAGCCAGCTGCAGGGCTCGATCCCTCCCAGGACCCTGGGATCATGACCTGAGCCGAAGGCAGAGGCTTAACCACTGAGCCACCCAGGCACCCCCTCATAGTGGTATTTTAAAGACTAAATGAGCTGACAGATGTAAAGCATTTAGGATAATCAATGGCACACACTGAATACAATAACTGCTATGATTATTTTGCACTCAATGCTACAAAAATGCCTCCTCCTAAGGAACAGGCATGAAGTGAAGAGCGGCAGCAATCGGATGGTGAGTTCTCATGCCAAAAGCGGCCATTTAGCAAATGAGGGAGGCGAGCTGCTCAGCGGTCTTCACCTAGAGTTTGCCGTTCTCACTACAGTCAAGTCCCCGCTGGCCATGCGGTCATGCCATCAGTTCATGAAGTCATCAGGACGGGGAGGAGGACAGAAGAGAAGACAACGACATGGCTGGTCAATGGCTGGCACTTTCCTGAGTATGGGATTAGGATTAATGGCAAAAGTGCAATCGAAAGGCATCCGCGGGGCGCCTGGGTGGTTCAGTGGGTTAAGCCTCTGTTTTCAGCTCAGGTCATGATCTCATGGTCCTGGGATCAAGCCCAAGATCGAGCCCAGCATCAGGCTCTCTCTGTTCAGCAAGGAGCCTGCTTCCCCCCCCCCACCAACCCCCCACACCCCACCTCTCTACCCACTTGTGATCTCTCTGTCAAATAAATAAATAAAATCTTAAAAAAAAAAAATGCATCCCCATCAGGACTTTGTCAGTGTGTGTGTCTGTCCTTTACAGGGACACCTGTATCTCCACTACCACCTTCTTTAAGAGGATGCTACAGAATATAACTTTCTTTGTACATATACCTGTCTTTGGGATTAGACGTGAATGTGTGTAGCCTGGGTCTCTAACCTTCATATTAAAAAAAGAAGAAAAGGCACAAGAGATGATATCAAATATTCACTACCTCCTGTACAACTAATTCCTTGAGAAAATCTTTAGAGTTGCAACATTTTAAGCTAGGTACTATACATAGTGAAGGCAGACCACAAAGTCAGGATAGAGAGAAACGTGCTTCCCTAACTAGTAAGAGGCAGGGTCTGGGGCTGCGTGACTCACCTAGTTGTACAGTTCTGAGAGCTCAAGGAGGATTCCGGCCCCATAGGTTTTCCCACCCTATGGGCCACCACTTCCAGAACCACACACCTGTCAAAGACTGAGGAAAGCCATTTATTTTTCATAGTAAGACCCTGCAAAAGAACAACTTTCTTTCTAAGGGCCAGATTAGAACAAATAATCTCTTCTTAAGAACTAAAATACTTGAAGGCATTTCTTTTTATTTATTTCTTTGTTTGACACAGAGAGAGAGAGATCACAAGTAGGCAGAGAGGCGGGGTGGGGGGGTGGGGGGTGGGAGTGGGGGGGAGCAGGCTTCCCGCTGAGCAGAGAGCCTGATGCGAGGCTCAATCCCAGGACGGGAAGACCTGAGCCACCCAACTGCCCTGCTTGAAGGCATTTCTTGAGCAGAATACTTTGTCAGGCAGGAAAACCAGCAGCCGTAGGACTGTTCAAGCTAAAAGCACAACCCAAAACGTTAGAATAAGACATTCCTGGGAGGAAAGTGGGAGAAAAGGCACTTTCCTCATAGGAGGGAGAGTTTTTTGAGGAACAGGAGCAGAATGAGAAAGGCCAGAGAGGGGAATTGGGGGTTGGGGGAAATGGGGGGTATATAAAGTTCGTTAAGAAGGAAATGACTATGGATTTTAAAACACATGAACCAGGTAGATAAATGGATTTAAGTATGTGTAAACGGTCTGACCCTATTATGCCCAGAAAATAAATGTGTACCTCTCTTGCCTTTATTGCATTACTAAAGCGATTATAAGGAAGGTGTCATTGTCCAGGACATTTTTTAAAGCAGTGAACTGTGTGGAAGTTTAGCCTATTTAAGATTACCTCACTCGCTGCCTTTAGATGAGGATATCTTTATGTACAGTATCTAATACGGGAATCACAACCAGATCTACAGCACTACTCCCGTTTTCCCAAAGAACAAAAACAAATCAACATGACAACACGATGTGGATTCAATTAGCACTTGGCAGGTCATGAATAACTTTTAAACAACCTTCTTTTAAGTTGGAAAGTGTTAAGATATACAGTAATCATGGTACCAAAGTGCTTTCCTTACAGTAGGCCAGCAGTCAGGAACATAAATCTGAAAAGGTAAGTCTTGTTTGCAAAGGAAGGAACCAGAACATTTCTCCTTGGGCCATACCAGTTTCTATGGGCAGTCCTTTGTCCCAAGCATCTTCCTCTTCCAGTATATTCATTTAAAGCCCATCACCTGAAACCTCCCTCTGATTTTCAGATGGTTTTACATTAAGTATGGAGAAGAAAAGGAAAAAAAAAGAAAGTTGGTGCACTCATCTTGCAAACAAAAGCATAAGTCATTATAAAGAAAATGCTACTGAATTGTTAAATATTCTTAGATCATCAACGCAAACTGCATAATTCTATACACCCTGTGGTTTGGGGGGAGGGGGCAGAATACCTTGGTTCAAATCAACATGGAAAGACTTGCCAAAAAAACCACCTATTTCATTGGATAAAGAAGAACAACCTGGGGCTAACCCCACAGAGTCTGGTGAGACGACTCAACAAACATACCACAAGAGTGCAACTCATCCTGCTTTTAATGAATGGGCAGAACTTAAGGATCACTGAAACACACCCTTTGTTCTGAAAACTCCATGGTGCCCACCTGCCCAAAACCAGGTGCATGCAGCTTCACAGGTTCCAGAGCTGGCTTACAACTCATTTCATATAGAATCCCTGACAGATGCTAAGGAAAGGGCTTCATACCACCCCCCCCCCAAAACATAAAATACTACAAGGGAAATATTAGGCAGATTTACTGCTCTACTCCATGTGTCTTGAACATTACTATGATCTGTGCAAGACATTTTGTTGTAAATAAGCCTGCAGAGTGTACAGTATGTTTTCTAGAAGACCTTTAAAGAACAGCTTGCAGACAAGAGGTGCTAGCCTTACTTTCACAGCCAGCAAAACTCCATCCAAGAGGCTTCTGGCATGTCCCCACCTCTCATTGGGGGCTAGCTTCAATACAACTCCACCAACCAAATTCCAAGGGGTCAGTACTCAGAGTCAGGTGCTCTTAGGTATTTCCACATCAAACAGCAACTGGGAATTCAGACACTTAGAAAATTTAGAAAAGAAAAGGCCCGCTTTTTCCCCAGAACAGTGTATTAAAACCAACTCAGAGCTGACTTTGCAAGGAGGCATTCTCCATAGTAAATTAAATGGCTGAAGCTTGTGCTTCTTCCAGCAAAGGGAAAGAACCAGGCTTCACCAGAACCCAGAGTGTGCAATCACCGAGGCTCATTTTTAAACCTTTGCTGCCTTTTAAGAAGCCTGCTCCACCAAAAACAAAAACAAAAACAAAAAAAAAAGTTTTCAGTCAATGAAATGCAAATTGTCACTGAACAGGACCATAAACAAAGCTTCTATCTACCTCTTTCCCTTTTTCTTTTTTTTTTTTTTTTTAATTCTTCATTCTAGGCATCCTGACTGCTTTTAACACACCGTTGGCCGTTGTAAAAATTAGATTACGTTGGTTCTTTTATGATTGTCGCCAGCCCCTTCCTCCCTCTTGTCTCCCGGCTACTCATTATGTTCAGGATAGCCAAGAGAGCAGAAGGTGAGGCGGTCAGCTCAGTTCCTCCCTCTTGCCAGACAAGCGTTAGGTAAATCATTCAGTGCAATTACATATTCTAACCTAATGGATGGCACACAGGGAAGGAGAAAGGTAAAGACGGGCGGGAAGGAGAAGCTTCGGGATTATTTCTAAGGTAAAGCCACAATACTCAAGCTATGTCTCAAATCGCTTCTGATCGTCTTCAAAACAAGTCGGCGGGATTTAGCTTTAACTTGATGCTCCCGGTTCTCATTCACAGTGGAGGTGAAACCAGTTGCAAAATTTCACTCTACTGGAGTCCGGAGGATCCAGGAAAACGGGGCTTGTCTTTCAAAGTCAGCAAGAAGCGGCGGTTTGAGCCCTGCGCTCCCTAGCTCCCTAGCTGGAGGCGGCACCGGGTAGCGGCCGGGTGAGCGGCCTCCGGCCAAATGCTTATCCCCGCTCCGCATGGCCAGCACAGCTAATCGTGGGGGGTGCACACAGCTCTCCCGGGCTCCCGCACACAGCGGCCTCCTCCAAAGAAAGCCCAGTGCTAAGACCTCGGGTTGGTGTCGCCCGTGGGTTGCCAAGCTCAGCGGACTTTAGCTTGGGTGTCGCTCCCCAAAGGGAAAAGGCTCCCTCTCCGTTCAAGCCCACCCTACAGAGGCTCCCATCACCCCGCCCCTCTCCCAGGAACTCTCGGACACCACTGTGCGCGCCCACCCGTGGTCTCTCGTCTTACAGGCAAGTGGAGAGGGCACGGGAGAGCGAGATTGGAGTGAAGAGGTGGGTACCCCGGTCTGCAGCAATTGGGGAGTGCTCGGAAAACGGAGCAGGCGGTGGGCGTCAAGGGTAGGGGCCCCGGTCACAGCAACCTGTAGGATTGCGGCTGATCGCAAACTTGGGGTGGGAGGCAGCGGTCCCCTCCGAGGTCCTCCGCCCGATTCCCACCCTGTGGGGTCCGTGTTCGCAGAGGTGCAGCGCGCAACTTGGGAAGCCAGCGCCATGGGCGCGGGTCCCGCTGGGTCTCGCCGTCGTCCCCTCGCCTCTCCCCCGGCCCCGCCGCCCGCTCCGCCCGGCGCTTACCTCGGGCAGCCGCAGCCCCCGCCGCCCAGAAGCAGAGCCCCAGCCACGGGAGCCACCGGCGCGCCCCTCCAGCACCTCCTCCTGCGGCGGCCGCTCTCCCCATGGTCCTCGCCGTGCTCGGAGTCCGGCTCCTCTTCCACGCCCCGGGCGCCCGGGAGAAGCAGGGCGAGCCGAGGACCGAGACAAGCGGGTCCCGGAGGTCTTCGGCGAGTGACTGATCCACCGCGGCTCCCTACAGCCCCGGGGCAGGGCGCTCCGAGCCGCCGCTGGCCGGGCACCGGGAGCCAGCACGCGCCCCCATAGCCTCCCACGGCGGGGCGACCGCCGCCGCCACGGCCGCTGCCGGAGTCGCGCGTCCTTCCCGCAGCACCGCTCGCCGCGCTCCCGCCGCTGCCGGGTCCGGGACTACCGGGCGGAGGAGCGAGTCCGCATCGCTAATGAGATCCCCGCGGCCGCCCCTTCTCCTCCCCTCGGAGCGGCAGCCAATGAGCCGGGCCGGGGCGGGGCGGCGGCGGGCCGCGCGGGGCGGGAGGCCGGGAGGCGCAGGTGAGCCCCGCGGTGGCGGCACGCGCCCTCGGGTTCCTCCACGCGCCGCAAATGGCCCTCGGTCGCGGGGAGAGGCAGCGGGTCCGGAGCCCGGCTCGGGGACGCGAGCGCACGCCTGCGGACGTGAGGGGCGCCGGCGGGCCTCTTGGAGGCGAACCCGGCGCGGAAAGATGTGAGCACCACGGCAGCCCAACTCAGAGTCTGCCGCTTCCAGGAAACCTCTGTTTTGTTCAACTTTGAGCCCTTTCTCAGTCCTGCCTCTCCGGCTTCCATTTTTTAACGTCAGATCAGACAGCCCTCCGAGCATGTTCAAAGAAAAAAGAGAAAGCCTTAAATGCCAAGTGGGGAAAAATAACACTAGAATAAATCCATTATTGTAGCTATGCTAAATCCCCATGCATATAAATAGAGAGGTAGGGAAATTGCAGTCAAGGGTGCATTAAGGGGTATGTGATAGATTTTTATTCCTACCTTTTTTTTTCTTTTTAAACTTATCTGAAAGCTTCCTCATTTCTGATGCCTCCTGGTTTTGTTTGTTTTAATCTGGGCCCTGGGAATTGCCTTTCTTCTAAGTATCAGGGAAAGTGAGTCGTTTCCTTTGTAACAAGAAGGAAAAAAGACTTTTTCTTAGAAGTGTGGTTTATTTTGAATAAACTGTCAAACTTTTTAAACTGGTTTTGAAAGGACTCATGGTTGCCTGTTACTCTTCTCTTAGGCCACACAGTTTCAGAGCACAGAACACACCTGGGGAGTTGGCCCTGAGCCCAAGACTTCACAGTCAGAGCATGTGCCATCCCTCACAGCATTGAGCCCCCCAAAATGGTGCCAGAACTCAACCGGTTAGAACACATGTCCCCTATTGCCTGGTTGCCCCCAAAATGAAGTCTTGGCTCAAAAGAAAACCTTCCCAACCATTAGTTCCTCACTGCCCACACTCAATATTGATAGAAGTACTTCTTTAAAAAAACCATGTCTCTTGCCAAAGTGCTCCATGCTCCCAAACACCTTTCTCCGGAGAATAAACAGTTTAAAGTGAGGTAATTGTTCTGGATGAGGTAATTGCGTTAACTCGCTTTCTTCTGAAAAAGAGGATAGGAGGCAGAAAAATTGATTCCCTGATAAGCACATATGCCATCCCTCTCCTGAATGCCACCAGACCCATGAATGCCGGGGAGAGGAGCCAATTGCTTCCTCCAGTCTTCTTGCAGCTCAATAAAAGGTTTGGGTCCTGGTCAAGAAAACCAAGCTCTGGGGAATGAATGCTTTAAAGCAAAGACTAATGTGGGGCTGGCTAGGGACTTGCCTGAAAATCTCTTTAGAATCTTGGTAAATGAGTGTTTTGTCCTTTTCCTCTGAGAAGGTGAATTGTGAATTAATCTACCAAATATGCTCTACCTGTCTTCTGGAAAATAGTCATTCATCCTCTGACGTTCCTTATTCTTCAAGAGTACGTGGCAGTTCTATCACAAATGAGCACTTTCTTTAAAAAAAAAAAAAAAAAAAAGTTAGGAGGGGAGACTTACTATGTTTCCAAGATAGTATTTAAGTATTACTTAAATATTGTCCCCAGAGGGGAGCAAAAGTAAAAACAATTTTATTTAAAAAAAATATATCTAGGGGTCCCGTCCCTGGGTGGCTCAGTGGGTTAAAGCCTCTTCCTTCAGCTCAGGTCGTGATCTCAGGGTCCTGGGATGGAGCCCCACATCGGGCTCTGTGCTCAGCAGGGAGCCTGCTTCCTCCTCTCTCTCTGCCTGCCTCTCTACTTGTGATCTCTGCCTGCCAAATAAATAAATAAAATCTTTTAAAAAACTAAATAAAATGAAATAAAAAATACATCTGGGAAATAGTTGAGCTAATATTAATCATTAAAGTAAAATTGCAATGACAAATACAATGGGAGAGAAAATAAGAAAACTTGAGTGCATACCCTGTTCAAGGAAATGGTTGTTATATATATATATATGTAATTATTTTTCCCTTGGAAGAACCAAATACTAGAATATACGTACTATTATCCCTTATTGGCAGATAAGGAAAGTCAGGCTGAGTATAGGAATGACTTTCCCAAGATCACGTAGGTAAGTGTCCAAACATCAAGAATGAGACATGGGTTTGTGTGATTCCAAACCTAAGATAAGGTTGAGGTGGTATCCTTTCAATCAGGTGTTCCAGGTATAGATACTCTACTCATCGTCCTCAGTACTATTTTGAGTTGAGAGAAGTTGGATCTTCAGTATTACCCCCCACATACATCATGTATGAATTATATACCACACATTAATTAATTCTGTACCCTAGAATATCATGTATTAATCTAAATCTGGCTATTTTTAAACATGTATGAATTGTATCCCATTCCATTTGGAGAAATAAATTGAATAGTCACTATCCAGGATCAACGTCTCCAGCCAGCGAGGCATAGTAGAAGAACCAGCCTGAGAGTCAGGAACCAAGGGACTAGGGCCATGACGCTGCCCGGGATGGGCTCTGTAGCCCAGGGCAAGTCAACACCTGGTTTCAGTTTCCTCATCTGGAAAAGGAGAGTATTTAACTGGAGGATTTTAAGATCAAGCCTTTTTAAGATCCATCATTTTCAACAGTGGCATGTTATGATTTTGAATACTCAGTACAACCAAATCAGAAAATAAGCCACTGTTCTGGAATTGGGGCAATTATGTAATGAAGGCAAAATGTGCTCTAGACAGGTTATTTGGAATGATAGCCACCCTAAAGATATTAGCTGTAACCAGGTAATATTAATTCAATGAAAACACTTGGTAGTGTTTTCCTCAATTCTTTGTTGCTTGAATTGACTATGCCTATTTTCTAACACTTTATACATGAAGATAAAGAGGTAGAATGTTCCTACTCCCATTGCCTTTTGGCCATCTTTAGCCCAACTGATCTCAAAAATAGAAAATGTTTGAGTTGAATCAAACTTAGACGAGGGGAGATAGAGACTGGGCATAGAGAGATCTGTCCTTCCAAATGTAACAATTTTTTTCCCAAATATAATGAATTTTTTTTTTGATGGCTTGCTATAATTCCTTAGGAAAAGCTCTGTATTTGTCTAGAAAAGAGTATTTAAAGACTTTAGCCAACCTGCTTGGTGTAAATAGTAAAACTCCAAGGGAAGTTAAAGAAAATAGACGTATTCTACATGAGTAATGGGAAAAGTCTGTTGCTCTAGGATTTGGGGAAGGAAAAGGGGAGCCAAGGGGTTGGTGGAAAGCCAAGACCCGGCTAAGATGTGGCCTTTCTCCTGGGAGCCCCAAATCATCATTAACGTTACAGAGGCAAGTGAATTTATGGAAAATGGTGAAGGGATTATAGTTTGCATCTAGATTACTGAAGACAAAACAGACACTCAGGAGAGAGCAAAAGGACCTTGGACACCGAAGCTTTTGAAAAGTATGGAGATATTTTGGGACAGTCCTAAACCTTAGACCTGCATTCTTCTGGAAACAAAAAGTGCCTCATTTAAAATATGAACAAAAGCAGGGTGTCAGAAATCAGTGAGATCAAGACCCTTGGGAACAGAACACACATTAAGACTAAGGGAAAGAAGGGTCCCCTGGGTGGCTCAGTTGGTTAAGCAGCTGCCTTCTGCTCAGGTTGTGATCCTGGGGTCCTGGGATAGAGTCCCATGTAGGGCTCCCTGCTCAGCAGGAAATGTTTCTCCCTCTCCTTCTAGTTCCCCCTGCTCATGTTCTCTCTCTATTCTCTAAAATAAATCTTAGGAAAAAAAAAAAAAAAAAAAGACTAAGGGAAAGAGAAACTGAAAAGAATTCTGCAATATATTGGTAGTGTATTTTACCTAACCTGGGCTCAACTGGCAATTTTAGTTAGAACTGCTCTAAGAATCTCTAAGTTTTGTAGGGCCTTTCTATGCTGCACCCAGTTCCTTTCCTAGGCATGGGTTATAGAGAAAGGACTGTCTTCCCACATTTGGGATGTTAGCACTGTACCCTCTCTCCTTCCAGAACCTGACAACTGTTTCTGAAGACCCAAGTACTTCTAGCGCTGCCACCGGTAGACATTTCTGATAGAACTCACCATTTCTATTAATCATACAATTACATTAATAAATAGGGACAACCAAAAATCAACTGGACAAAAGGCCAACAGCTGGCAACTTCAGCGGGTGAACTTGGCCATGGAAGTAAATGAGATATTCTACAAGCACTATTTCCATTGGGAATACTCTGTGCCAGTCATTTCCCAGGAAGGTCTTGTTCAATCAGAGCAGCCCATTTTAGAAATGCATGCGACTCTCAGAGAACATGCTGAATTTTATTCAGCCGCCCTGTGTGCTCACAGCCCAGCTCATGATTCATGAACCTGCTGGAAGCATGGGGGGAAAAAAGATGCTCAAAGCCAGGGAGCTGTGAGTTCCTCACATGTCATGTTCTATCTGTGCACAATAATCCAGGTTACCAGTCCTCCTTGTTAAGAGCAATATGGGATCTTTTTTTAAGTAAACCCTCTCACACAAAATTAGAGAAGTCCATTTCAGATATTGGGCTATGAAGCAGCAATAAAGTGCAAAATCCAATACATTTGTTTAAAAAGGGCAGCGGGGCACCAAGATAAGAGGCTAACTAAACCAGTTTTTCCTGACATTGCAAGTGTGCCTTCCCCGTTTTGTACCCAGGGAATTCTTCCTGGAATCACGCATCCTGGAGTTTCAGCTTCAGCTGCTGACACAGACGAACGAAAGAACTTCAAAATAATAACAAGAAACACAATTCTTTGGCAGTAAAATTAATGTGTTAGTACTTAAAAAAAAAAAAAAAGAATAAATTGAGAAAAGATGAGATGTGTTCACCCATCAGAGATGCAGCCCTGGATGACAGCACAACATGAGACCCCTGGGTTCCCTGACCTTGGCACTGAGCATCAGACATGTGACAATGTACACATCCCGGCACTTTGTGGTAGGTGTCTTTCCACATTGGGAGAAAACACCATGGCTTGTACTTCCAAGTGGCGGATGCTGCCAAACCTCTGTGGAGTGTGTATTTGGGGCAGGTTTTTTGCTGCTCAGTTTTCTTTCTATTCGTTCCCTTCCTGTTCTGCCTTGGGACATCATTTAGTCATTCACTCATTTTTTTCCTCTTCACCTACTCTGGTAGACACTATACCTACCGGAGGAGGCAAGAGAAGAGACATCCAAAGACAGTTAAAATAGGGGCACCTGGCTGGCTCCATCCATTAAGAATCCAATTTGATTCTTGATTTAGGCTCAGGACATCATCTCAAGGTTGTGAGATGGAGCCTAGTCAAGGTCAGTACTCAGCGGGGAGTCTGCTTGTTCCTCTCCGTCTGCTCCTCCCCCACCCAGCTCTCTCTCTCTCACACACACACACAAAGAAATAAAATCTTATTTTAAAAAAAGGGGAAAAAAAAGACAATTAAAGTTATAGTTCAAAGTCATGTAACTGCCATGTAGCCTTCTAGAACACACAATTTAACCACACAGCTAATCTCCAAACAGAAGGCTGAAGCCTGGAGGAGATGGTTGTCCTGCAGGTTCTGGTCAAGAATAGACTCAAGAGTCAAAAATGTAACAAGTGAAGCAAACTCATATTCATATTCTCTTCCCCTCATTAACATTACAAGATCCAGAGGTGTTTGACTTCCCTGGTTCTGGCACAACACCCAGAGTAAATTGTTGTGGGAATATAGGGTCTGATGCAGTTTCCATATACAGACGTGATGAGGGCCAGCAGGTATCTTTTTACACTAAAGTTACCTATTTTCCTCCCTGGCAAGGCTAAGTAATAAATGGACACAGTCAGGAGGATATCTGCATGCCAAAAGTGAAGACTAGAAGGGAATATGCACCTGTTTAGAGTACCAGAACCAAAAAAGGTTACCTGGCCTCTGGAACAAAAACCTAACAAACAGAATGTTACTGTACACACTTAGGGAGTAGCCTATGCTATCAAAGGAATTTATCTAAAAGTTTTGAATCATAATAAGCCACTTGTACAAATGCCAATTAGAAATCACTAAGAAAAGAAAGGAATGACTCTCTGAAAGGTAAAAAAAAATAAAAAAATAAAAACCAATAACCATAAGTTTCCTTCCTAGTTTTTACTTTCTGGTCTCATTTTCCTTTTCCCTTCACTTGCCTTGACTTCTCGTCTGGAATAAGATATTACAAATTAATCTCTGTCACTAGGAAAAGGATGACAACTCTAGCAGATTCTTTAAAGCAGGACTTGAGTAACTATTACATGATTCCACTTGATGGTGTGCAAAGAGAAAATGCTAGCTTAACAAACAGAATTGTTTCCAATTTTAAAATAAAGCTTTGACTTTCAGAGTCCAAATCCTACCATACCTGTTTTGTTTCTCCATCTTTATTGCCCAACCCCTAAAAACCCTATGAATTTATAATTTGCTGTAACTTAAGGCTCAGGCAGTAGATTTAAAAGCATTCATTAGTAAATGGCTGTCATGCATTTTGAAGGAGAAAAGATCTACTTTACATGTTAAGTAGTATTTTACTGAAAATAAAATTTAAGAGAGTACCATTTGCAATTTAATTCAACCACAGATTCCACTCATCTTGTCAGGTATAAGGATGACTTCATCCCGATTCAAGAACCAATTTCCCTGGAGATAGACAGTCTAGTTCTAGAGTAGATTTGGGGAAATCTCTAGAAGACCATGATCATTATTATTACTTTGGTAAGAAACTAATCCAAACAGAAAATAAAGCTAGAACTCCTTTGATTCTCCTGCACTCAACCTACTGACAATATACTTCTCTGTTGAGAAGAGAAAGCAAATACATATATATACACATATATACATATACATATATATACACACAAATACACATATAACATACATATATTGACACACTCTGGGTAGATGTTCCATTTCATTTACATGTATATGAATGAATATTATATATTTACAAATACATATATGAATGAACTGTTTGTATATATGAATGAATGAATCAATATATCTTTGCATACATAATTATATATCACATATGTGAACATACATGCATGTATGGCACATCCAACCAAAGTGTGTGTGTGTGTGTGTGTGTGTGTGTGTGTGTGTGTGTAAACAGAACTGAAATATTTGGAAGTATTTTTTAATGTTCTTTAAGAAAAGATGACTTCTAACCAAGATGACCTCATAATTTTAACTTTTGTCTGCTCTATACATCTAGACATGAGACTGTGTAACAAATAGGAAACTGAAGAAATACAGCCTGCCTGGCTCAAAACCAAGATAAATATTTGTATGGATCATCAACAAAACTGATAAATGGTGAGTGGGGCTAAATCCATGTACTTTCTGAGTCCTGGCTCTTGAAGCAGGCAGTGGAATATGGAAGGCTGAATAATGCAGTGTAATAGGGAACAAATGGCTCCATGACAAATGAGATGTCAGAGCCAGTTGCACAACTTAAAGAAGGAAATGGCATGGCATTCCCATACACAAGGGAATTGCCTGAAAAACACTCAGCCAATCTAGGACTGTTATTTAGGGAAGCAAGAATTACAAAGACACAGTTTCTTCACTGGGAACTGTATCTAACCATACACTGGCTTAAGGGCTGAATGTGATACATACCATTAATACTACAACTCAGATGTCCTGAATGACTTTTATAAGACCTAGTTTTCCACTTAGGGTCTTGGGTTTAGGTCTAGGTGGCCACAAATCTTCAGTTCAAAGAGTGATAATCCCAGAAGGTGACAGATGATAGTGAGGAGGGGAGAGAAAAAGAACCCCCCACCCTTAAAATGAGCATACTGACCAGTATCCTAAAACACTAGCAGATAACATGATGTTAAAAAACACAGAAAAATACAATCAATATTTGGACATCAAGTCACACTCTATAGAAGAAAAGCACCATAGACTGTAAAATGTTAGTATTTGTAATGCTCCATATAATAAAAGAAAGAACTACATCGGTTACAAAATTATAGAAAATGAATAATAACAATTCAAATAAACAAAATGTAATGAGTATTAGTAGATATGAAAAAATATCAATCTAGAAACTTGATGTTATGGTCAAAAAACAGAAAAATAATAAACACGAGGCTCAAGGCTGGCAAAAATGAAAAGACAACTAGTCATTTTGAAAGAAATACTGAAGAGACATCAAATATAGAAAAAATATACAAGGATAATTGAAAAATTTAAGTAAAATTAAAAGACTACGTGGCTAGATTGAGATACTCTGACAAACATCTAATAAGAGTTGCAGAAAATTATCATAAAGGAAATGGTGGAGAAATAACTTCTAAGGAAAGAGAAAATGAAAATATTCCAAGATTAAAGACATAAGTAATTATTCAGCTGAAAATTATACTCAAACTACTAAGTAAATACATAAAAAATATATGCACATATCAACACATCACAGTGATATGACAGAATACAAAAGATTAAAATAACTACTAAAAGTTATGAGATTTAAAAAAAATAAAAGTTATGAGATTTTAAAAAAATACATATTATGTAGAAAGAAACAGATTTAACATCAGCCATTATGGATGGCTAAAGACGATGGAATGATATCAGACTATTAGACTGAAATAAGTATCAGTGTAAAATGTAATTAATTTAATCTATAGTATAGAACATTTTAAATGATGTTTTATACACTAAAATATTAAGGGACACAGATCAATACATCAATATGATTAATATTCTCAGCAAATTACATGAAAATATGGAAAATTTAATCACTGAACTAGAAAAGTCAAAATAATCCATTAGAAATTCTAGATCTAAAGAATTTAGTAACTGAAATTCAAAATTTGTTGGATGGGTAACATTATAATAGACACAGAGGAAGTGATAATTGGTGATGTGAAAGAGAGATCAGAAGAAAATATCCAGAATGAAGCACTAAAAAATAAACAAAAATAAAAGGAGAGAAGAGCAAAAGAGACATCTTACATTCTGGAAAAGCCTAATTTGGAATTTCGGTAGCAGAAGACAAGAACGAAGAAAGGGCTGGTGCAATATTGAAAAGATAATGCCTGAAAATTTTATTAAATCAATGGAACTTATTAAAATAAAGGTTCAGGGGGTGCCTGGGTGGCTCAGTAGATTAAGGCCTCTGCCTTCAGCTCGGGTCATGATCTCAGGGTCCTGGGATAGAGCCCTGCATCGGGCTCTCTGCTCAGCAGGGAGCCTGCTTTCTCCTCTCTTTCTGCCTGCCTCTCTGCCTACTTGTGGTCTTCGTCTAATAAATAAATAAATAAATAAAATCTTTAAAGAAAAATAAAATTAAAAAAATAAAGGTTCAAAACTGAAAAAGCTGGAGCAGGATACAAAATAAAACAATACCACATCAAGTAAACCTGTTGGAAGAAGTAAAAAAGGACAAAACTAGTTTTTAGAAGGAAGCAGTAAAAACAAAGAAATGCAGAGTAATAATAATAATCATTGCTCCCCTCCCAACGAAACGGTGGAAGTTATAAGACAGTGGAAGAGTGTCATCAAAAGAATTATAAAAAATGTCAACTTAAATTCTAGACTCAGTGGAAGTACCCTCCAAAATGAAAGTAAAGTGGGTGACTTTTTTTACATGAAAAAATTAATTTATCATCAGCAGATACCATAAAACGGAAATACTAATAGGCAGTTCCTCAGGCGGAAGGAGAAGGATATCGTATGAAGGGACAGATATGAAAATGGAGAAGAAAAGCAATAAATTTTAGTAAACTGAAAATCGATTGTTACAAACAATGAAATTATAATGTGTTTAAGATATGTGTACATATATACATTTTAATAATGAGCAAAACTAATCCATGGTGTTAAAAGTGAGGGATGAGGGAGAGTGTGATGAAATGAGAAGAGATACAGAAGAGTTTTTGGCTCCTGGTGCTGTCCTATTTCTTGATCTGGGTGATGGCTTCATGGCTGTGCTCACTTCATGATAAATTAAGGTCCACAGTTATGATTTGTTCATTTTCCTACGTGTAATGATTTTAGAAAAATTGTGTCCAGGGCTCTGGGTGGCTCAGTTGGTTAAGTGTCTGAGTCTTGATTTCAGCTGGAGTTATGATCTCAGGGTTCTGAGTTTGAGCCCCATGTGGGGCTCAGCACTGGATCTGGAGCCTGCTTAAGGTTCTCTCTCTCCCACTCCTTCTGTCCTCCCCACCCCCAGGTTCACTCTCTCTTTCTCTAAAAAAAAAAAAGAAAAAGAAAAAATTATGCTCAAACATTATAACTTTTTAAGTCAAAAAACAAACAGTAAAATGGGGAATATTTTTGCAACTTAAATAACGAAAAATAGTTACTAAAACAACTAAAAATAGTTTCTAATAATGACATGCTTCTATATATTGATAGATAAGAGCAGTTTGGATAGATAAGAAAGGCAATTATTTAAAAGAGAAAATCTAATGGAAAATAAACACATGAAGTGATCAATCTCATTAGTAGTCTAAGAAAAGCCAATTTAATATAAAATGTTCCTCCACCGCTCATCTATAACGTAAGATACAATACAAAAATGATGGTGTGAAGAAGAAAGGCTCACCCATATTTTACTGATGAGCATGAATTACTATAACCCTTTGGGAAACTTTTCTGAGAATATCTATTGTACTACAGTGACACTTGGATAAGTTTATCTTATAAACTCGAAAATATTTGTATATGATTTATATATACAAAGATGTTAATTTTTGGTAAAGGCAAATAAAAACAAAACAATAACAAATTCTTTGTAAATCCTATGTAGATATTCATCCATGGGAGGAAAATATGAATAAATTACAACTCATCCATATTGGGAAATACTGTGTAACCCTTAAAAAAAAACAGATGACATATTTGTGCAGAGAGACCTGAAGAGATCCCCAATTTATCCAATTGAGGAAAGTAAGTCATGAGCCCTATGGATTCTATTTTAATAAGAATAACAAAGCACCAAAAAAATTAAATATGTAAAGTGTTTCTGTATTTTTATTAACAGAAAAATGTTGAAATAAAGTGGGAGAAATTTCAGTGGGAGGAGATTGCTACCTTTATTTTTTGCATCCTTACATTATTCCACTAGATAAAATGAGCAGGTATTTCCTTTGAAATTCAAAATTTGATGAGGAAAATTTAAGAAAAAATTCCTTCCTAATTATAAAAGTAGCATAATTCACTGAAATATACAGAGTGTACAAAATAAATTCTATATGAATATAACTACAAAGCTATAAATTAAAACAAATATATTATACATGTATGTGTGCATTTATGACATATAAAATATATATTTAAAATATATGCATTTACATATGTTTATATACATGTAAAATATGACCAAGTAAGGATTTTTCAGGAATGCAAAGTGGTTCAGTATTAGAACACTGTTGGGAAAGGCCGTTTCTTTCCTTTCGTGAGTGTATCTTTCTACCGTGCATGCTTAAGAGTGGTGTTGGGCCTGAAATATTTCCTTACAGAACGCCAAGGAGTCCCCACAGCCTGTGCTGGGCATACCTCCCCATCTGGGAGTATTTTCCCTCATTCAGGGATCGATGTGTTCTTTGTTCTGCTTAAGGGCATGCATCATGTGACCCTCAGCCACGCCCCCAGCTTTCTGAATTTCAGACCCCATGGGGGAGGGTCCAGGACCCCTTTGCTGGCAGAAGACGAGTGCATGAAGACCATCACTCTGTCACTTTGGGAGGAGACCCACCGGCTGTGGGGGGTCTAACAGCCACTACTAAAGCTGATGTGGCTCTGTCTCTTCTGCTTGGAAGTAGACCTTGTTCCGTCTAAAATTTGTGTGACTCCTATGTTTGTTGCCACACCAAACCATGGACGCAGTCAACATCCTGAGACTGTGGCTCCTGGTGGAGTGGGATTCCTCCCCTGAAGGTGATAACAGCTGTCCCTTGCTGGGCAAAAATACTATAGTACTTGAATACTTGAAACTTGGCAGTCATCCCAATAGGTGCGAAAAAGACTTTTGCTACATTTTGGGTATATATTCTGACTAAAAGTTATTAACCTAAAAAGAGGAAGACACTCTTATGATTGACTATTCCAAACCCAGAGCCAAACTTATAAAGCAAAATATAGTCATTCTCGTTAAAACTGTGAATGAACTACAGTGCTCTCATCCTAATTTTTTAACAAGGTTCAGGATGATTCAGCCACTGTAATGCACTACAGTTGACCTTGGAACAATGCCGGCGTCTGGGGCATAGATCTCCCACACAGTCAAAAGTCTGTGTGTAACTTTTGACTCCTCAAAACTTGTCTACCACTAGCCTACTGTTGACCAGAGCCTGATAACATAAACAGTGGATTAAAACATACTTTATGTGTCGTATGTATTATATATTGTACATTTACAATAAAGTAAGCTAGACTAAAGAAAATGTTATTATGAAAATCATAAGAAAGAGACAATACAGGTAGAGTCCTATATTTCCAATACCCTGTGTTTACATGGTCTGTTTACAAGGTGAATTGTCTGTCAGTACCTACATCAATATTGTCTTATATAATACAAAACAGTGTAGATGTTATACATATTACTAACACTAGGCATAAAAATGAAAAGATGAGGTGAAAAAGAAATTCATATTTACTTGCAGATATAATGATTCATGTACTGATATGATTACCAAATGACAGCTTTGTCATTGATATGATTGTTTCATGGTAGCCTAGCCCATACACTAATAAATTAATCATTATAAAATTTCATGGAATATAGCACTGCAGTCATAGTCACAATACAGTATTAGAAAATTGTAATTTTTTAAAAGCACTTACCTTTGATGATATGCTGATACATAGTTTCTCTGTTTATGTGAGAAAGAGACATACTGTCCAGTAATGCCATTCTTCAAAAGCAAAGTTATAACATAGTAAAAAAAAAAAAACCCACATTATTAATTTGATATTAAATATTGCTCACCTGATGCCTATGTAAAGATAGGCTAAGCACTTCTTTTTTTTTTTTTTTTTTTTTAGATTTTATTTATTTGACAGAGAGACAGCAAGAGAGGGAACACAAGCAGGAGGAGTGGGAAGGGAGAAGCAAGCTTCCCACTGAGCAGAGAGCCTGATGTGGGGCTTGATCCCAGGACTCTGGGATCATGACCTGAGCCAAAGGCAGATGCTTAATGACTGAGCCACCCAGGTGCCCCATGGCTAATTACTTCTGCATGAGCCTTGCATGCCATGTATTACACGAGGAATATCTGAGTGAGGATGATGATGACACAAAATGTCTCCTCTAGTTTCTGCTGTACAGTTATTAGATCTTCTACAAGGACACGCATACATAAACAACAGGTAAGCTTTTTAACTGTGTGGCATCATCATTATTCACTATTCACTAAAGGGAAGTGGTTCCTCATTGTTTCCACATTGAGCAGGCTGAGGAGGAGGAAGAGAAGAGGTTGGTTTTGCCCTCTCAGGGGTGGTAGAGACAGAAGGGGGAGTGGGTAAGGCAGGCCTCGGTGTTACATTTACAGAAATACATCCTAGCTTCTGTCTGGGTGTTTTGCTCTTTCATTTCTCTAAGAATATTTCTATATGGTACCAACCATTCTTCCATTTTCTTTAGTTTCAGTGCCCATATCATAGAAGGGTCCATGTTGTAAAAGAAGTCACAACAGTCTTCAGTAATGAGAACCTTCCTGCCATGTGATCTAATGTCAATTTGTTTTGGGGGGGATTTTTTTTTGTCATTGCTTCCTTTATGTCTTCCCCTTTGTCATCAGGAACTGGTGCAGAAGCACTCATCTCCATCAAGCTGTCTTTGGTTAATTCCTCTGGTGTGGTGTCTCTTAGCTCTTAAATCTCTCCAAGGTCAGTATCTTGATACCCTTCATCTCCCACCTTTATGGCCATATCCACAATCTCTTTCATGATTTCCTTGACTAGTTCTTTTTTAAATCCTGTGAAGTCACGTACAACATCTGGACATAGTTTCCTCCAGCAGGAATTTATTGTTTCAGGCTTGATGGCTTTCATGGCTTTTTTTTATAACAAGGATGGCATCTTTAATGCTGTGATCATTCTAGACTTTCATGATGTTCTCTTCATTGAGTTTCTCTTCCATCAGGTTGACAATCCATCTTTTCCCTAGAGTATTGCGTATAATAAGACTTAAAGGTCCTTCTGAACCCCAGTCTAGATGCTGAATTAGAGACATTGTGTTTTGGAGCAAGTAGATTACTTTGACACTTTTGCTGTTGAATTCATGGGATTCTGGGTGACAGAATCATCATCCAATATCAAAAGAACTTCAAAAGATAGTCCTTTATTAGCAAGGTACTTCCTGACTTCA
Source organism: Mustela nigripes (assembly GCF_022355385.1). NCBI lineage: Eukaryota > Metazoa > Chordata > Mammalia > Carnivora > Mustelidae > Mustela > Mustela nigripes. Next base: position 31,265,434 of record NC_081574.1, on the reverse strand, counting down.
GGGACAAAACATCACTATAATCAATCCAGAAAAAGGTTTCATTATCCAAACCTCCTTATTGTACAACCAAATGCCCAGCAGCTGGTATTTATCTTTTCCCTTTTATTAGCTTTATAGACAAGGGCTGTCCTGATCATAAACCCAACTGCATTTCACAAAATACTAGACTTAGTCTATTCATTCTGGCCTTAAATCCTGGTGCTCACTTCTCTTCCTCATTAATGAATGTCCTTTGTGGCATCCCCCCCCCCCCCCCGGAATAGGGCACTTTCACCTGCATTAAAAACCTGTTCATGCAGATATCTGTTGTCCCCAATAAATCTCTTAATGGCCCCTAGGGACTTGTTGGCTTCCTCTTGCTGGGCAGAAGATACTTCTAATATTATTTTGCAATTCTTAAGCCTAACTGTTAGGGTACACTGTTAGTTAGGTTTTAACAGGATTCCTAAAGGCCACCAAAGGGGGACATCATGATCCATTATGGGGTGGGGGAGCAGAGATTTATCCTGGCAGATTTATCCTCCAAAAATAAAGCTACAAGAAGCTGTATCAAACCAGTGAGGCCCAAGACAGAGAAGGCAGAAAAGGCATGAAACCCTGCTCTCAAAGAAATCTCCCCCACAAATAATGAATATCCCACCCCCTACTTAACAATTGTCAATAAAAGATAGAGATCCAAACCGTGGGCTCATCTGTCCCTTTGACTCCCCTGCTCTCACACCTTGAGAGTATATTCTCAGTTTAATAAACTTTCCTACTTGCAAAGATCAACATTGTGTCTTGTCTGTTTTTGAATTCTTTCTTGCTAAGAGACCAAGAACCTCCAATACCCAGGGCTGGGTAGAGGCCTCAGGGCCGGGACGGGGGGGCGGTCTCCCCAGGTCCACCTGGCAATAAAGCATCTCTGTAAAATTATCAATCCATCCTTTGCTGGTATTAAATTCTCCAGTTTTAGACACTTCACCTTCCTTTTGGTTTAAGTTGTCATATAATGACTTTGCTTTCTCTTGAATCATATCAGAGGCTATACAGGTATGCCTTTGTGATAGCAATCCTGCACCACATAAAAGCTGCATTTTCAATATGAGAAAAAAAGGCATTTACAAAAAATCCCAGATTTTCATGCCAGTTGGCTTAACTGAAGCAGTGGCTTCACAAATTTCCCTTTCTTTTTTCACAATGGTCTTTACACTGGATTCATTATCTTGAAATGATGGGTAGCTGCAGCTATAGACCTCAAACTATGGTACACATCAAGCAATTCAACTTTGCCTTGTAATGTCATGACTTTGCTCTGCTTCTTGGGAGAATCTCCAGAATCACTAGTGGCACTTTGTAGGGTCCCATGGTGTTATTCAAAATTTACACTATTGCACTAAACATGATGGACTAAATATGATGAAAAATACACAAGAAATGCAAGAGATCACTTTTTTTTTTTTCTGTGATATGGGATATACTGGAGAGATGAACTGTTCATGGAGAGAGGATTAGGTTCACATGGCATTTCAAGTGGATACTCATAACCCTTGAGCTCCTGCAATAGCAACCGGATGTGGCTACAAAATTATTCCAGTAATACAATAGTTAGTAGAGTTAATTTTATGCAGTCCTGACTTGATGCTGCATCTTTACATTTGTTTAAATTCCTCTAGACTGGGAAGGGGGCCATATATGGTGTGTAAGTGTGTGGGTAAGTTTAGTATGTCATAGATTTGTGCATATTTTATGGTAGTATATGATAAAACAGACATCCACATGCATGTTATGGGTTCACAACATTCCTAACTTTGTCTTAGAGTTTCACTGTTTCTAGGCTACATGGTTAGTCTGCAAGTTTTCTCAAATATTGCCAATCTCCAACAATTTAAAAATTATATTTGTTTTTAAAAATTCACATATAAGTGGGGCGCCTGGGTGGCTCAGTTGGTTAAGCAACCGCCTTCGGCTCAGGTCACGGTCCTGGAGTCCCAGGATCGAGTCCCGTATCAGGCTCCCAGCTCCATGGGGAGTCTGCTTCTCCCTCTGACCTTCCCGCCTCTCATGCTCTCTCTCACTGTCTCTCTTTCAAATAAATAAATAAAAATCTTAAAAAAAAAAAATTCACATATAAGTGAACCCATAACTCATGTTGTTCAAAGGTTAATTGTATTATTAAATTACACTTACCATAATGAAGACTAGTAAACAAACATTATTTATACATGTATGATTATCATTTCTTTTCCTTATACACATATGATTTTCTAAGTAGAAACTAAACTCTAAAAATTACTAAAATCCCTGTGGTGATTTCTGCTTGTGGCAGCTGGAAAAAGAAAACAAAACTAGAAATGCCGGATAAAATATCACAAACTTCTCAGTAGTGCATTGTCAAGTTCCCATTAAACTAAGGGGAAAATACAGTAGCCAAAAATTTTTTCAAGACCTGGAAATCAGAATGATAAGCTTACTTTGAGGCTGTGGTTGTCCTGAGGAATTTGACAAAGTCTACAGCCTAGGGCCTTGTACTTTAATGCTAATTATGAGGACAAGATGCTAATTCTTGGGTCTTCCAAAAGAGAGGAATTAGAATTGAAATCTGCATACAAACCAGGGACCCATTAAGTATTTCAATACAACTGAAAATATGGACCAGAAATTTCCACTTTTCAGCAGAGAGGCCACAGAAAGGCTCATCTGTGTTGGCCTATGATCTAGGTTTTGAAAAAAGAGCAACAACATAAAAACCTATTTCTAACACTTTTAAATGAGGCCTCCCTGAATGTAGGTTTGAGGGTCAAAATTATATTACCTATGTGGTTACAGAAAATCGAAATCACGAAATCTCATGCCAGACGGGTAGTGTCACAGGCCCATGGTATGTAGCAGGAGGAAAAGAACATCCTTTTTTGGAGCGAGTACTCTTGAACACTGGGTATTTTTCCCCATAAAACCCAGGCAAATATAAACTTACAATCTGTAGGACAAATACTGGAAAATAAGCATCAGTAAGAATCCATCAACAGAATCAGCAAGCTAAAGAATCACGTTATTGAAAATTTTAGATACTGCAATTTTGTTTATACAATTTAAATAAGACTTTTTATAATATTTAATGAAATAAAATAATCAAAAATACACTGGCAAGAAACAAGATGTTATACAAAAAGACTAAATAGATCATTTCCCTCAGGAAGGTTGTAGGTAGTGTGTCATCCTTCTCCATATGTTTATATTCCAACACACAATTAGTAGATAGAGTTGTTCAGTAAGAGTTTGTGGTTGATATAGCTTCCCCAATATAGCTGAAGACAGAAGTCTGCAAGACAATTTATGCAAACAAAATTAAGAAGCAATCCATAGAGTATTGTTTTATTTAACTTACCTTGGTGGACTGCGGAATAGAACAACTATTTCAGAGTATTCAAACTTGATAAAGAAGACAAACTTATGCCTTTGTAGGCATTGAGTATTAATGAATACTATCTAGAAAAAGTTTTTGGTTGGAAAAGCCATTTCAGGGCTCTAAGAATGGCAAGAGAAACCAAGGAGACAAAATGAGAAGAGTTTGAGGATAAGAACAATGACAGTCTGTGGCCTTTTGGCCTGGGACCTTTTGGCCTGGGACAATCCTATTCTTCCTTCCTATCTTGACTGGTAAGAACTATAGCTTTATCAGCATAGCCTTGGCAACAATCCTAGCAGTTTTGCTGCCAGAGTGGGAGGCTCAGTTTTGAGCAGGGGTTACATTTGGTAGCTTTGTCAACTTGAAATGGAACACTCAATAGGAAATGCATGGGAAACACCTGCAACTGTGCAGTTCCTAGACTGAGGTCCCAAGTTGTGGCAAGCAATCATGCAGAAATTAATGTGAGATTCTGGAAAGGTGAGAGCCATAGATAAATTCTCTCTATCTACCTAGGTGGCTGGGAAACTACGTACAGGAGCAATCTGGCAAAAAGGAAAAGGCAAGGGAGATGTGGGCATTGGCTCTGAAGTTGAATGTACTACCCAAACCACAAAGAGATCTAAATGCATAGGATGGCAGCCTTATGAGCTTCAAGTGTTTGGTTATAAGCTCTTTCCAAATCACCTCTCTAACCACTAAGCTATGCAGACATCAGGGTAAACCCTAGGCAACCAGACTAGAACATAAAATAGAAAAATCAAAAAATAAAAAGAAATATCACTTAGAAATATCACTAGAAATATCACTGAGTGGGAGACAGACTTTGTGATTTCATTCTAGGCAAGATATTCAAAACAAAACAATGAAAAAATAAAACAAAACAGAAAAGAACCCAGGATGTTGCTAAGATATATTATTTTAAATGTCCAATTTTTAAACTAAAATTATGAGCCACCCAAAGAAACAGGGAAGTGTGACCTATCCTCAGCAAAAAAGATAGTCATGGAAATTCACTGGGCCAAGACATTGGATTTAGTAGAGAAACCTTTTAACAGTTTACAAATGTACTCAAAGAAAAGAAGTTCCATGGAATGTATCTGAAAAAAAATTTTTTTTAAACTAGATAAAATGAACAATTTCAGGGCTCTGAAATTAAAAAATAATAAATTGACTCAGTAATAAATAAATAAATAAATAAATAGACTCAGTAAAGAGGCAACCAAATGCTGAAGGAGAAACAGAAACCATAAAAAACACTAGAAATACAGCTGAGACAATAAAATTTTAAGACATGTGGGGTGCCCCAATTGGGTGGAGGGTGCGACACAGGTGGTAAAAGGCTTCACCTAAGACAGAACAAAAGAGATAGAAGCAGGTAGGACAGCAAAGTAGAGACTATCTACCAGGAGGCAGTGGTGGAGCTGTGGTTAAGGGGAGGAAGGTGAAGAGGTATGGGAACATATGGAATTTTCCTTTTTTGGTACCAGTGCACAGTTATAAGTAGCCCATTGGTTAGCTAGGGCTTATGGACATTTTGAGGTGGGTCACCTAATGGGCCTATTTGCATTCAGCCTGGTAGTCACCGTGGGCCCTTTTTTAACCTTACTAGGATTTCCATTGCTGAAGCCTGTTGCCTAAGAATGTCCTTTACAAGACAGAGAATTAATGAAATGTCCAAAATAAGTTTATCATTAATTACTTTAAAATTTGCAAATGGATCTAACCTCCCAATCAAAACACTTAGCCTGGTGGAATGGATATAAAAACAAAATCCAACTATCTGCTGTCTACAAGTCTCACTTTATATTTAAGAATGGAGCTAAGTTAGAAATACAAGAATGACAAGGAAATTCACGCAAATAATAATCAAAAGAGATTGGGGTATCTATCAGACAAAGTAGACTAAGTCAAAAACTGTTACAAGAGACAAAGGAGTCAATTCACCAAGAAGTTATAACAATTATAAACATATATGCACCAAATATCAGAGCTCCAAAGTATACAAAGCAGACATTGACAGAATTCGAGGGAGAAATAAACAGCTCTACAATAACATAGGAAACTTCAAAACCCCATTTACATTAATCAATAAAGCAACCAGAGAGAAGATAAATAAGGAAATAGAAGACATGAATACTATGGACCACCTAAACCTAACAAACATATACAAAGTACTCCACCCCAAAATAGCAGAATATACATATTTCTCTTCTGCACATATTACACTCTCCAGATAGACCATACATAAGGTCACAAACAATTTTAATCCTTTACAAGGATTAATATCATACAAGGTATCACTTCTGATTACAGTGGAATAAAATTAGAAGTCTAGCAGAGTTGCAAATATTTGGAAATTAAACATGTCACTCAAACAGTGGGTCAAAGAAAAAAATCATACATGAAATTAGAAGCTATCTCGAGACAAAGGAAAATAAAAACCCATACTAAAACTTATAAGCAGTTTTAAGAGGGAAATTTATAGTTGTAATGTTAACATAGATTATAGCAGGGATAGAAAAAAATTGATAATATATGATAAAGATTAGAGAAAACAGTGAAATCAAGACTTTGTTCTTCAAAAAGATCAACAAAACTGACAAAACTTTAGTCAAATTAACTAAGAAAAAAGAGAGAAAACTCAAATAACTAGAGCCAGAAATGAAAGTGAGGACATTTTAAAGAATTATACAGAAATAACAAAGGATTATAAGAGAGTGCTATGAACTATTGTTTGCCATAAAATTATATAACTTACATGAACATATTAAAAAAAAACTATAATCTACCAAGGCTGAATCATGAAGAAGTAGAAAATCTGAATAGACTTCTATATAATAAGGAGATGGAATCTTTATTTTAAAGCCTCTCAACAAAGAAAAGCCTAGTTACCAGTTGGCTTCATTGGTACAGTCTACAAATATTTAAAGAAAAATTAACACCAAACCTGTAATACCTCCAAAAGAACAGAAAATGAGGGAATGCTTCCTAACTCATTCTATGACAGCATTACTCTGTTCCCAAAGCCAAACAAGAACATTGTAAGAAAATTATATTTTTTAGTTTGGTGTAGTCCCACCTGTTTATTTTCAATTTTGTTAATTGTGTTTTAGATGTAATATCCAAAAACTTGTTGCCAAGACCAGAATCAATGAAAATTTCCCCTGTATTTTCTTCTAGGAGTTTCAGGTCTTACATTTAAGTCTTTAGTCTATTTCAACTGAATTTTTGTGAGTGCTTTAGGATGGGGTCTAGTTTCATTCTTTAAATGTGAATATCCAATTTTTTTCAGCATCATTTTTTGAAAAGACTATCTTTTCCAATGAGTATTCGTAGCTCCCGTGTCAAATATTAGTTGACAGTATATGCTTGAGAATATTTCTGAACTCTTGATCTGTTCTATGTCTGTTCTTTTTATGCTAATACTTTACTGTTTTGATAACTATAGCTTGGTAGTATACTTTAAATTGGAAGTGTGACACTTTCAGTATTAGTTCTTTTTTCTCAAGATTGCTTTGGTTATTTGGTGTCTTTTGTGGTCCTACACAATTTTAGGATTTTTTTTTTTTCTACCTGCAAAAGATCTTATTGGAATCTTGATTAAGAGTTGCAACAAGTATTATGGACATTGGGTAGGGTATGTGCTACGCTGAGTGCTGTGAAATGTGTAAACCTGGCGATTCACAGACCTGTACCCCTGGGGATAAAAATACATTATATTTTTATAAAAAAATTTAAAAATTAATTTAAAAAAAGAGTTGCAACAAGTACATAGGTGGTTTTGGGTAGTATGGAGATTTTTAAAATATCAATATCAATTCTTCCGATTGTATAAACATACATTTATTTGCATCTTTTCATTTCTTCCATGAGTGCTTTATAGTTTTCTGTGTACAGATCTTATACTCCCTTGGTTTAATTTATTTTAATATTTTATTATTTTATAGTATTATAAAGGGGATTATTTTATTTATTCCTTTTAAACATAATTTGTAGTTAGTGTATAGAAATGCTACTGATTTTTTATGTGATTTTTGTATTCTGAAATTTACTGAACTTGTTGATCATATTAAATAGTTTTTTAGTAGAATCTTCAGGATTTTCTCTATATAAAATTGTATCAGCTGCAAACAAGTATAATTTTACTTCTTCCTTTATTAGTTGGATGACTTTTACTTCTTTTTATTGCTTGATTGCTCTGGGGACTTCCAGTGCTATGTTGAATAGGAATGGTGAGAGTGAACACCCTTGATGTGTTCTTGATCTTAGAGGAAAAGCTTTCAACCTTTTTCCCTTGCGTATAATATTAACCATGAACTTGTCATATAAGACCCTTATTATGTTAAGGTATGTTCTTCCAATACCCTGTTTATTCAGAGTTTTTATCATTAATTGATTTTGAATTTTCTCAAAATTTTTTTCTTCCTATTAAGATGACCACGTTATTTTTATTTTTAATTCTATGCATTATTATAATGAACTAAAAAGCTTTGCACAGCAAAAGAAATAACAAAATGAAAGACAACCTATGGATGGGAAAATATTTTTGCAAACTACATATCTGATAAGTGTTTAATATTAAAAAATTATAAGGAATTTATATAACTCAACAGTCAAAAATTAAACAATCCTATTAAAAATGGGCAAAGGACCTAGCCAGAGATTAAACCTTTTTTATGTTTTAAATCTTTACTTCAACCACTAGCATTTCCTTACAAACCCTAAGAAACAACTACATCTTTCCTGACTAGCAAAAAACAATTATTTAGATATTTAAAAGTACAAATATTCACAGGATCCATCACATGACAAAATTTCACAGGTAAATTCCACACTACAAAAAACTTGCAGTATGGGGTCAGCCCCCTTAAGCAAAATAAGAAAGAGTATGTCTGATACATAATTTACATTTTTATTAAAACTCATTTGAAAAATGGCTTTTCATTTATTTTTTGTAAATAGCATTATTCTATTGGCAAAAATATAAAATTTGAAGTTGTGTCATTGCGTAAATTACCTCAACCCTTGACTTGTGGTTCTTCTACTAGAGATAAAACAATGCCTTGTTTCCATTGTTGTAAAGGGAGTTAGTTCTTTGCAAGTATGAACTCTCTTTGCCTATGGAATCATGAGATGGCTCCATTGTCTGTCAAATGTGATGATGATGATTTAAAAAAAAAAAAAGATTTATTTATTTATTTTAGAGAATGATAGATAGAAAGTAGAAGCATGGGAATGGGGGGTTGGGGGAAGAAGAGAGAGAGAATCTCACATGGTTTCCCCAGTGGGTGTGGAGCCCAACACAGGGCTGAATCCCATGACCCCAAGATCACAACCTGAGCTGAAACCAAGAGTCAGATACCCAACCAACGGAGCCACTTGGGCACCACATGATGATGATGATTTTTTTTTTTTTTTTTTTTTTATCAGAGAGAGAGTGGGTGAGAGCAAGCACAGGCAGACAGAATGGCAGGCAGAGGCAGAGGGAGAAGCAGGCTCCTTGCCGAGCAAGGGGCCCGATGCGGGACTCGATCCCAGGATGCTGGGATCATGACCTGAGCTGAAGGCAGCTGCTTAACCAACTGAGCCACCCAGGCGTCCCGATGATGATGATTTTGATAAAGATTTTATCATAAAGAAAGATAGGGTATTTCTGAATATTGACACTTCATTTCATTTCATTTTATTTTATTTTTTAAGATTTTATTTATCTATTTGACAGAGAGAAAGAGACAGCAAGAGGGGGAATACAAGCAGGGGGAGTCAGCAAGGGAGAAGCAGACTTCCCTCTGATTAGGGAGGTGGATATGGGGCTCAATCCCGGGACCCTGGATTCATGACCTGAGCCGAAGGCAGACACTTAACTGACAGAGCTACCAGGCACCTTGACAATTTTAGAACAAATAAATTGAAGATAGAGAAACTAAAATCTTAGCCTTGTAAAAACCACATTTTTTTTTAAAGATTTTATTTATTTATTTGACAGAGAGAGATCACAAGTAGGCAGAGAGGCAGGCAGAGAGAGAGGAGCAAGCAGGCTCCCTGCTAAGCAGAGAGCCTGATGTGGGGCTCAATCCCAGGACCCTGGGATCATGACCTGAGCCGAAGGCAGAGGTTTAACCCACTGAGCCACCCAGGTGCCCCAAAACCACATTATTTTTAAGTATTTCCATTAACTGCTTACTAATTAGCATGTGACAAAAACAACTGGCTACATTGGACAGAAAGAAGTTGGCATTCAATTTAAAGCATGGCTACAAGGATCATCTGCACTTTATTTCTGACACTGCAAATCACAAATCTTGTCTCACCTTAGTGGGTTCAAGAACTTATTCTCAGTGACTTAACCTCAACTGATTTGGCTGCTTTGTAATTCCAAGCCTCTATTAAACTGACAGACAAGAATCCTTACTTATTACAAAGAATAATAGGAATTTCTAAATAAATAATCCTACTTGTTGCTGCAAGATTGTGGTGTGCAGTGTGTATTTTGGAGTTCTGATGGGTGACCTCCATTTTGTAGGCAGGCAGAGTACTGGGCTCCAGGGCTGGATACAGGGCTCAGTCCCATGACCTGAGATCACAACGCCAGCTGAAATCAAGAGTCACATATTAGACTGACTGAGTCACCCAGAATCCCCACCCAAAGCAGTATTTAATACAATTACATTTTGCTTAATGTCACTTTAAAAATGAAAAGCTTATGTGTTCTTATTTTTTATGCCAGGTCAATATGATTAATACCTTAAAACTTAAAACTTAAGTTATAAGGGTTTTTGTTTGTTTGTTTTTTTGTTTTTAAAGATTATACTTATTTGACAGAGAGAGATACAGTGAGAGTAGGAACATGAGCAGAGGAACTTGGAGAGAGAGAAGCAGTCTTCCCCGCTAAGCAGGGAGCCCGATGCGGGGCTCGATTCCAGGACCCTGGGATCATGACCTGAGCTGAAGGTAGATGCTTAATGACTGAGCCACCCAGGTACCCCTTAAGTTATAAGTTTTAAGTTAACTTAAAACAGTTTTATTGCATATTGCTCAAATGTTCTGTCAAAGAAGGAACACACCGTTCACAACATTAACTTGGCCACAGTCAGTGTTGCTCTTGCTGCATTACAGAAAAGCAGGTTTGACAATTTAACCAGTTCGTTTTTATTTATTTTTAACACAAGGCAGGCAGTATCCCTATCATCTAGGGGTTCTTACAAGAATCATGACACAAAACGTACTCAGAAAGAAATACAAACAAGGCAGAATTTCAAGTACTAAGAAACAAGTCAGAGCAAAGCCACCTGGTAAAAATAAATTAAATGAATTGTATTATGCATAAGCATTTGTGTAAAAGGATTCTGTTTCTTGAAAAGTGTGAACTGCAAATCACAGAACAAGAGAAGGAAGGATAGTTTGGTGTTGCTTGTGAAAATGACCTGCTCGTTTCAGATTTTCACTTACCATGCTACAGATAAGGGAAAACAGGCAATTCTTTTTTTTTTTTTAAGATTTTATTTATTTATTTGACAGACAGAGATCACAAGCAGGCAGAGAGGCAGGCGGGGGGGGGGGGGGGGGGGGGGGGCGGGGGGGGGGGGGGGGGGGGGGGGGGGGAGCAGGCTCCCTGCTGAGCAGAGAGCCCGATGTGGGGCTCAATCCCAGTACCTGAGATCATGACTTGAGCCAAAGGCAGAGGCTTTAACCCACTGAACCACCCAGGCGCCCCAAAACAGGCGATTCTTTACTGACACCTTGGAAGAGGCTTTTAGGATTGAAATAGAAAAATACTCTTGGGGCGCCTGGGTGGCTCGGTGGTTTGGGCTGCTGCCTTCGGCTTGGGTCATGATCTCAGGGTCCTGGGATCGAGCTCCGCATCGGGCTCCCTGCTCCGCAGGAAGCCTGCTTCCCTCTCTCTCTCTCTCTCTCTGCCTGCCTCTCTGCCTACTTGTGATCTCTGTCTGTCAAATAAATAAATAAAATCTTTAAAAAAAAAAAAATACTCTCAGCATCGAGTACATACGGTTTGAGGAAAAGTACAAGCACGGCATGGGAAAGATTGCACTAAACATCTACCTACTTTAAACTAATATAATTGTTTTTAACTGTAGAACAAATATGACATTCCTTGAGTATACGACATCTGCTTGTTGGTGTTTTTTCCCCCTGAATGTAGTTATTTAATTACTAGCATGTTAGTAAATGATGCAAAGCATTCCAAGGTGCTCAGTTACAGAATCGAGCAACCCAGTAAGAATGCAAGGCAACTACTGGCTCTCAGAAAGTTATTATATGTATGCACAAGTGTGTATGTGTACAATAAGTAGTTAGACACATATATATTTCCACATATATATAATGAATGTATATTTGTGTATATGCCTGGACTATGATATTCATAGATTCATCCATTCATATATATGTTATTATATATATGAGAGAAGAAAATTTTATCTAGACTCTTTCTTCCCCCCTTACATTTTAGACACAGAGGAAGGAGCCAAATTGGCCTTATTGGAGTAATTCCTTGAGTTAGGACTTACAGTAAGAAGAGCTATAAAAATATCCACACTGAGCCAAACCATCATTTAGCACTGTCTTTCTGCATTGGCACCAATTGATATTTTCAGTGTATGCCCTTTCACAGTGCTGTTATAGTGATCCAAATAAAACATGAGAACAGAGCTCTGCCAAAATATTTCTTGAGTGTGCATGACTCTCTAGTGAATAGTCACAATTACTGGTGCAAAAGTTGTCAAAATGGTAAGTAAGCCACGGGCTGCGGCGAGTGGAGTGGAGTTGAGTGGTGGTATTGCTGCTAAAAAGATCTGCCTTTTGGTTGGGTGATGGACATTGGGGAAGGTATGTGCTATGGTGAGTGCTGGGAAGTGTGTAAACCTGACGATTCACAGACCTGTATCCCTGGGGCTAAAATACATTATATGTTAATAAAAAATAAAAAATTTAAAAAATTAGCAAGAAGAAAAAGATTCAAAAAGAATATTCATAAAAGTTTTTAAAAATTTAAATAATAAAGGAAAATAATAACCTGGAGAAATCCACTAGAAACACCTTATAGGATAGCTTCTCATTTTTTCTGTGCAAAAATGTAAATATATTAGTATTTTATAAAAGTGTGATTATAACCTCCTCTCCCCACCCCCCCCCAAAAAAATCTGCCTTTTGGTAATCATGGGGGTTTCTCTAGCTTGTGTTTTGGTGATGTGGGAGTGGTTGGGCCTTGTCTGAATTCAGGTAACCTCTCCTTGTTAGTGCTTTGGATTCAGGGGGTTCCATGGAAAAATATCTGTCCCTTACGTTGAGAGAGTGCCAGGTAGGTTCGGAGAGTGTCATGTTGGGACACCACAGATACAATGGCAGCTCCCATGCTTCTTTCATGGTGTGATGGAGGTGGATGGAATTCAAAGACAATGCACCTTGTGCAACACTTGATATTTTTGTTTAAGATTTATTCATTTATTTTAGAGAGAGAGAGTGGGGGGGGGGCAGAGGGAGGGAGAGGATCCCAAGCAGACTCCCTGCTGAGCGCAGAGCCCCACACGGACCCAGAGATGGTGACCTGAGCCGAAATCCACATCTGGCTGCTTAACCGACTAAGCCACCCTGTAACACTTAATATTTAAACACCAATTTAAGCACTATTTGTGCTTCCTGAACAATCAAACCATGCATAACTGGATAGCCCAACACGTAAAAATCTTAGCAAAATCTGAAAGAATTGAAGATTTGGTAACCTGAAGTTTATTTACATTTCAGAAGCTGTTTGGAATGTAAGTCAAGACCCTCATTTGAATCCATAAGTAAAAATAGATGACTACAAGAGACCAAACATTAGTGACACCATATGCACAGGGTCTGGTTTTGGGTACTCCAGAGCAACATCATAGCATGAATGAGAACTTCTTGCAACAATTACAGATCAGCTTGATGACACAACTGATTTTGTAGCTGAGTCAGGGGTACGTGTTAGTGCCATAGACAAAGAGAAAGGATGACTCTGTGAGTCATTACAACTAGCTGAAAGGGGAATCAACATATTCGCTCTCTTTGGAAAGTGTTTTTTTTTAAAAATTAAGATACAACTTAGTATATAAGGATAGATTTTTACTGGCTGTGCTGGTAAAAAAAAAAAAAAAATCAGATTAAGTGCCTATGGGGGAAAAATCATTTTCATGAGTGTGTATTATATCTTGTACCACCAAGAACCTGCCATGATGATTTTGCCTAGAAATTAAAAGACTTTCTTCAGTTGTTTTCAACAGTATGAACAGTATCAGAGGCAATGTTCAAAATGGTCATGCTGTTTCTGTGATTTTTGTGACATTTTTGCTACTGTATAGGGTGGACATTTGTGTTGGAAACCCCTACATGACCAAGAGCTGTTTTCTTTTTTCATAACACCAGTGGAACCAAGAATGGCCGTGCTGTGCACGAAGAGCAGCTACCTTGCTGTTCTTCCACTGCAAGTCCTTCCCCTCATTTCAGATCAACTGCTCATTTCCCCGCTCTGCCTTTCATCTGACCAGGCTGTACCATATAAAACTTCCTAAGGGAGGGCATCCCCTCCTGCCGCCAGCAAATAGATGCTACTCTTTACTGCTCCAAGTAGTGCTCTTGATTTCAAGATCTTTCTTCATTTCTGAGCACACTGTTCCTGTTTTCTATATAGAAACAAGAAGGAAATTGCACGGCCATAAGAATACACACATTCTTCAATTGAGGAGAGATGGCCTTGGATTTATATAAGCAGGAGAAAAACAAGAGAATTTTAAGTCAGCCCTTTAACTGAATCCACAGGTAGGGACACCTGGAACATGTCTGCTTATTTAAGTATATTTTTCAGTCTTGTATTTTTTAGTTGACTGGCAGCGCAGGTCAGCCCACTTTTGCTTTCGTGTGCTGAATGCCCCTGCTAACTCAAAAAGAATTTGAACAGATGTTAGCGTCGCTTTCTGTGATTCAAGAAGCAAGACTGTTTGAAAATGAACCTGGACTTCCTCCAGGTGGTCTGGACAAGGAGCTAGCTAGTGGGACAGGTTGGGGAGGGGTGTCTCCAAGCTAGAGGGGCTGCGTCAAAGATCAACTTCTTTTGGGATTCATGGGATCTTTCCTACAGGACGGGAGGCAGGGCAAGTTTATAGGAGTCCCAGCTTCTGGGCAGCAGGCATTTCCAGAAAGTTCCTGCAAACTGCTGGTAATCATATCTGTGTAGTCTGGAATCCAAGATGTGTAGGTATCCTCAGTAATCATGTTGCTTGCATGCTTGCCCTGTAAAGAGGGAGGCAGTCAAGTCGGGAGACTGACCTCAGGCATACCAACGCACGTGGAGTGTCTAGGCCCTGAATGCTTTACTGTGGAATCATGTGGGTGAGGGTGTGTAGTTTTTCTTCTCTTAATTACCCCAGTGGGGAGGCGGGTCTGATCTTCCATGAAAATTTGAAAAAATACAGGATGAATATTAGCAGTGTGGATGTGTCTGAACATAAAACACACAGGTCTGAAGCCTGTAGGCAACTAATTTGTGTTCCCAAATTGCCTCCCTCCAGGTTACAAGCACAGTCTCTCCCTTGTAGGCACGTTGATGCCCTCTGGAAGCTGGAGTCATGAAAAGGAGCTGTTGGGATGGTTCACCTTCCCAACAATATGGAATGATGTTGGCTGGGTTACAGAATAAATACATTACAAACATGAAGCAGAAGGATGCTTTGGTCAGGGTCTCATCTTGAATTCAAAGAAGGCCACATTCCAGTGGACAGACTGATCCTGAAAAGATGAGAAGTAATGAACAAGAAGAACTAATTTGTCAACTGAATTCCACTGGGAACCCACAGTCAACATGATCTTCTTCTCTTCTAGGAACATCCCATGTCTGCATTTTGTCTCTTATAACAAATTTTCCTGCCCAAGAATGGCTTTCATGTTTCACTTTGACATCATTTAAAGTACCGACTAATTTCGGTTTTAAAACCCTTGACATTTGCAATGCACTTTGACATATATTATTACCTAATGGCACCTGGAAAAATGTTGCAAAGACATTTTAACATTCCCATGTTGTCGTGGAGCAGACAGAGTCCTCTCTGCACTGCCTGCAGTATTTAAGTTTTGAGAGAGAGTGATGCTTACTCTGACACACGGGGGTAGAGTGGCCTCGGCTTAGTTGGCCACTTCAACCAAGTATCCTCCCTTTCTCCTTGTACAAGTGGAAAACCAAGGCTTTCATTTGGTTTTATAAACACTGAAATACAAAGATCAGCCACATGTTAACTCAAATCTTTTGGCAACAAAATCAATGGCCAAAATTCAAAAGATTCTGCTCATAGATGCATCCATTCATTTACTTATTTGTCCATCCATCCATCCATCCATCCATCCATCCATCCATCCCTCTCCTTCTAGTAAATACTGAGTGAGTGTCTACCATATGCTGGAGTTTTCAAAGGGACCATGGTAGTGTAACTGTGTTCATAAAGATGAAGTCCTGGGGTGCCTGTATGCCTCAGTCAGTTAAGCATCTGCCTTCAGCTCAGGTCATGGTCCCAGGGTCCTGGAATCAAGCCCTACATCAGGCTCTCTGCTCAGTGAGAGCCTGCTTCTCCATCTGCCTGCCACTCCCCCTGCTTGTGCTCTCTTGGTCTTGCTTTTTCTCTCTTTCTCATAGATAAATAAGATAAAAAAAAAATGATGAAGTCCTAACACAGGAGAAAGAGACACTAAATAAAGATATGTTTCTTACACAGTTGGGTTTGTGGACTAAAATCATAGCTGTGGTACATATTATTACATAACATAAAACTAATGGAATCACAACTGTGATCAATAGGGGCATAGGGTATTGTGAGGGTATATGAAATGAGGACATAGTCTGGGATTAGGAAATGCCCAATTAAGGATGAGAGAATTGCCTGTGCAAAGTCTTTGAGGAGAGAAAAGGATTGACAAAAATAAAAATAAAATCTGTATGGAGATATATATTTAGATAGATGATAGATAGATATAGACATGGAGCTATAAATATACATATATATATTTTTTCTTTTTTAAAGTAATCTCTATACCCAACATGGGTCTGAGATCACAACTCTGAGATCAAGAGTTGCATGTTCCAATTGAGCCAGTCAGGTGTCCATGTTTGGAGCATAATGAACCAAGTTATAAACACCTAAAACTTGAGAAGTGGACACGAACTCTCCTGCAGGGACTTTCAGGACATGTAAAGATTTTATACCAATTTATACCAATGGGCTACATATGAAGGGTTTTAAACACGAAAGTGGTGTGATCAGTCATACTGTTTTTCACTTTCTCTTCTAAACTCTAGTTTTATTATTATAGAATTATATTTTTTGGAAAATGTAATACTATCTCATAGTCAAACTTTAAAAGATATTTAAAAAATCATATGGTGAAAAATATCTCTTCCACCATATTTTCCTACCCTCTGGTGACCCCTACTAGAGGAAAACAATTTTTTGTATTTTCCTTGAATCCTTCCAGAGATGTCATTAGTGTGGACTTAATTTGATAAAACTTTTTATTGCAGAAAATAGTAAACATCTTTAAAAGTACTGATAACAGTTTAATAAACCTCCATACACCCACTGTATAACTTTACCAGTTATCAAGTCACAGGCAATCTTGGATGTCTCTAATGTCACCTACTTTGCCAGCAACTCATAAAGTAATTTGAAACAAATTGCAGACATCATATAATTTTATCTGTAAAAGTTTTAGAAAGCATCTCTAAAAGGACTTCTTTTTAAAATAGAACATCAACCTGTGGAAAGAGCCAAGATGCCCTTCAACAGACAAATGGATAAAGAAGATATGGTCCATATATATACAATGGAATATTACACCTCCATCAGAAAGGATGAATACCCAACCTTTGTATCAACATGGACAGGACTGGAAGAGATTATGCTGAGTGAAATACTTCAAGCAGAGTCAATTATCATATGGTGTCACTTATTTGTGGAGCATAAGGAATAACACAGAGGACATTGGGAGATGGAGAGGAGAAGTGAGTAGGGGGAAATCGGAGCGGGGGGGACAAAGCATGAGAGACTGTGGACTCTAAGAAATAAACTGAGGGTTTTGGAGGGAAGGGGAGTGGGGGGATAGATAAGTCTGGTGGTGGGTATTTAAGGAGGGCACATATTGCATGGAGCACTGGATGTGGTGCATAAACAATGAATTTTTGAACACTGAAAAAATAAAATTAAATAAAAAAAAATAGAACATCAACCTATAATCACACTCCAGAAAAATAAGTTATTACTGTTAAATTCACAGTACCTCAGTCTAAGTCACCCAAATTAGTGAACCCTAAGACAAAGATTTGGATGCCATTATAAACTACCTTGGAAGGTGATACCTGGAAGCCTTTCTGAGGGGGAGGAAGTGGGCAAGTTGAGGAAATAAAAGAGAAAAAGTAGCATGTTAATGGAGAAGTGCTATTGTGGGCAAGTGGGATCCAATCCCCTTGGAGACTCTTGGAGACCTGGCACATTTTAGAATCATCCCACAGAAGGTCAAGGAGACTCAGTATTTATCCTCTGTCATATCTCACTGGTTGAGAGTTATGTTCTGGGTCTTTTGGCCTGATTCTGAGGCCAGAAAATGTCCTCAGAGAGACGCAGGAAGAGTCCAGCAGGCCCAAGAACCATTGCCACTGACATCTGGAACAGACAGGGAATGTTCCTGTGGTATAGTCAGCATTAGATACATCACTTACTTATCATAAACTCTACTCTTTGCTTATAGAACTGGGATCCAAACAAGATCCATGCACTGTGACTAGCATATCCCTTAAGTGTATTCTCCATCTTTCTTTTTTTCTTGCATTTTTTTTTCTTCCTGATATAGAATTCAGTAATTTTTCCTGTAGAATTCATTGCAGACTATTATGGAGGTTGTTATGTTATGGAGGTCATATATATAGTGTTAACATGCTCTGTTCTCTGTATCTCATGTACCCTGGTAATCATCATATTCAAGTTAGATTGTTTTTTTTCCAGACTAGTTTATAGGCAGTGGTGTGGCCTTCCCACAAGGGGTATCTAATTTCCAGTTTTCTCTGTTGTTATGATAGTAGTAGTTATTGAAAATCACTAATTAGATGAATTAGTTCATTGGAGGTTATAGAGGGTAATATTCCATCATTCTTTCTTCAATCATTACTGTGAATACTTCCATTAAGAGAAATCTGTCTTCATCAACTCTTTGGTTGCCCTAAGGTGTCATTGTCAAAGGTTTAATGCTTGGTTATTTTCTTCCATTTATCAGCTTTCAAAATAGTGAGATTATTTTCCAAAGGTGATGACTGACTTTTTAGGTATAATTATGAACTTATGGATTTAAATAGTTTAATATATTTCAAGCTATTGTGGCCATTACCTTAATTGATGTTCAAATTGTCTCATCTTTGATCAGGGAGAACCTGTTTAAGTTGGTTCCTAAGTTCTTTTGACACAGTGTATTTGTGTCAGGTAACTCCCTTGCTTTCTGGTGTAGAAATGCTCATCCTGTTTCTTCCATAATCCTAAAGCTTTCCTAGGTATCCTGTCTTTGATTATTCTGAGAAGACACAATTTTCTTCCTGGTAACACCTGTGTCTTCAAAGACTCCTGGTTCTTCCCAGTTGGTGATGGCATATCAACACAATGTCTGGGCACAAGGTGTATTGTTCATTATTTTTAGGTCTTCCTAGAGAACAAAACTGGAAAATATACATTTAAAAGACCCAAAATGCATTGTGAATTTATACTGATATTTCCAATTAAAAATCAAGACTAAAGAGATTTTACTTAGTATCAGGATTTTACTTATCCCATACCCCAAATCTTAGTTCTCAGTAAGATCCATGTAATTACTCACTTCCTTTATCTCATAGACACAACAGTCTCATAACAATAATACAACATTACCACCAATAAAATGATTACTGAAAACAGCTACATTTTTTCTTTTGTAATTTGTTTCCCTTGGGATCTATTCCACTATGGACATGCAGCCAAATTATTCTGTTTTAGAGTCCCTTGAAATATTTCCTTTCTGACTGGCCATGCCAAAAATTGAATTACACAGTTATTATTTGTTTCATTTTATTTTTTATTTCTAGGGTCATTTTTTAAATTTACATTTTGTTTTATAATTATATAATGCATGCACATGATTTCAAATTCTAATTTAGAAAACAAGCTACATTCAAAGAAGTTTATCTTGAATTGTTGTTCCCTTTCCCTTATCCTCACCTACCCCCCATAGGTGTTCTTAACAATGTAAGCAAACATACATATCACGTGTATATGTACACACACACATACATATTTATGCACACACACATTGTATTCCCTTCCTCCCTTAGCTGAATCATACCAAACCATACATACTTTTCTATATTTTTGAGAATGTTGTTTTAATTGGAACTGAGACAGTATTTAAGAAGACAACTTGTCATTCCAGAGGCTCCTCTGTGATGAGAGCAGGGAGTGTGTAGATGTGAGGTATCTGTGAAAAGGGAAATCCTTCACAGCCTAGAGAACATTTGTATTGTTTTATGACTTTTCCTAAGGAAATTCTTAATTGCCATCTACATGATCTTCTTTGTTTGTGCTTGGTTTTGCCAGATAAAAATGTTTCTTTGACTTGCCTGAGTTAAAGATTATGGCGTTTGAATTTTTTTTTTTTTTTAAGTATTACACTTTTTTTTTTTTTTAAGATTTTATTTATTTGACAGATGGAGATCACAAGCAGAGAGGCAGGCAGAGAGAGGAAGGGAAGCTGGCTTCTGGCTAAACAGAGAGCCTGATGCAGAGCTCGATTCCAGAACCCTGAGATCATGACCTGAGCTGAAGGCAGAGGCTTAAACCACTGAGCCACTCAGGCAACCCTGCTTTTGAATTCTGATAGAGTTTCACACAGGTGTTTTTTTTGTTTGTTTGTTTGTTTTTGTTTTTTTTTTTTTTAATAACAACAGGCTGCAAAATTCCCATTTGACACATGTGCCTTATGCTACATGTATACCTCGTGCTGGAAGACTTTGGCTTTCCAATGTATTAGCAGTTTAGAAATACGGTTTGCTCTTTTGTTATTTTCAATTTAATGTACTACTTCTGCATTTAACAGAGTCAGTAATAAGTGAAACAAGATTAGTCAATTTCACTATGGATTACTCTTCAATTTCAGTCAGTTTTCTCTTGCTGGCCCTCTGGAATTAGCATAATGAAGTAAGCTTTGGCACCAAGAGGAAAACAAAGGCTATTTTGCAGGTTATATGTTCTTTGTTATTTTTAAAACACATTTTCTTTCAGTTGTTTCAGGAAAATTAGTGATCCCTTATTACTTCAGACAAAATGCAATTTCAGATTCTTTTTTCTTCACACCAAGTCTGGAAAATGGTAGTGGCATTAACTAGAGGAAGCAAGTACTTATGGGTGAATTTATTGCTACAATAATAAACATTTTCAGAACCGGTGGGGGTGTGGGGAGAGAGGATCTAGGAAGAGGCCCTGGGATAGGTGTTTAAGGAGCTTCTGGGAGTGGGCGCTATGTGATGTGGAATTGGGTGGTCAGATTGTAATGTGTGAGTTGGTGCTCTGGAATGGGGGTGTGGGCATTTTGTGAAGCCCTGTGTAAATGTAGGAATACACAAACCTTCTTAAAATAACAGAATCAAAAAGTAATATTCTTACTAAATTCTCATTTCAAAAAATCAAAATCATTTCATCTCACATTACTTTAACAAAACTGAAACTATCAAAACCTGCAACATAAGAAACAAAAAAATTAAGAGATAAATATCATTTACTTAAAAAAAGAGTCTTCTTGGGGCACCTGGGTGGCTCAGTGGGTTAAGCTGCTGCCTTCGGCTCAGGTCATGATCTCAGGGTCCTGGGATGGAGTCCTGCATCGGGCTCTCTGCTCAGTTGGGAGCCTGCTTCCCCCTCTCTCTGTCTGCCTCTCTGCCTACTTGTGATCTCTGTCAAATAAATAAAATAAAATAAAATAAAATAAAATAAGAGTCTTCTTTGATTTTCTTTAAATGTGAGCTTCCCTAATATTCTCAATTCACCAACATTTGACTTAGTGACATTTGACTTAGTGACATTATACAGAACTGGTAAGTGAAAGTAGGTATATTAATGATGATAATTTTGTATAGCTTTGTCCACATGAGATCATTGGTGACCTTGGGAAGTTAACTGCAAATATCTATGTGATAAGTAGGAAAGGGTGAGAAAGTGGAGAAAGTTGATATAATTTACTCAAGCTTTTATTACAATAATATGTATTACACTTCTAAGAAATCTGCATGTACATTAAAAGGAAGTCAGGTGGTAATGTGAAGGGACAACAGAATCAAAGGACACTTTCTGATGAAATTTTGCTATTGGAATGTAATTTCTCTTATTTCTAAATATTTAATTTTAAATTTTTATTTTGAATAAAAATTAAATTTTTACAGGTAATATATTCATTTTGGTAAAAATAAATAAATTAATTAAATAAAACCGGGCACCTGGGTGGCTCAGTGGGTTAAGCCTCTGCCTTTGGCTCGGGTCAGGGTCTCAGGGTTCTGGGATCGAGCCCAGCATCGGGCTCTCTACTCGGTGGGGAGCCTGCTTCCCCCTCTCTCTCTGCCTGCCTCTGTGTCTACTCATGATCTCCCTCTTTCTCTGTCAAATAAATAAAATCTTAAAAAAAAAAATCAGACCAAGAGAAAAGTGTAATGTCAAGATGAGTCTCCGTTTACTGGTTTTGCCAGTTGGCTTTCAATAGGCCACTATGTGAATCACCTTCTTGAATCTCTCTTAATTTTTCTTTATGCAAATACAAGCTGGTATGAATATATGTTATCCATTGTGTTTACTGCTGTCAGTGGGCTCTTAGTGATGTAGTAGTGAAGGGTGGGGGAAGGGGAAGCATTCAGTAATGCTGTAGTCAGGGCTCAATCTTTTTTTTAGGGGATGGAGGGGCAGAGAAAGAGGGAGAGAGAGAATCTTAAGTGACTTCCATGCCCCGTGCAGAGCCTACCCAGGCTCCATCTCACAACCCTGAGGTCATGACATGAGCCAAAATTAAGAGTCCGATGTTTAACCGACTGAGCCACCCAGGTGTCCCAGGGCTCAGACTTTTAGTGAGCCCATGCCTTCCAATTGTTTCTCAGGGTGTCTTCTCTTCCCCGGGAAGAGGGGGATGGCTGGAGTTGGTTCAAGTTGGGTTATTTCCCTTCCCCCAAGTCAGTTAGGTTCCAGTTAGTTCGTTTTTCCCGAGGGTAAGCTCCACTGTGTTTACTATTTGCTTTTTAAAAATTATACATTCATCTGACATTTTTCAAAGTTTGCATTTTCAGGTGATTACCTTTATAATCATGCCTATTAGTTTCCTTTCCATGAGCATTAGAAAAATCAGTTGATACCCTTCATGTACTCTCCATCCACCTTTCTTTTTCTCTTTTCTATATCCTCCTCCCTCAAAGTACTTTCCCTTTGTGTTTACTATGTAATTTATAACCCTGCTTATATTTTTGTTATTTGATTTGCCAGTTTTCAGTGCTACCTCTTGCTTCTCGGCTACCAACAATGAGACATTAGCAAATTTATTTTACAGGCACCCTCTGACTTGTGAATCTCTGTAAACTCTCTGAACATTGCAGTCTCTATTTGGGGGGACTAAAACTTTATCCAGCCTTTTGAAACCAAAACCACCTTGAACTACTGAGCTGGGCAAGGGCAGATGACTGAAAACAAAGCATTACACCCACATTCTTGATAAAATTTTGATACTGAAAAACCCATTTTCCTAGTTACTGTCATAATGTTCACAGAAAACCAATAAATGATAAAATGTCATTAAATCTTCTGGTCATAATTTTTGGAAAACAATTTGTGTATGTTTCCTAACACTTCTGCCATTTGCTAATAAAGGCTTAAAAAATTATTTATTTTAGAGAGAGTAGAGATGGGAGGAACAGAAGGGGAGGGAGGGAGACTCTAAAGCAGATTGTGTGCTGAGTGTGGAGCCTGACAAAGGGCTCAATCCCAGGACCCTGCAAACACGACCCGAGCCGAAACCCAGTCTGTCGTCAAACTGACTGAGTCACCCAGGTGCACTGATAACAGGCTTTTATGTCAACAGGGCATAATTTAGGATGCTACCCAAATCTGTGCTCTTGAATTGCAGTTCTAAGACCTAAAATAAAGGCTTCAGTTTTGTTTTAGTGGTTCCTCTTTTCTAGGTCTATATTCTTCTCTTCTTCTTTTTGAAAGCTGTTTTCTTTGTATGTTACCAAGCCATCTTGTATTTACATATGATGCTGTTACCCTTACCCTCACACTTGTCTTAATTGTAGTTGTAGCAAAACATATTCATAGTTTATCCCGCAGTCTGTTGCTAAACTTTTCTGCAGTCATCTCTTCACTGAGTGAAATTCTTGAATCATTTCTTTAAGTAGAGCTTATAGAAAAAGTATTCCTGGAATTTTTCCATTTTAAACTGCCTGTAGCTATAATACATGGCTTTTTATATCTTTTTTTTTTTTAAAGATTTATTTATTTGACAGAGAGAAATCACAAGTAGACACAGAGAGAGAGAGAGAGGGAAGCAGGCTCCCTGCTGAGCAGAGAGCCCGACGCGGGACTCGATCCCAGAACCCTGAGATCATGACCTGAGCCGAAGGCAGCGGCTTAATCCACTGAGCCAAGCGGCTTAATCCACTGAGCCACCCAGGCGCCCGGCTTTTTATATCTTATATGCTTAAAGGATAGCTTAGCTGGATATAAAATTTTGACTCATAATCTATGTGCCTTTTGTATTTTTTAAAGTGCAACTTCACTGTCTTTCATCTTCTGGTGTTGGATATTGGGGTAGAAAGGCAAGTCTGATGTTACCTTGATTATGTAGAGATTTTTTCCTTTAGGACTTTTGTTTTGTTTTATATCTGGAAGATTCTTTTATTATTTTTGACATTCGGTAACTTTACTAGCATTCATCATAGAGTTAACTATTGTCTGTATTTTCTGGAACACAATGTAGGCTGAGTTTCTCTACTTTCAGAAAAGTTTCTTGAATTACATTTTAATACATTTGTTTCATTCCATTGCTTTTGTTGTTGAATTTTAAGGATTCCAAATATGAATATGTTTCCTGCCCTTTACCTTTCTCCTTTACACTTCTAAGAGTTAAAAAAGTTCATTTTATTTCCTCTCTCTTTTTTTTTTAAAGATTTTATTTATTTATTTGACAGACAGAGATCACAAGTAGGCAGAGAGGCAGGCAGAGAGAGAGGAGGAAGCAGGCTCCCCGCCGAGCAGAGAGCCCGATGCAGGGCTCGATCCCAGGACCCCGAGATCACGACCCGAGCCGAAGGCAGCAGCCCAAACCACTGAGTCACCCAGGCACCCCTTATTTCCTCTCTTTTTTCATTTCTACTGATAGCCACAATAACTCTTCTGTGCTCTTTCTGATAATCTTCACTCGTGCTATCCTTTTGTCTTCTGTCTCTTCCTTCTTTGACTGTTGTCAACTCTTGTTTCATTTGTCTGCATTGTGTGGCCCTTTCCCACATGCTCTTATTTGGTCCTCCTGCTTTTGTCCTCCCTCTTGCTGTGATTGCTTCATAACTCATTTTAATGGTGGGATCTTTGGCTAAATCTTCAGCTACAACTTGACAATATTTTTCTGGTGACTGTTCTCCTGTTGGAAAGTTTTACTGTTCCTTTACAAATTTTTAATAGTATTTTGGAATGGATTCTGTGCCACTGTTCTTTCATGACTCAAGGTCAACTGGGTTAAAATTTTCCGGATCAGCTATTCGCAGGAGGGATTGGAGAAGTGTGGGGCAAGGAAAAGGCCACACAACTCAAGCGTCTGTCTTCTGCTGCCAGAGGAACAGGCTGTTTACTCCAGCATGACACTTCTGTGTGCTTTTCTCTATGACTTGTGAATAGGCCTCCACCCTTTTCTGAAATTAATTTGGTCCAGAAGGGCTTCTGCTACCAAGCTTCTGCTAGCAAGGGCTGTTTTTATGTGATGTATTTCAGGGGTATTTCACTAACCGCTTTCTTAATCAGTAATTAATTCAGTAATGAATTGTCTTCTTGTCCAAGCTTTGTTACCATTTCTCTTGCTATCTCTGTGCATTGAGTCTCCTGGATAATCCCCACCTCTGTTCTCAACATTCCTAGACAGATTTTGGACCTTAGGATATGACCTTTATCTTAGGAATTATTTTTGCCAGGGCGTTCTGGGGACTCCTGCATTGAGGTCCTTTCATTTAATTCATAGCTCACTGCTGCTCTTGATGCCAAATATCACACCAATTCCCCGACAACCCTGCCCCTGCCCTGGCAGCTTTCTCTCTTCTTGTTTCATTTTAAATGGAGAGTGTGCATCTTTTTGTGGGCACTTAATTTTTTCATTATTTCTTTCTGTGATTTCCTAGAGGATAAGTGGAAGATTCTGACTTAAATTCTTGCCATTACATACTAGGGAGCTCTTTGTTTGTTAGCTTTTAGTTATTTTTATACATGAGGAGACTTGCACACAAAGAAAAACAAAAGGGAAAAAGCCAATGGAAAGCCACAAAATAGAATTGTGAAGAAAAAGAAATATGAAGACGTTCTCTAGAAACACAGTAGACTGTAGTGTCTACGATAGTGTCAGTAACACAGAGAGATGTCTTGTTCTTCACGATAGGAAGAAAGAGAGCATAGCTCCACATTCAGGGGAACCCTGAGATGATGGGAAACAATGATCAGGTGAAACCGAGATGGAACCAGGAATTAAGGCTGGATGAGCTAGCATTTCTCAACTAGGTAAGGAGGAAGAAGAAAGGCCACCCCTTGGGAGTTAGGGATGTGGAGATGACAGATACTGGGCATCCAAATACTATGAAAGGGGTGTAGAATCACCTGCTGTGGGCTATTAAAAAAATAAGAGATGATAAATAAAATTTTTTCTGGATAGTACAGGCAGTCTAATTGAGTTGGGACAGATGAGTTAAGAGGTAACAGAGAATACATTTTCATGACTTGTCTCTTCATGTTCAGCCACTAGGAGTTAAAAGATTGGGAGAGTATAGAATGGAAGGAAGGCTTAGGAATTGGTACAGAAATGAAAGAAGCTCGTGGGGTGATGAGAGATTCTACAATGCTCCACAAGGTGTACTGAAATGGTAATCACAAGGTCTGTGCCTGGTGATCACCCCAACCTCTCTACCTGAGGCTCTCTCCCTCATACACAGGTCACCTCAGCTCTGTTCAGCCAGCCCCGCACCAGGATAAGCAAGAAGGCTTAACACCAGGTAAGGACAAATTAACTTCCCTGCCTATTTTTCATACTTATGAGCATCCACATAAATATTATCTAAAGTCTAAAATTCTGCATAAGAGATTATGGCCAATAACATTCAATTCATTACTTAGTTAAGGGCTTGGATTTATCTCAATAGGAAAATCATTTCAGGTATATAAAAACCAGTTAAAACATGCTTCATCAAAATAATCACTTTTTTTTTGAGAGGCGTATTCTAGGCCTTTCCATTTTAGCTTGAATAAAGCCAAACTATTTTTTGTGAGAGTGAATTTTCCTATATATCAATTTAGGTTGCGTTGTGTGTGTGCTCACAGATACGTGTTTAAGTCAGAAATTTATTTTTTAGAGATTTTATTTATTTATTTGAGAGAGATAGAGAGACAGAAATAGTGAGAGAGAGCACGAGGAGGGAAGAGAGGGAGAAGCAGACTCCTGCTAAGCAGGGAGCTGATGCGAGGCTTGTTTCCAGAACCCTGAGATCATGACAGATGCTTAACCGACTGAGCCACCCCAGCACCCCTTAAATCAGAAACTTCTAAGTAGTCTGTTTTTATTCACAGAAGCACACAAGCCTTCATTTCCTAATGGGTATCTCAAATAAACTTGATGAAATCTTTACCTTGAAGTCCTAATATATCCCAAATCAGATACCACAGAACAAAACCAATATTCACCTAGCTCATAAACCAACTCTGAGAGTGAATAAGCAAAATATTCTAAGATGAAAGGGAACAGACATTCAAAATCTGACCAACTTCTATAGAGAAACTTGTCGCCAAAGCAGAAACTCTTAGGAGGTGCTGAATTTTCCATAGAGTAGGTACAAAAATGGGATTCTGGTCACAAGTACATAATCAAATTCAAGCTCTTGAATCTTCGGATTCGGTTATTTAAAGAAGTGGCATAAATCCTTATAATACTTTACTTGTTCTGTAACTGAGAGAAATTATCCCTACTTGATATTCTCTTGACTTAATTGTGTCATGATCCAGGTTCAGGGGAAGAAGCTAGTCATTAACTACTTGCTTGCTTCTAATTTTAAGTACCTCTGATACACGTAGAACAAGAGTCCAACTCTGTCTCTACCTGAAGGAGTGCCACCTCTGTGACAAATTTTCTTAACGCAAAGGTCCGTATCTTCTCATATTGCCTAATTAGCACATAGAAAAGTCTTCAAGAAACATCTGCCTCTGGTACTTACGGGAGACCTTTAAGGCAGGTTAGCTATCACCGCTCTACAAACAGGAGACACGGAAGCACAGCAAGATGACGATGCTGACTCCTGGCTGCTGTGATTGCTTGTTTGTTGCTAGAAATTGGACTAGAAAGTTCGCAAAGAGTAGTTAAGGATGCCAATTAGAACATTAGAACCCCAAACTTTTTCTCATTCCGTCAAAATTAATATTTCTCCAGGTACTTGTTACTGAAAACTGTCTAGAGTTTTAAAAGTGAGAAGGGAGACGTGGCAATTGTGGTAGGATTAAAAAGAAATCGGTAATATCTTATACTTGCTTAAGAAAACAAAAGAAATCAAATCAGCAGAGTAATTTCTGCCTCTCAGAGAGGCAATTTAGCAGCTTGCCTATATGGAAAATTGTGGGTTTAGGGGAAAACATTTCAGATTCGAACATTACAGCAAAGTTACCCAAGACGGTCTTTAAAACATCTCACACATTGTTGTGCACAGCACTGCATAGTGTAAAGTAGAGCTTTTTAAGTGCAAAAAGCTACCGAGCCTCTATAGGAGAGAGCAGGATCGAGAGATTATACCTAACACAGATGTGGGGAAAGAAATAATCTAGGATTTTAAAATAATTCTTTGTGTATCTATTCCCTCCTTACCCTCTTCTATCAGTTGAAATCGCTTTTATACACTCATGGGCTATCGTAAGTATTTGTTCAATAAATGAATGCCTTATGCCACAAGTAATCACAACCACCAGCCCTACTGAGATGTAGGAAAGGAAATAAAGTAAGGGAAGAAGAAAGCTGTGACAAGAAAGATGGTTGATCAGTGAGTCATCTGTCATCTGAACATAGTGGTTACAAGTAAAGATGGAAATTTGAACCCCCCAGGCTCAAATCCTGATTTTACTATCTCTTCTTGTC
The DNA here is from genome assembly GCF_022355385.1 of Mustela nigripes. Taxonomy (NCBI): domain Eukaryota; kingdom Metazoa; phylum Chordata; class Mammalia; order Carnivora; family Mustelidae; genus Mustela; species Mustela nigripes. The sequence goes on along the minus strand of NC_081574.1, from coordinate 31,236,609 downwards.
TGTCACTCGGCAAGCCATTAAACTCTCTTAAGTTAATTACCTCATCTACATAATAGGGATACTTCCCCAGCATCTACCTCATGGAGCTGTTAGGAGATTGAATGTTATAAGCCATATTAAGTACTTAACGTATTACTTACTCACCTATAGTAAGGACAAAGAAATATTAGTTGCCATCCTTCTGTTATTAATAAAACATTATGTAGTCCTGCTTGTTGATTTTTGCTTTTGTTGCTTTTAGGTGTCCTATTAAAAAAAAAAAAAATCATTGTCAAGACCATCATCAAGGAGCTTTTTCCCTATTTTCTTCTAGGAGCTTTGTGGTTTCAGGTCTTACATTTTAATGTTTAATCTATTTTGAGTTAATTGTTGTGAATGGTGCAAGATAGAAATCTAGTTTCATTCTTTTGTATGTGAATACCCAATTTTCCCAGCATCATTTACTGAAGAGACTGTCTTTTCTCCATTGAGATTTTCTCCATTGAGTATTCTTAGGTTCTTTGTCAAATATTAGTTCACTGTATATATGTGAGTTTGTGGATAACGATATTGTACTGTATATTTGAAATTTGTGAAGACAGTAGATATTAAAAACTTTCATCACAAGAAAAATATTATAACTACATGAGGTGATGGGTGTTAACTAAACTTATTGTGGTGATCATTTTATAATGTATACAGTGTCAAATCATTAGGTTGTACACCTTAAACTTATACAACATTGTATGTCCATTATATATGGACATTATATATGTCAATAATATATGTCATATAATATATGCCAAATAAATATATGTAATATAATATATGTCAAATAAATATATTATATAGGTCAATAAATATAATTTACTGGAAAAACAAACAGAAAACAAGTTATGGTTGTATAAGCTGTTTTGCATGGAAGGAATCACCTCAAACCCTGTTATTTCAAGATGATTTAAGCCCTGGAATATCTTTTGATTTGGACCTCAGACAAGGAATATTAACTTAGCAAAATAAAAAATAAAAAAGTTACTAAGTGCATTTATATGGTCTATGTTAAAAAAAGTGTGAGAAACAATGGTGCAGTGCTGTATGCCCCCCACCCCCTGCCCTGCCCCAAAGCATACACAGTTAAACAACCCCCTGGGAAGAGAAATCAGCTTAAGGCCATCTCTGGGGATATGAAAGCCACTCATTGAACTTACAAAAAGGATCTCTTGAAGTGTTAATGACGGCTGAGATTGGTAAGTGAAAGGGGGAAGAGAAAAATGTCTTCCTCTATCCACTGAAGCCTCGTTGGGTGGGTGAAGGTAGAAGAGTAGCTGAATGAAACATTGGGGTCCAGCTGCTTCTCGACACTGCTTCTGAATCATCTTGTTCTTATTGTAATCAAAAATTACATTAAAGTCCCATGAGCCCCAAATCTCAACCACAGACTGTGAGAGCTGGCCAGTCCAGTGGGAATAGAAATGCAAGACTTCACTTGCCCCATCAAGTCTTATATAGTGAAACTCTTAATGGTGTATCGATGTTGACATATGATTAACAGCATGTGAAGAGCTCCATCCGAAGGAAACCGCATGCTGACTAGATGGAAGAAAACCACTCTAGCAGATCCAGACTGTACCACTAACCTAGCATGAATTTTCTTCCTTTTTTTTTGGATAGGAAATCAACCATCTAAGCTTGCAAAAATTACCCAAGAATACCTCTCAGAGATTAACTAACATAAAGAATGTTCAGTCTGTGACATGTTTGTACAAGAAGCCCAAATGTTTCTCTCTTACTACCTACCCCCCCACATGCAGAATGGTGCACATTATGGATGGAATGCTTTTCTCCCCTAAAATTCATATGTGGAAGCCCTAACCTCAATGTGACTATATTTGGAGATAAGGTTTATAAGGAAGTAATAAAGGTTAAGTGAGGTCATAAGCAAGGGAACCTTGCCTGATAAGGCTTCTCAGTGTAGGAAGACATACCAGAGCTCCCTCCCTGTGTCATGTGTAAACACAATAGAATATTATTCAGCCTTAAAAAAGAAAGAAATCCTGCCATATGCAACAATATAGATGAACCTTGAGGGCATTATGCGAAGGGAAATAAGCCAGTGAGGCATAAATACTGCATTTCTATGAGGTATCTATCTAATGTACTCAAACTCCTAGAAACAGACAGTAGAATGATGGTTGCCCAGGGGTTGAGGAAGAGAGAAACAGGAAGTTGTTGTTCCTTATGTATAAAGTTTCAGTTACGTAAGATGAAAAAGTTCTAGATAAATCTGTATATCATTTTGCTTATAGTCAACAATACTTACAGTATTGTTTTTGATTTGTGGAGGATAGATCTCCTGTTGTATTTTTTATCATGATAAAAAAAAATGAGCGTGACTCCCAAGAAGGTTAAGAAGGAATTACTGTCCACACTGTTAACGTGGATAATGCTGTTGCTGCCCTCAGGGGCACCAGTTGAAACACTGGTGGAAAACTATGTAACCCTGCCTTTGTGTCCTCAATATCTGAGAAGTATTTATGTTGTCCTGTCCCCCCAAAACTCTGCTTGTACTGGTAGCCAATCAGGAACAGGCGCTGTGCTCAGGCGGTGCTATGACTGTCATCTTCCTTTCTCCCGGGTCTCCATTCAATCAGTGACGAGTTCTCCTCCCAGAAAGGCAGCTCTGCCTACCCCCTGCCTAGTTGAGACAACCACCCTCCTTTTCTACTGCTGTTCCTAGGATCCTCATTTAAAACAAACTAGTCTCTGGAAATTCTCATCTCCTTTCTTGATCTTCACCTCCTTAAGGGTGGAGCATTTTACAAGGCAATGAAGATTTTCTCTTGCGGCTATTGGCCATCTTTCAAATGGTCTCCTCCTTTTAGTGATAAGGAACAAAAGGAGTGCAGTGGAGAAGAAAATCCCACAGGCTCGTATACATGGAAATGTTTATTAAAATGCAAAGTGAAATAGGAATTTTCACATCATCTCTATGGATAGTCTGTGTTGTAGGCACAATATTAAATGTCGTTGGTGGATTAGCTCATTTAGTTATCATGACAACTTAATGAGATACGACAATTATTTCCCTTGTTTTACACATGACAGAGGAGGATTACAGAGGACAGGTAATTTGAGGGGTGGATGGAAGGGCTCACCTGAACACAGGTAACAGAAAACAGAGTATGAAACTCAATCTCTTACAAGTCAAGAATGACTCTACTTACCTAAGCCCCAGGTTTTATTTTCAGCCCTTTAGAACTTTTGTTTTTGGAATATATATATCAAATAATATATTACCTATGTATCAACAGGTTTTTTTGTGACATTGGGGTCATGAATGCTAACAATTTTCCGTGACAAACAGAAAAACTAAATTCTAAGTTTTTCTAGCTGATTTTGTGAATCAGAATATCTCATAATTAGCCCAATCTTTTTTTTTTTTTTTTAAGATTTTATTTATTTGAGGGACGCCTGGGTGGCTCAGTTGGTTGGACGACTGCCTTCGGCTCAGGTCATGATCCTAGTGTCCTGGGATCGAGTCCTGCATCGGACTCCCAGCTCTGCGGGGAGTCTGCTTCTCCCTCTGACCTTCTCCTCGCTCATGCTCTCTCTCACTGTCTCTCTCTCAAGTAAATAAATAAAATCTTTTAAAAAAAAGATTTTATTTATTTGAGAGAGAAAGAGAGAGAGAGAGAGCATGAGAGGAGAGAGGTCAGAGGGAGAAACAGACTCCCTGCCAAGCAGGGAGCCTGATGTGGGACCCAATCCCATGAGTCCAGGGTCATGACCTGAGCTGAAGGCGTCACTTAACCAACTGAGCCACCCAGGCACCCTCGCCCAATCTTTTATGCATGGTGATAAGTAAACAAGGAGGAGCATGTATGAAAATGCAGACACCACCCCAAGTGCTACCAAAAGACACCAGTGCAAGAGGAAGCAGGGATATCTCACTCATCACTTATGTTGTAGATGGAGTTTGCCCTGACTGAAGACATTTCATTGGGCTTCAACCTACTCATTGCTTTGAAGTCATCAGGCATGCAAATTTTATTTCCTCCTAGCCACCCAGAATATTGAGACCTGCTATGATATGAGAAAAAAAGGGCTCTATTTTGGGCTGACGTTTGTCCAGTCCTGGAGTTTGGAAAACTGCCTCCTTCTGTCATTAACTCGCTTCCTTCTGGGTAGAAGGAGCCTATCATGTAGCACAGCCTGAAATCAATGAAGAAACTGAAAGTCATTTCCTATTTCTTATAAACCACTGTCCCAGGAACACTGGATACCCCTGGTCACTAAGAAGCTGAATTATTCCAGGCTCACGTGACCTATGCACCTACAGTGGCTTGATGGGGTCAGCGAGCAAGGAGAGACTTATCACAGATCTGGATCTACCTGGAACTTCCTCCCCAGGTTGGCAGAGACCTTTCTTGTAGGAGAGCACACGTTCATCACCTAAGCCAATAGGAAATATAAGACTGGCACTGAATCTGGGTTATCCACAGGTACAAGGAGGAAGACTCTGGCTAGTGAAGTAGAACTAAACACAAGAAAAATAACTTAAAGAGGCTCTCCGTATGCTAACAAGACAGCCACAGAGGGAGGGAGTAGGCATGCTTGATGCCACTGGCGGACTTCCTTAATTTCACAGCATAGGCGAGATACTCTCTTTATTAGCTACAAAGGGAAGAGCTTCATCAGGTTTTCCTCGGCAGCAGGTAATATCGGAATTTGTGGCAGTGGGGATAATGGTACCAGATGTCCCTAGCTGGGTACTGTTTGTGGGTGAAGAGGGGTTATGACTCTCATGATTTCTTTCTCATCAAGTGCTTACTACAAACTAGGTGCCATATGGGATGGTACGTTAGTTTCCATCCCGCCAGGGCCAAAAGTGATTGTGCACTGACGAAGCCGACTGGAGATTCTCCCTGGGGTGGCTCAGGCCAGCAAATAGCTTTGATGCGTTTCAGGCTGACAATGTGATTTTTAGCCATTCGCCGTGATGCCTCACAGCCACTTCAAATCTTTGTCAGATGCCAACCCAGTGGGGACAAGCTGACTTTGGTCTCTTTATTTCTCCCTTTGGGAAGCTCAGAATTCAATCCCCCTGGAATATTTGCTGGGAATTCAAATCTATATTGGCATGAAGGGAAGGGCAAGAAATATGGAGCAGGCATCCTGCGGGTTTCCTGAATTAAGTGGCGCCGCTGGTCTCCCAGTGTTAGAATCTGAAAACATTGGTCCTAAGATAATAATAAATGACATCAATCAGACCCTTGTGTTGCAGGCATGGTTACAGCACATCACAGACGTTATCCTGTTTAATCCACAAGCCTGTATAGATGTCTTGTTATGACTTCCATTAGACAAGGTAAGGAGGGGGTCTAAGTAGCCCACCTGTAGTCACTCGGGTTACGGTAAGCTGCAGAGGCAAGCTTTGAAGCCCATCCTTCCAGCTGGTTCCAGAGTCCACCAGATAATTTGTGGTTTCAGCAGGCTTTGAACATTTTGGAGGCTATATTTTTGTTGCTGAATTAATAGGACCTCAATTTCATAAATAGTTTCCAATTAAATAATGAATTTTCACCATGCTCTCTGCAATAAATTTCTTGTCATGATGTAAGGAAATTCAGAAACCCTCCTGTTTCAATAGTGGATCTGGCTTTATTACAGAGCTATTGCTCATATTCTTTTTAAAAGCCGTTCTATTTCTCCACAGACATCCCAATCGGTATTTGCGAGGCAGGCTGAAAGAGCCTTATTAATGCCACATGTTGCTGACAAGTAATGCACGATTGCCATCTATTGTAATGGAGACTAAGTTGATTTACAGCAAAGGAGAGTGAGCTAATAGGAAACGTTCTGTATGCAGTTGGGAACCACAATTCATTGTTCTCTGTCCAGGAGCACCTCTCAACAGCTCAGGGCAAGCCACGTGCCTTGCTCTGGGGACAGGACTTGACCAGGGAGATGCCCCAAATCGCCGTCTGTCTGGGGTCATGAATCCCATTCACTGATGAGGAGGCTGAGCAGGATGGAACAGTTCTTTCGCTCTTTTTCTTGAAGCCCAACAAGAAACCTTAGCACCATCTCCTGCAAAAGCGTCATTTTTGCAGAAGATCTAATTCAAAGAGCATTGGAGCAAGTGAGGCTGGGACTAAGCTCCCAGCAGCTTCACAGCACGACAATGAGGGAAAGGCCCTCCTGTCCTTTCATGTTGGCACCATCCCCTACTCCCCAAGGAGATGGAAATGATCGTTCGCTGATTTTGGAGGACGGTCTGCTGAGTCCCTTTGCCTTGCCTTCCAAGCTCATCAGAAAGCCTTAGGAGGGCCCTGATACTTTCTTCGTTTCCTCTTGCCTTAAATAAACTGGTGATCCGCTGATAGGCTCTGGGATCCTTCACAGGGGCAGCCATCATCCCATGCTTTCTCACGTCTGATCTGCTGTGGTGCAGGCCAGAGTACGCGGCTGATCTCTGGAAGGCACTGCAAGGCAGCCAGCACTCACTATCTATTCAGCCCTTGGCAGTTTAAAATCTGACACATCCAAGCAAGTCTCAAACAGTGTCAGTTCTTCTAGGAAATTAACTTGAATTCCTTTCCATTTACGCTTAAGCTCTTTGGCTTGCTGTCTTTTCCCCTGTGCCAGGGAAAGCACACCCTTTTCGTGTGGTATCACTCCGTTCTGTCTGCTTGCTGGATTCAGGGCTTCTCTGGTGATCATCAGAAACCCCCCACTCCAGCCCTGACACCTGTGGCACTTCCCCCGGGTGGCATCAGTTTCTTGTGTCTTTCCTCTTGGGTCTTCCCACCCTCCTAAGGGACGTGGGACAGTGGGACGGATTCAATGACTTGTTAGAACCTCCCCATTCTGTTTTCAGTAGCAGTTTTGGATCTTAAAAAAGTGAGAAAATGAATGGAGTTGAGTTTCTGGGAGGCAGCGTGGAGTTAATCTGGAGAAAATTCCTGCACAAGCAAACGTGTCCAAGAGACGAGGAAGACACCGGTGGCATCTGGGATGCCCAGCTCTCTTGTTAGCCTCCTCGAGTTCCGGTTTCATCCCATTCTTCTGTGCACCAAATGGAACTGAGCTCAGACTACCAGTCAGGCCTGGAGCTGGGCACGGAGATGCCAGGATGCGAGAAGAAATGATCTTCATTCTCAGCGAGCTGACAGAACCAGATATATAACGCGGACACCGCTGACAGACTAGTCCAGGGATGTGATAGAAGCGCACATGGCGTGGAATGGGGCTTTGGACGGTTTCCTGGAGGGGAAAACACCTGAGCTGAAACTTGCAGCGAAGGCAGGTGAGGAATGATGGCAAGGGAGGTGGACAAGCCCCAGAGCCTGAGCTGGGTCGGAAGCCAGCTGCGGGAGTTTGTATTGCTTGCGTACAAGGTGTGCAAGCAAGAGGCCCTGAGTTGCAAAGGAAATAGCATTGTGGGCAAATACCACCCTCGCTGCCAGGAAGGATCTGATTGTCTTGCCTACATTCCCGCCTTCAGGAGCGGAGAGTTTCCATGCCTTGACAGGATCGTTGGGTTACTCTTTTTACCAAGCCAAGAGACTCTGGATGGTACCAGAGAAGTCTTACAAATGTGTATGTCCAGGAATGGGAAGCATCATGAGAGGGGACCGAAAAAAAAAAAAAAAAAGTCTGGACAACCTTATTCCCCTCAGCTCCTGCTCTGGCGACAGCGAATTCTGTGAAACTCCAGCTTGCAGACCCATCAAAGGGCTGCAGTGGCTAATTTGTCACGGACTCCCTTTACTTGATTTGGGCAATTTAATCAGCAGGAAGATGAATCGGCGGCAGGTCTCCTCTGAGCATGCGTCATTTCTCTCCCTTTGCACGGAGTCTGTATTTTCTGGCACCGACCTCGGAGCTCTCACGAGGGGGGCGGGATGCAGTAGGAAGCCTCAGTCAACAGAAGCTGAAGCTCTAAACTTGCTACTAACACATGCAATAGGCACAAAGCAGAGTTTGAAGAGCATTTTAGGGTCATACAAATCCTCGGCTGCTCTCTGCTTTCTCTCTGCGACAAGGAGAGAAAATACTCCTGCGATGTAGCGTTGTGATCGTCATTCTCCCCATAAAGAAAAGTACCACTGCCTCTTCTAATGAACTAGTCTTTTCCTCCTGCTTTAATCAGCGGATCGGACACTATTTTAGGCTTAAATAATAATGGCCATATAATCTAATACAGTAAAAAGGAAATCAGCAAAACTATCTAGATGACCAAGAGTTATTAGCCAAGCCACTTGGAGAAAATGGTATCTGCTCTGCCTTTTACAGATTGGGAATTTTAATATCCATGTGAGGGAAAAAGACATTTACAGAATTTTGAGGGAAGCAAAAAATACCTGATAAACAACAACAAAAATGTATACCTTGTTGAATTATTTTCAGTTTGTGAACAAAACTTTGTGGCACTTAGATCACTTATTCTAAGAAAGCTCCTCAGAAATACTATTTCATAGGGAATTCTCCTGTGCTGTACTCCTAGAGTACTTGTTATCTGTATTTTAATTTAATGATTAATCATACCGGATTCATGTGCATTGTGTATTGAGCTGTTATTTATCTCTTGTAGTGCCATTTAATTTTTCATGGTTTCATGAGTACTGGCTCAACAATAGGAGAAAGGATATGGGTTCTAGGGAGAGAAGAGCTTGGATTTAAATTGGACAAAACAACTAGATCAGACAACCTGGAGAGCCTACCTTGCAGCAATGTGGACCGACCCAATTAGGTAACAATTATGAATCTCAATGTCCGCATCTTTAAAATAGAAATCATACTCATTTTGCAAGATTATTAGGAGAATAACATAAAAGATATTCATAACACCTGGCATAGAAACAGGTACTCATTAAAATATCACTACTGTTGGAGCACCTGGGTGGCTCAGTTGGTTAAGTGATCCATTCTTGGTTCTCGCTCAGGTCGTGATTGTAGAGGTGTTGGGCTCCCGGCTCAGCGGAGAGCCTGCCTGAGGATTCTCTCTCCCCAACTCTCTTTCTGCCCCTCCCCCTTCGCCTGCTCTCTTTTTCAAATAAATAACTCTTTAAAATATTAATATTGTTTTATTTTATCTCCTAAAATGATTTTAAGCTCCTGGTACACTTGGTTAGGGGAAGCCAAGTGCCATGGTGAGAAGTTCAATGACTGTGAGGCTGCCCCATGCTGAAAGGCTGCATGGAGAGAAGCTGTGAGGGTGAGAAAGACATGCCCAAGCAGATCCCCTGACGTCCCATGCAGGCACCACACATGAGTGAGAAAGCCTTCAGGTGACTCTGGCTTCATGACTCCCTAACCGCAGTGGGGTGGGAGGCCCCTAAGTGACCCCACCGTCATGGACCTGGTCGACTCTTAGAACTAAGAGGGAGAATATTGAATTTTTGTGCGAACCATGGAAAATAATGGCGATTTCCTTTAAGCAAGTATTATTTATGTCATCTTTTGTACTTTCCAAGATCTAGCGTCCTACCTGATACAACAATCACGATTTACAGGCAGACTGTTGTTTCTGTGTCTTTATTAAGCTAAAATACCGATATACTATATCAGTGGATATCTGTAACAATACACAGATTTACACAAGATTTACCAGAGAATGGGTAATGGGAATGCAGGTTGGTGCAGCCTCTTTGGAAAAACAGTGTGGAGATTCCTCAAGAAATTAAAAATAGAACTTCCCTATGACCCTGCAATTGCACTCCTGGCTATTTACCCCAAAGATACAGATGTCGTGAAAAGAAGGGCCATCTGTACCCCAATGTTTATAGTAGCAATGGCCACGGTCGCCAAACTATGGAAAGAACCAAGATGCCCTTCAACGGACAAATGGATAAAGAAGATGTGGTCCATATACACTATGGAGTATTATGCCTCCATCAAAAACGATGAATACCCAACTTTTGTAGCAACATGGGCAGGACTGGAAGAGAGTATGCTGAGTGAAATAAGTCAAGCAGAGAGAGTCAATTATCATATGGTTTCACTTATTTGTGGAGCATAACAAATAGCATGGAGGACATGGGGAGATAGAGAGGAGAAGGGAGTTGGGGGAAATTGGAAGGGGAGGTGAACCATGAGAGACTATGGACTCTGAAAAACAATCTGAGGGGTTTGAAGGGGCGAGGGGTGGGAGGTTGGGGTACCAGGTGGTGGGTATTATAGAGGGCACGGATTGCATGGAGCACTGGGTGTGGTGAAAAAATAATGAATACTGTTATGGTGAAAAGAAATAAATTTAATTAAAAAAAATACACAGATTTAAAAGCATCTGATTTTCTCTCCATGCATTTTCACAAAGGGGCTCCCTTTTTGCAAACATATATAGAGGGCATCATTGTAATGTACAGTAGTGCTTATTTACTCAGAACATATGGTATGCTAGTACTATATCCAACTTATCTATAAATTGTAAGAACAAAAAATCAGAAAAATCTCACAATAAAAAATTATATTTTGGGGGTTGTTTTCATGTTGCTCTTAAGTCCCCAAAAGAGATGTGTGGCTTCACAGAAAATGGAATAAAAATTCTCATAGAAACTTGGCTAATGCAATAGTTGTCCTCACATGTCATATTTAGTCAGAGCTTCCAGATAGCCAGTCCCTAGACAGACAGATAGATAAGAAAAGGTATATTGCCTTTCACAGCCTGAAAAAAACATATATTTCATTTAAAAGAGACAATGTCTGACACTGAATTCTGTACGTAACAACTTAATATAGATCCTCATGTTAGAGTTCCTGATTAACAACAAATGAGTCCTTCAAAAGAAAATTTGCTAGAAGATGAAAATCTTACTTCATGAACATATTTATCTCTCTCTATTTAAAAAAATACTTTATTTACTTTTAAGTAATCTCTATACTCAACATGGGGTTCAATCTCATAACCCCAAGATAAAGAGTTGCAAGCTCTACCAACCTAGTCAGCCGTGTGCCCCATGAATATATTTCTTATCATGATCCTATATAAAACTTAGGATGTCATGTTAGATTTTTTTTTTTTTTAAGATTTTATTTATTTATTTGACAGAGAGAAATCACAAGTAGTCAGAGAGGCAGGCAGAGAGAGAGAGGGAAGCAGGCTCCCTGCTGAGCAGAGAGCCCGATGCGGGACTCGATCCCAGGACCCTGAGATCATGACCTGAGCCGAAGGCAGCGGCCTAACCCACTGAGCCACCCAGGCGCCCGTCATGTTAGATTTTAATTCAGTCAGAGTATTTTATATCTCACGTGGTACCAACCGAGGTGAACGTTTGCTGAAGAAACGGCAAGTTTATCTTATTAATTCTCTGTAATTAAGTAAAAACAGAGTTGAACACTGCAATGATGGAATATATAAGAGAAGATAAAAGCTATTCAAGAGAGAAACCAGAGCTAGAGACAAGAAACTATTACCTGGCATCGATAATTCAAAAACCAGGTTGAACTGATCAAAGAAAGAGGTACAGGAAAGATGTAGACCTCAAATGTCATTGGATGTCCCAATCCCCCAATCTAGAGTAATTTTTATAAGGCCAGGCTAGTGTTTGCGATGTCTCAAAGGTGTTCCCTGGCACTCAATAAATTGGTGTGAAGTGAAGGAATACATCCTAGATTATGTGTTCTCTTTACCAGTGAACTTCTTATAAAATAAACTCAAGAGGGGGTGCCTGCATGGCTCAGTGGGTTAAAGCCTCTGTCTCTGGCTCAGGTCATGATCCCAGGGTCCTGGGATTGAGCCCCATGTCAGGCTCTCTGCTTAGCAGGGATCCTGCTTCCTCCTCTCTCTCTGCCTGCCTCTCTGCCTACTTGTGATCTCTGTCTGTCAAATAAATAAATAACAACAACAAAAAACTCAAGAAAGCCTGTAAGAATGTATGAATAGCATTTTCCTTATACTGCCCTTAGCATATTCCAATCATTCGGAGTTCTCTTTTCACATGAGTCGAATAGGAGCTCCCCCAGAGTAAGCTCTGACAAGAATCTGGAGTCCAGTCTGTTGGCACATTAAGGCTTTACAAACTTGTTGTCTAGACGGCAAAACTAACATTTTCAGATAATGACATCAAGTCCTCCCCCAATAAAAGATAACACACCATGTCTCAGAGATGGATAGAGGTGCTTGCTTGTGGGCAAAGATTCCTGATAACAGCTACAGCGGTAATAAAAATATTAGTAACTTACACTTATTAAGTGCTTAGTCTGTGCTGGGCGCTCTGCCAAGCACTTATTTTCTTTCATCTTTATGGCAATATGATGCTGGTATGCAATATTATTATTATTATCATTTTACCAACGGGGAAACTGAGGCCGACAAAGGCCTCAGAATTGATAAGGAGCAACTTTTAATCTTCTGTGAAAGTTCATAGGAACTTGTGCCTATATATGTCCATGTTTTCTTATATACCACATTATATAACTCAATATATATAAAATGATTTTCCACTTTTATCATGCTGAACAGAAACATAATCACAGAGTTTATTCAAGCATATGAATTTACCAGTTCAGCAACTTATACAATTTGTTGCTGCAATGCTTTCAGGACAGATCCTTAATGAAACTAAATCCCACAAAAACTGATCAGTAGTTATAGGTCATACATAGATCAGTGATTGCCAAACTTCTGTAAAGGGCCAAATAGTAGATATTTTAGGCTTTGCAGGCCAGACTGTCTCTATTACAAGTACTCAGCTCTGCTTTGTGTGTGTGTGAAAGCAGCTACAGATAATATATCAACAAATGAGTGTGGCTGTGTTCCAAAAAAACTTTATTTACAATAAGGGACAGGATGTAGCCCTTGGGTGTGGTTTGCCAACCCCTGATGCAAAAGTATCTTGTAATTTACAAGTTGCAAGAAGTTACTTGTACCTTACAAGTAAATGTGTGTGTATAACGAGTATTTAGTGTGTGTGTATATGTGTATACATAATAAACATACATTCACAATACACATTATACATTATATATATGTGTAGATACATAATAAGCAGTCTACACACATACACATTATACGTTAAAACCAGATATATGCAAATATAACTATTTCTTTTCTACTTTCTATAAATTTATTTCTAATACTGGTGAAATATTCAGCTGGTCTTTGCTATAGTATTCTGATAATTACCTTCCATGAAAAGTAATTATAATTACAAAATTCATAAGCAAATGAGAATTCAATTAGATGTTGTATATTCATTGCTATATAGAATTTCATGTATATGATTCCTCAAGTTTCTCTACCACACACATTTTAATTCATAATCAATAAATTGAGTTGCATAAATTAGATTTTTAAGGGTACAATGCTAACATTGTATTTAAATTTGTAGAGGGTAGTGATTCTTTACCTGTTGATCTAGGTATACTTGTAAATGCCTTACACAAAGAGTTAAAAACACTTTGTGCTCTTGTTACTAACATAAGATAGATTTCTTTCCCCCAGAGGAAAAAGAAGATTTCTTATCATTCACTGTGTGCTTTTATATTCCATTCAGCTTGGGTAATTAAAGGGCCAGATTTTTTCTATTAGGTTTCAGGCTTTCAGCACTGCCATTTTCCCTTTCTAGGCATTTTTCAAAAAGGTCTAGAAGATGCTTAAAGAGAGGTAAAATTTTTCCTATTTTTCTTGGAATTAAACATATACATTTATTAGTTTCTGAAGACTATTTTACATTAACTGATTTCTCCTAGTGCTCATTAAAAAAAAATCTTACGACATTAATATTAAAAACTGAAGCTGAAGGACTTAACGATTTTTTATTGGAAAGGCAAGGAAATAAAAAAATGCTTAGTTTGAGACTTCCTGGACTCTTTCTGCTAGATCTCACAAGCCCATTTAATGACCTTGGGGAGGGTCCCCTGTGGCAGAGGGAAGGTGGGCTCTGCAGTAACAGAAGCCTGGTTTCGGTCCTACGTCTCAGCTGAGCTGTGTGTGAATCATTCCCAGGCTCCTTCTTTGCTACTTGAGATCAGTGATGCCTGGAATATGCTTATTACAAAGAAAAAGCATTATGACATATGATAGAGGATGGGTGTGGTCCATCTCGCCTCTCTCCCTTTTCAAGGTAGTATTTTCCTTATTCTGGAAGTCACTTTTTCATTTTAAAGTGAATCATTCTTTAAAAACAAGCATGTGAATAAAGTGAAAGCCACCCCAGAAAGGAAAGCAAGGTGGCCACGGATGAGACGGCACACTCTGGAAGACACATTTGAGAGCAAATTGCCTGGAGAGGGAGAATACCACTTCTGCTGACTTTCATGAATCTTTTAGCCCAAGATAGATTTCAGAGTTAAAAGAGGGTCGTTACTGATTATTTTTAAGGGGATTGTAATGAGCTGAGATTAAAAAAAAAATAACATCACATTTCAGAGCTTGGAACTCCTTTTTTTTTAAGCAAAGGAAACTATTTCATTGAGCAGTATTTGAGATTGTTCAGGTCAGACTTAGGCATGATGTCTAGAGGGAGACTGAAGACAAAGTTTTCTTGAATGCAGAATCTTGCATTTGTTGACACATCAAGGAGGAGAAAAGGGAAGGTGTATGCCTAAGACAGGAAAAGATCATTTTATCCAAAAAACTGGACATCATAAGTCCTCAACAGGAGGAGCTTTCAAGAACATCAGCTGGCTGCTTCTCAGGTTTGCAGCAGAAATTGAAGTCAAAGAGGAGAATTTTTCATCTGCAGAGTTCCTAATTCACAAGAAAAGCAAGACTTTCTTTGTAAATTGATTTTTGAGTTTCTCATCTGAGGTGAGAAAGAAACCATGGTATTGTTTTCCTATTAAAATTTTTTGTTTGACTGTTTTTTCTTTTTTCTTTTTTTTTCCTTTACATAGAATAAAATCCCTTAACCTTATCAGACTTTAACTCTGAGACTTTTTGATGCCAGAGAATGATTTCTTAGAAAAGGCAGTTGGGGATCCAGAAATGTCACACCATCCCTCTCTGCTAGGTGCAATTATTTTCCTCAGCAATTTCTCATTCTGTGTATCTATTTATCTAATGTCAAGCCATCATGTCAGGACAGCCAGTAACAAGTTTAGCTGGTGAAGGGACTAGGTAGATACCAACTCACCCTGGTCAATACTCGCTCAATTTCTCTGTTGGGGACTGTAATCAGGCTTCCCGCTGATCACTCTGATGGTTCTTCCAGGAAAAGCTTTCCCGGAGTTTCTTCCAGATGCAAGAGGCCCCCTCTGCAACTTTCCTGAGAAGTGTATCCTCCTATTGATCATGAGCTGAAAGGGAGAAAATTTCTGTGAGTCAATGTGTGCAAGTGTGTGTGTGTGTGTGAGAGAGAGAGAGCGAGAGAGAGAGAGAGAGATGGCAACAGAGAAAGAGCATGCTTTCTTGTTGAAATGAAACAGAATTTATGAGTAGAAGCAGACAGTGTTTGCTCCTGCTTGGCACCGTGCATAAAAAAGAGGCCCGTGTCTCAGGTTTCTCAGGGGCTCAGCTCCGGTGAATTTCAGGTGTGTGTGTGTGTGTGTGTGTGTACCAAGGAAAAAGGATTTGAGAGCATGGGGAGAGCAAAAAGGACCGTGTAGGCAAATTCATCAGCACTGAGGAGCGAGGAAAAAATCTGTATCGAAGCACTGTCCCTTTCCCTGCAGAACATGGGGTGTCCACAGGCTGAAAACCACTTCTCCAAAGAAGAGTTTGAATCTCCAGAGTGATGCCAAAGTCTGAATGCAGCATTGTGCTGCTCTGTAAAGAGGATGGTACTTGCAGGACAGGGCCAAGGTACCAGGCAGGCAGGGAGGCTACGGTGAGGGCTCTGGGTTACAATTACCTGGGTTTTCTCTTGGCCTCTGGAACTCTGGCCAGGATCCTTCATTGACAACAAATTCACATTCTAGTGCACCATTACTTTCTGCATGGATTAAGGGGCTTTTTTTTTTTTTTTTTTTCTCCTTGCTGGATCCAACCACACTGTGAGTCTAAGGTTTTAATGTTAACATTCTGTATTTTCAGTTTAATTAAGGCCATATCCTAGAAAGTGTTTTCCTGCCAACCCCTACAATAAGACTCTTGTCAGGCAGACTAATCTTCAGTGCTTTCTGGACTAGCCCATAATTACTTTTAAGAACAAAACTAGAATTATTAAAAATTATCTATATTTGATCACATTTGGGGGGTGCAAAGTATATACTCACTTCCCAGGGTTCATTTGTCACTGACTTTTTAGATCTGTGCCTGGAATTTGATGAAGACACCTCAAAGCCATCAAGGGTCCCTCCCTGCCTCCCCTCAGTAATTTGTTGCCAGCTAGATCTTGGCTCAAGCAGCAGTGAATTCCTAAGAGACAGAGTTTTCATGGACACATTTTTACACTTTTCACGACTAGCAGGAAAGAAAGAATCTTCCTCTCCAAAAGCAGACAATTATTTCTAGGCTTGATTCTCTGTGATGAAAGCAAAGGGTGTGTGTCAGTCTGTGTGGGGTGTTAGGGTGTGCGTGTGTGTGTGTGTGTGTGTGTGTGTGTAAGTGCTGATTGCAATGAGGAGGGGCGGTGTGTGTTTGCATTTGGATGGTGGGATTGCTACCTGGAAGCACCTTGCCCGTAGCATTTAATGATTGTCAATGAAACAAAGACACTGATGGGAATTGGCTTCCATGCTGTATCTGTAGTAGCTCCTATCATTAATTGAACTTCAGCTAAGCAGCATGCTAGCCCCCTAGAGGACTAGCTTTGTATTTCTCCCATAAAATATCCAAGTGGCAAAGATCCTACAGACTAAAGAAGACCACAGAGGGCTCTTGAGTGCTGCAGGAAGCCTTCGATGAGGATTATGGGGATGTGAAAATACACAATGCCACAGTCACTCCAGGCAGATTCCTTAACTAAAATAAATGTTAAATCATATAGAAACACTACTAGCATTTCCAGAAAAGAGCTCAAATCCCTCATGCACAAAGATGGCAAGATGTCTGGGTAGGAACCTCCTTGTGAGAAGAAATAGGGGTCTTTGATGGACAACTGTATAAACTGTATAAACTGTATAAAAACATAGTGATCCGGGGAAGGTCATGTCAGATCAAATGTTGTAGTGCATTAATAACAGTCAATCAGACTCAAAGGTCTTAATTTTTCTATCTAACCTCCTTCTGAGACACTGACAGAAACAGATGTTTTATCAACTGTTTGGACCACTAATGGAGTCACTGATAGCTGAAAAAACATCCTAAACCAAATCACAACAAGCACCATGTCTTTACCAGTCACAAGTTGATGAGATAATGTCTGGATTATTTTAAGGAAGTCGCCCTTTTATCTAAGAATAAGGGTAAAGATATTTTCATTTAGAAAAACGAATATTGCAAGCAATTAAATCCAATGGCCTATACTGCAAAACCATTATTCATACAAGAAGGGAGCCCTGTTGACTCTGCCCACCCGAGGTTTAGCTGGACTGACTCATTCACGGCAACCCCCATCCAGCTGTGCCCTTCCTGGCTCTAACTCTGCTCATGCTACACCTTCCTCCTACTTTCTCCATGTCCGAATCCCAACCACCCTGCGACACCCCATTCCTTATCTGCTCATTCGAGCTCACAGTGATGTCCTTTCTCAATGTTGGTCTTCACTACTCATTTGGCAGGTATCATTAATCAACTTGTTTTTCTTTTTAAAGTTGTATTTTGAAATGATGTTAGATCTACAGAAGTGTTGTAAACTTCTCTCTGTAGAGAGTCCTGGATACCCTCCACCCAGTTTCCCATGATGTTAGCATCTTCTATAATCATGGCACATGTATCTAAACTAAGACATTTGCTTGGTATAATACTATTAACTAAACTGTAGAGTTGATTTGGATTTCCCTCTTTTTTTCCAATACGACCTTTTTCCTGTGCCAGGATCCAATCCAGGATTCCACGCTGCATTCAATCATCACGTCATCTTGTCCCCACCAATATGTGACAGTTTCTTAGACTTTGTGTGTGTGTGACCTTGACATTTTTGAAGGGCACTAAACAAGTGTTCTGTAGACTGTACCTCCATCTGTGTTTGTCTTGGGTTTTCTCATGACAAGATAGAGGTTATAGATTTTGAAGAAGAAAACTGAAGAGATGAAGTGTCCTCAACATCACGTTATACCAGAGAGCACGTGATGCCACTGTTACTTATCACTGGCAATGTTAGCCTCATGCACTTTATTAGGTTTTGTCCGTTAGGTTTCTCTACTAAGTTATTATTTTTTTCCATTTCATATTCTATTTATTAGAAGTGAGTCACTAAGTATAGCTAGCCCACATCAGAGGAGGGAAATTAAGGTGTACCTCTTGTAGGAAGGAATATGAAAGGATTTCTGGAAATATAGTAAAGATGACTATGGCAATTATTAAGTGTTCTGGGAGACATGCTTTGAGGCTATTCATTTATCCTATTTCTTTTTAACATTTGCTTATTAACTTTAGCATCTATCAGTAAATCTTGCAAAAAAGTAGTTATTACTATTATGGTCTAAAGGTGCTTTTCTATTTCCTTCACTTCTTCTGTATTAATCATTTGGGATTCTTCTATATGGAGTATTTGTCCATTTGCATGTTTATTCATTTACTCAATTGCTTATTTATGTTAGTATGTCATAGATGTTTGTTTATATTATTATTTGAGTTATAATCTAATATTCTCTTTATTTTGTTCCAGTATTGACGTTTAGAATCTCATGTCTTTTTGACATGCCTCATTTTTTTTTTAAAGTAGGCACCCCACCAAGTGGGGAGCCCAATGTGGGACTTGAACTCAGGACCATGACGTCAAGACCTAAGCTGAGATCAAGAGTCAGACACTTAACCAACTGAGACGGCAGGGGCCTCCATTTATTTTTTTGAACACTTCTTTAATTTCTGGAATTTCAAGATGTTCTAATATTATCTTGTATTTCCTGAACCATAGAATCAACTATTTTCCCAAGAAGTCTCGGTGCCTATGATCAGAGAAAGGAATTTAGAAACCAAGGCCTGGGCACTAATTCTGTGTGCTTGCTGCTACTAGCCCGTCATTGCTTTATAATCCTCTCACTGCACAGAACTAGGAAATTTATTTGTACAGACATTATCCTGTGGATATACTCATATCTACATTTCAGCACCCTCCCTCCCTTTTCCCACTTGTCTCTCTCTGCATATGCGCACGTGCGCGCGCACACACACGCACACACAGACACACACCATCTCTTACTCTAATCCACTTCTTACTTTGGCAGTGAGAGATCTGACTTCCATTATTTACAAGTCATTTACTGAGTGTTAAACTCACTAGAGTACACACAAAGTAGCTTCAGAATTGCTTAACTGTATCCCTGAAAAACAAAGTCATCAACCATAGTACAGTGCTTAGGTCAAATTCTTATTTGTTTTCAGTCCTACATTTTCCAGTTAAACCACTGCATGCCAAATTTACTTAGGTCATTTCATTTTTTAACCCCACCCCCTTCAGAGTGACTTTCTCACATATCTGTAATATAGTTAGATTTCTTAGTCAGAGTCTGCATTCCATCTGGGATTCCCAACATGCTCTGTTTATTTGTTTGTTTAATTAGCATGTACTAAATTTCTGTGGGTTTTGACAAATGCACAGTCATTTCTACTTCCCAGTGCCATGCAGACCTGTTCTATCACCTCATAAATTCCTGAAGATGCCCCTGTGCGTCAATCACTCTCCCTCCTTGAATCCCTCAAACAAATACTTACTGTTTTCCTCTGCTATAGCTTTGCCTTCTCAAGAATGTCACATAAATAGTTCATACACCACATGTAGCTTTTGGGGCCTGGTTTCTTTTACTTAAATTGAAAAATGAATTTAAATTTCATTAAGAGCTCATTCCTTTTTATTGTTGAGTAATACTCCATTGTATGGATATACCACAGTTCACTTATCCATTTACCTATAAAAGGACACCATGGCTGTTTTCAATTTCAGCTCCATTATGAACAAATTTTCTATGAACATCTGTGTACAGATTTTTTGGTGGGTGTAAATTTTCAAGTCACTTATGTAAATACCTAGAAGTGGGGTTGCTGAGTCCCACATATGCTGGGTCATATGGCAAGTGTGTTTAATTTCATGACACTGGAAAACTGGTTTCAAAACTGTCTTATACCACTTGTATTCCCACCAACAATGAATGAAGGTGAATTAGCTTTTTATATTATTTTCATATATAACACCAGCATGTGTAAGACATTATTTATTTGTAATTGTTGAGTCCCTATGTATCAAACACTAATCAAATTTTTTTTGATCAAGATTTAATTTGGTTGTCAGAAAATACATGTGCATATAAATAAATAATTTTGAAGAGCGATGAGTATCACTGAGAATTTTGTTCTGTGATTGAAATGAACCACTTTGGGGAATTTGAGCCTTAAAATTTCATTTGTCCCACTGGCTAAGAACTTAACAAAAATTCACTGAGACCAGTGAATGTGTAATGGGTCTTCTGAAATGATGCTTTGGAAATATGTTGTTCAAAGGAAATTTAATAAACTATAATCTGCCACTAAATTTCTGGTTCTAAAATCTCTTGGTTGCCATAGCAAGTGGACAAGGATCTCCTGAAGTAGGCTCAGCATCTATTTTTTTGTTTGCTTTTAAAAATGTTATTTGGTGAATTAAAAGTAGGGAAGCAGAGTGGGAGAGAGACCAGAAATAGAGGGAATTTCTCGATAGTCATCTAAGATAGAACCTGCATTGACTAAGTTGACTTGAAGAATGTTTTCACTATCAAGGAGAAATAATTCAATTGTGTTGCAAGTATTCTATCTTTAGAAATGGAAGATACAATATATCTATTTAAAGAAAATTATGAATTAATTTAAAAGAGCATCTGGAGAGACATAGAGTATCATGCATGGAAGCAGGAACAAACTTAATGCTTCACCGTAGGAGGTTAGCAATTGGTTTTCATAATATTGGATTTATGGTTCAATAATTTTCTATTTGGATGGAGGTCGGGGTGTCAGAGATGTTTCCCTGATACTGTCACATTTCTCTTATATAGAAATGCATTGTTACCTAACAGAAGAGACAGAGTTCCTGAAACCAGATATTTTAAAATATTAATCATGGAACTTTCGCCAATGGGATATCCTAAGAATGTCCAGAAACCTATAATTGTGCAAGATGCACTGAACACTGAGCTGAATGTGTTAAACCCATTTCTGGGGAGATGACCCTTGTTACAAAGGCCGAGCTCGGCGGGGCCAAGGAGACTTCCCTGGTGATGCACCTGGAGTTGAGAACAAGTGAGTTCCAGGGACTTGAGTGTGAACCATTTCTATTGGTATCTGCTTTGGCCTTGGGATACTACTATCCTCCCTGTTCTTCCAAGCTTAGGAAATGACCACCTGCCTGTTCTCACTTAATGATGTGGCTTTTGGAGACAGTCTCCTTTGGTAGCCTCCTGGGGAAGGGAATGATGTAGGGGGAAGTTATATTGGGTATCAGTGGAAATCAATGCTTTGCCAGAATTACGAGCAAAAAAATTCAGAATCAATTTTGAAAGGCTTAGGTCATTTTTCTATGAAGCAAAAAATTCAGAGATGTCTTGGGAGTTTGGAAGAATTTGTATAGGTCCACATGACATTCTTTGTGGGATCAATAGTCTCTGACGCAGAGACCCAATATCACTCACCAGCTAATGACCCCCACATGGGGGTCATGGACATGGACAAGCATAAGGCGGGGAGGACCACTGGTCTTACTTACCTTGTACTTCCTTGCAGCTTCTCTTTACATGATCAGCAACCCATTTCAGATGTATAGGAGTTACTTGTTATTTTAACCTCACTTTATGCATGTCATTTTAATAAAATGACTACATTTTCTCTGTCACGATATGAAAAGGCACTGATGAATAAAACATGGATGAATTTTGTAGGAAAAATAAACATACATACATAGATACACATAGATTTGTATGTATAAATATGGGTACATGTGTGTGTATATCTTCTGTGATCCAGTTTTGATTTTCCTTCCTTGTCTCTGACAGATTTCTGAAGTCGGAGCTTCTGTTCTTGTCCATGGCCCATGGCACGATTAGACGCTATTTTCCTCAAAGCTGAGGATGACAGCGTCAGGTAAGGGAAGAAAAGGGAGAGAAAAAAAATAAAAAAGGAAAACTTGTTCCTCATACTTAAAACTGACATCAATACTCTAACCGGACTTGCTGAGGGAATTGTAATGCAATGACTATGTAAAATATTTTAATGAGGTAAACTATAGTTAAGCTCATTTAAAGCAAAGAATCCAACAATGATGAAAGGAAAGTCTAGATTTATTTAAATATAGGTCAAAGTTTGGGTCCTTTGCAGATATGCTATTTTAGTTTGTGGATGATCCCCCGCTGAATGAATAAATACCGGTTTTGGCGATAGAATTGAGGCTGGTCCCTCTGCTGTTAGGGCGAACTGGAGCGCATATGCTCCAGCGCCTGCAAGTCTCTGCCCCTGTCTGTCTAGCACAATCCCTTAGGCACGGTATATATATATATATATTGATCTGCTTTGCAGCAGCTCCACCTATTGGTAACAGAGAGCAGGGGACAGACCAATGCAAATTGACTTTGAAGCAGATTTCATTAAGTTTGGCTGTAGTTTTCCTTCCACTGGGGAACAGAAGGCGACCGGACGTGGGATCGCCATTTTGAACCTGACACTGCCTGCTCCCCAAACTGAGCTGAAGGGGAAGCTGTCACTGTGTGTTATTTTAGTGCCGGTTCTGGGAATTAACTCTGTTCTGCATAAAAAAGGACAGTGAAGCATTTGCAGACAAAAGGAAGAGAAATACTGTCTGAGGATATCAGGCTTGATGTTAATAACAAATATGAACCGAGATTTTCATCCCGTAGACACCATGACAGTAGATTTTCCCTCTTTCCCATCTGTCAGGTGGTCTCGGGGAAGAAAGTTCAGATGTCCATAGACATAATGAGCTTTGAACATTCGATTAAGGATTTTCTTTCTGCAAGCAGACTTTCTGGCTCAGGGGTTCCAGAGGCCTTGAACAGCAGGTTGTATACTGACATTCCAACATCTAAAACTGTCCATCTTCCACAACCCAGCAGGGTGCTGCCAGGTGAATAGATGGTTTCTTCAGTGGATGCTTACCTGGCCAGGCATTATGGCCGTGTTGAGGTCAGAATGGAGCTGCCCTGCAGAAAATTCAGAAAAACACTGAATACAAATACCGCCTTATCTTCCCATTCCAAATGTAACTGGAGTCACTTGAAATTTCTTGTTGCTGTTGTCGTTATGGGGAGAAGAGAAAGAGGGATGCTTAGCAACACTGGTGTTCTAATTTTCTTAGAATTACCTTTAATTCTGCCCCTGCTTCTGACTGCTTCCTCTCTCTTTCTCCCCAGTTCAAAATGGAGGGTGAAGGAAGACAGATGGGTCACTTCAGAGTTTATTTCTTAATCAAATAGCCTTGAGGACCCAGTTGCAAGTCCTCATTTGCTTTTGATTCTCCCTCTCTCAAATAACATATGAATAAGAATCTGAGGCAAGTGCATAGCCATTAAGGAGGCAAATTCTTTCCTGACAAGATGTGTAGTAAACAAAAACAATGAAATGAGAAAAGCAATAGTTGACAGTCCACTGGCCGATGGGAGTAAAAACCGAGTATACATCAGTCTTGGCATTTAAACTCCACTGTTATTAACACAGACCGAATCTTGTCCTCTCCTTCTTGTCATTTCTCAAAACCAATCCTAGAGTCATGTACACCTAAACACTCATGTCCTGAGCAGAATAAAACGAATCACAAATGATTTCCCTTAATACCATTCCACCAGATACCTCCTGCTCAATCAAAATACACCAAGTGAGCGTTGCTGGAATTAAGTGATCACCATTACTCAAGTAAGGGATAGCAAAGGCCAAGCATGGAAAATAAAGTTATTTTTATTTTATTTTATTTTATTTTTTTTAAAGATTATTTATTTATTTATTTGACAGACAGAGATCACAAGTAGGCAGAGAGGCAGGCAGAGAGAGAGAGAGAGAGAGGGAAGCAGGCTTCCTGCGGAGCAGAGAGCCCGATGCGGGGCTCGATCCCAGGACCCTGAGATCATGACCCGAGCCGAAGGCAGCAGCCCAAACCACTGAGCCACCCAGGCGCCCCGGAAAATAAAGTTAAATTAACCAAACGAAGCCAAAGAAATGTACCCCCTTCTCCAAATAAAACACAAAAGCATGAATATTTCACTGTGTTCTAAGGATTAAAACAAAACAAAAATCCAGTTATTATTTGAATAAGTTATAGAGGAGACCACTCATTTCCAAGGAGATTTTGTGCTTAAAGAGTTAAAAATCTTGCAGAGATCAGGTGTGTGCTTTTTCACATTAAATAGCATAATAATAGCAGTAAGCAACAACAGAGGATGTTAAAAAGGCCACAATTAATTAGCAAATGAGTGGTATATCGTGTTCTATGTGGTCATAGGAGGTGGTCACTGATGGTCTAGAGAAGCAAAGGGAGCTTCTTCTGGCTTTGAAAAATGGGTAAATTAAAAGGATTATATGGTAATAAGACTACCGTTTTCTAATTCTTAAATGTACTTTCCAGAGACTTTGATCTCTTATGCATTTTCTAAGGTAAGTGGTTTTATGCTTCTTAATTCAAGAAAACCTAAAATATGTTATAAAAAATGAAAAAAAAAAAGAAGTTAAAAGGCAGCTTTGAACTCCAACCTCTTCAAAGAGTTGAGATAAATGAACAACTATAGAAAACAACAATAACAGATCTTTGATGAGTTGGAAAATACAGACAGAGACCATTAGACCTTGTTTTGAGAGCACACAGTATATCATGAACCATTTTAATAAATACTGGTACCTAGCAATGCGGTCTACAAGGACAATATGTTTGATATTGCATTTGTACATATATATATTTCCTCAAAAATTTGTTGAATCTTTATTGGGTACTTACTTTAAGTATAGAGCCTGGTCTATAAAATAAATACTTGGAACCAGAAAATAAACACTGGGAAAAGACACTGATATTTGGCTATAAGAATCTCTCAAAGGAGTGAAGAGACAAGTGCATTCAGAACTAAGGTGAACAATGTGATAGTTCAGTTACACAAATGGTATAGTAGTCATTTCTGACCTTGGGGTTAGAAAAGTACCATAGAGATTATGATTTTAATCCTTGATGAATTTTGACAGCGGAGAGAAAAAAGAATTATAACTTTTTATAATTATGTACTTAAAATAGAATTAAAAATTGATGAAATAGGGGTGTGAGTCGTTCAAGTAAAGTGCTAAATAATTTGGAGCAGTAAAAGAATAGAAAAGAAAACTGTCAACAAACTTGTGCCAAGATAAAATTCGGACTTCTCCCTGGTAACAATGATTTAAGACCATGGAATGATTTTAAGACTTGATATTTTAGATGTTGACTTGTGTTAGCAAAAGAATTTGGCCAGATATTTGTAGCAAAGGACAATGGAGAATAAAGTGCCTTAGTTCCAGTAAAAGATATGAAAACATGAAATAAATGGGAACAATTACACTGGGATAATAGTGGTAAAAATGGAGAGATTTTAAAAAGTGATAGGAAGAAGTAATTGAAATTGGGAATTAACGGGTAAAAGAACTAAAAGTACGGGGTGATTAATGATTAAAGTTACTTACTTAGGTGATGCTGTTAGGGTAAGCTAATTTCTGTGACAACCCCCACATAGTGCTGACCTCAATAAAAATGTATTTTTTTTTTTTAACTTACATTCTCAAGTGAGTTGACAGAGGAGTGACCATGACCAGCTCTGTTCTATGAAGTAATTCAGAGACCCGGGCTCCTTCCATTCTGAGCTCCACAACCTTGTCAGAACTTGAATTCCTACCCTGAAGCCTCTGCATTGAGCCAACAGGTGAAGTAAGAGAGAAGGACAGAGTGGAATATTTTTAAAGGCCTTAGGATCAGACACAGAAAGGCTTCACACCACTTCCACCCAAATTCCATTAAGTCACATGATCCATTTAACCTCAAGGAGATCAGGGAATGGGTGGCATTAAGGAACAAAACACCAATATTGGTGAACAATGGGCCGGTTTTGGCTACAGTGATCCACAGATGTTGATGATATGGAACCCAAAATTTTAAAAAGCAAGTTTGATGGAAAGTAAAGAAAATGAGTTCAAGGTTGGACATGGTTAGTGTTGCATGTGTTAACTTCATGCTGGTTGAAATATTCTGTAGGTAGTGTTAAATCTGAGTACAAGCATCAGGATGGAGTTTCTGATGTGGGAATTATTAGGATAGGGGTGGTAGTATAAACAAAGCTGTGATTGAGATCAGGGGAATACCATGGATGAACCATGAGCAGCCACATATTGTAACATACGGTAGAGGAGTATAAGCAAGCAAAGGAGTTTGAAAAAGACAGTCAGGGGCACCTGGGTGCTCAGTGGGTTAAAGCCTCTGCCTTCAGTTCAGGTCATGATCCCAGGCCCCACATCAGGCTCCCTGCTCAGCGGGAAGCCTGCTTCCCCCACTCTCTCTGCCTGCCTTTCTGCCTACTTGTGATCTCTGTCTGTCAAATAGATAAATAAAAATCTTAAAAAAAAAAAAAAAAGAAAAGAAAAAGACAGTCAGATTTGTGCAAAGAAAATAGGGAGACAAGACAGTCAAGGGAGCCAAAGCAGACTAGCGCAAAAGGAAGGGGAGTTCAAAATGGCAATACTGCAGGAGAAGGGCAGAGGAGAGGAAAGACAGAGACATGAGAATTGGTAAAGACAGAAATAATTGTTGAAAAGTGCAGGAAAAGTTAAGGGGCAGGAGACTAGGTAAAGGATGGCATCGATTAGCAATGAATACAAGCATTGGCAAAGCGTGTTTTTTGTTGAGGTGAATTATACCATAGATTGTGGATTCTAGAAATGTGAAAAGAACATAGACTTGAATTTGCATTATGGCTTCTAATTTAGATCTGCTTAGCCCTGACACCTTGGGCTAAACATCTAATCTCACTTAGTTTCCCCACATGTGAAATGAAGCAACTGGACTCAACGTTCTCTTAGTCCCTTCTCTCTACAAATTTGAATCAAATTATTAGTTAAGACAATGCAGTGTAATCATGAAGAAATGAGCTCTGCCTTAGTATCATCCCTATGATGCAGCTTTGATCAGACCATTAAAATTCTCTAAACTTCATTTCCTCATCCCTAAAATTGAAAATGATATATACCCCCTAGGAGTGTTTTAAGGTTTAAAAAGAGTCACTGATTATAAAATGCATAGCACAATGTCAGCTATCTAGTAAATAATTATGAATGTGAGTGTTGGCAGGACACGAGCACAACAGACCATTGGGATGGATGTGATAGAGAAGGAATTCAGAGAAGGCTCTTGGTATGAAATTTTGGAAAGAGAAGAACAGCTTGTGGCATCTAGGAATTGCTTGATTCTTACTGACTATACAAAGAGAACATGTATAGGCACAAAGAGGTTAAAAAAGAAGAATGGAAATTTATGTATGCATTCAAAATGGACATTCATGAGGACTTATAACCTATTCAGGCTCTGTTCTTGGTGCAGGGAGAAGAGAAGTAGATAAACAAAAGTCTGGTTTCCGTATTTAGCCTGTGAAAATGACTAACTTGCCTCTCTTTGTAGCCTACCTGGTCTTAAAACAATGAAGAGTGGTCTTGTTCTTTTTTGTGTAACCTGAAGTAGGCAGCCTACAAAAGACAGCCGTGAGCCCTTGAAATACCCACTTTTAAGTGTCTCCAGTAATTTTTCACACAGAAAAGGCACTCTTGTTTATTTGAGTAGCAGAATGGAAAAAAATATATGCACCAGAAGCAGGATAGATCAACATTCTCACTGGAGTAGAATTAGTTGGCTACAGACAGTGTTTTATGGGTTGTTTCACTACCACTTTAATTAACTTCAAACAAGGAATACATTCTAGCTTCGCTCTTTTTCCAGTGTGTGAAGCTGGATTCCATATGTGTGATGATTATAACATTGAATTCTACCCTTTGGGAAATCAACCTGACATTGCTCTGAATTGCCCATTGAGTATACAAGGCATTCAGCTCCTTTAAATTATAAAGGACAATGTGAAGAGAGTCTTGCCTTCCGTGTCCTGATTGGCTGTTACCTGTTCCTCTGAGCCAATAGCATTAACAAGTCCAATTAGAAGGGCTAACACTGGGGCTGGGGTTTGGGATTTAGCAGATTGAGGAGCTGGAAAGAGGACTAGGGATATAGTATGATAGCTCCAAGCAGGACTTTTAAAATTATTAAACTTCAGAAAGACTTTTACAAAAGAAATAGAATTCAGTTGTGACTTACATCTTTAGCAGTTTTCTTCCCCCTTTAGTTCCCCCTCCCCCTTAGTGTGTGAGATGTATTCCTTATTTTTTTTTTTTTTTGAGGTATACATATAATCCTATGTTCTCTGTAGAGTTACTGTTTATGAAACACTTGCTATGTGCTAGGCAATGTGCTAAGTGCTTTTTATATTTTACTCTTATACACTTCATGATCACCCTAAAAGTTAGTTATCATTATGCCCACTGAACAGATGGAAAAAGCAAGGCTAAAAATTGGTAAAGCTGGCATTTGAGCACAAACTCTTATACCAGACAACCTGCTTATTATAAAGCAGGGCTATAGAGCTTACCAGTCACCACAAAAGAGAGTGGAAAAAAAAAAAAAAGGGATTAGGCTTGGGCAGATTGAGACTAAGGGTGGTGGGCTGGTGGGCTGAACCTTGTTTTCTTGTGCCGGTAATTAGCTGAGCTTGTCCTTGGGAATCTCGTAAGATCTGTAGAGAACTGCTTTTTCTTAAGTTTGAAGGGGTTAGAAAAATGTTTTTTTTATGTGGGAACTTAGCTGAAAAATTCTCCTCCAGTCCAGGCAGAAGACAGGAAGGTGAACAGGGACCCTCTTATGAGCTAGAAGCAATTTTTATGACTTCTCAGTTACGAGGTGGATCATCTGACTTCACGGAGTTAGTTCTTTTCTCCTTTATACCACCTAGTCTGTGGTCATCTTGTGAAATGGAGAAATGGAGATTTTTCAGGTTGGGTTTGGCTGAAGCTGGAAACCTACTCTGCTGGGAAAGGAAACGATTTGTCTCCTAAAAAAGCCAGCTTTTCCTAACTCTGGGATATTGTATGAGAAGCTCAAAGTGGTAATGGTCTGCCAAATTTCTGCTTTAAAGTCAAAGTATCTTCACCCTTCTTACTGTCCAGAGAGTTCCTATTAATTCTGACTGTGACTTTTCTATGGTGAAGCACGGCTGCATACAAACCCAATACTGTGTATGGTTTAGGAAGCTGTTAGTAATTGTCCCATATGGCAGGAATCACTCAAAAATACGAATTTTTTTGGCTCTTGGTTTATTTATTTATTTATTTATTTATTTATCTATTTATTTGAGAGAGAGAGAGAGATACGCACACACAGCAGGGAGTGGTGGGCGTGGGGGAAGAGGGAGAAGAGGGAGAGAGAGAATCTCCAGGGAACTGTGCTGCGTGTAGAGCCTGACCCGGCGCTTGATCTCATAACCTTGCGATCATGACTTGAGCCAAAATCAAGAGTCCAGTGCTTAACCAACTAAACCACCCAGGCGCCCATTGGCACACACACACTCTCTCTCTCTCTCTCTCTTTTTTTAAGGTTTTTAAAATAAATTTATTTATTTATTTATTTAATAGATAGAGATAGAGAGAGATCACAAGTAGGCAGACAGGCAGAGAGAGAGGGGGAAGCAGGCTCCCCACTGAGCAGAGAGCCTGATGCAGGGCTGGATTCCAGGACCCTGAGCTCATGATCTGAGCTGAAGGCAGAGGCTTAACCCACTGAGCCCCGCAGGTGCCCCTCTTTCTTTCTTTTTTAGGGTTCCTCCTGAGCATAAATTTATCATTGATAAATTTATAAATTTATCATTGATAAATTTATAAATTTATCATTGATAAATTTATAAATTTATCATTGATAAATTTATAAATTTATCATTGATAAATTTA